>NC_084610.1:22776834-23139925 GCF_033807715.1 Cololabis saira | reverse complement strand
TCGGTGGCTGGAGTTTGGCTGCTACTGCGTGGATCAATCCCAGGCGTCATCACATGTCACAGTGTCCCCTGAACACAATACTGAAACCCTCAAATTGACAAATGAGGAGGGTTTTTTTCAGGAAAATCATCCACAAATCTCTGCCTTCATTTCTCCATTCCTTCCTTCCTTCCTTCCTTCCTTCCTTCCTTCCTCTCCTTCCTTCCTTCCTTCCTTCCTTCCTTCCTTCCTTCCTTCCTTCCTTCCTTCCTTCCTTCCTTCCTTCCTTTTCCTCCATTCCTTCCTTCCTTCCTTCCTTCCTTCCTTCCTTTCTCCATTCCTTCCTTCCTTCCTTCCTTCCTTCCTTCCTTCCTTCTTCCCTTCCTCTTTTCTCCCTTAATTAATTAATTTAATTAATTCCTTCCTTCCTTCCTTCCTTCCTTCCTTCCTTCCTTCCTTCCTTCCTTCCTTCCTTCCTTCCTTCCTTCCTTCCTTCCTTCCTTCCTTCTTCCCTTCCTCTTTTCTCCGTTCCTTCCTTCCTTCCTTCCTTCTTCCCTTCCTCTTTTTTCCCTTCCTTCCTTCCTTCCTTCCTTCCTTCCTTCCTTTCCTTCTTCCCTTCCTCTTTTCTCCCTTCATTAATTAAGTTAATTAATTAATTTCATTCATTCATTCATTCATTCATTCCTTCCTTCCTTCTTCCCTTCCTCTTTTCTCTGTTCCTTCCTTCCTTCCCCCCTTCTTCCCTCCTTCCTTCCTTCCTTCCTTCCTTCCTTCCTTCCTTCCTTCCTTCCTTCCTTCCTTCCTTCCTTCCTTCCTTCCTTCCTTCCTTCCTTCCTTCCTTCCTTCCTTCCTTCTTCCCTTCCTTCCTTCATTAATTAATTAATTAATTAATTAATTCATTCATTCATTCATTCCTTCCTTCCTTTCTTCCCTTCCTCTTTTCTCTGTTCCTTCCTTCCTTCCCTCCTTCCTTCCTCCTTTCTCCATTCCTTCCTTCCTTCCTTCCTTCCTTCTTCCCTTCCTCTTTTCTCTGTTCCTTCCTTCCTTCCCCCCTTCCTTCCCCCCTTCCTTCCCTCCTTCCTTCCTTCCTTCCTTCCTTCCTTCCTTCCTTCCTTCCTTCCTTCCTTCCTTCCTTCCTTCCTTCCTTCCTTCATTCATTCATTCATTCATTCATTCATCATTCATTCATTCATTCCTTCCTTCCTTCCTTCCTTCCTTCCTTCCTTCCTTCCTTCCTTTCTCCATTCCTTCCTTCCTTCCTTCTTCCCTTCCTCTTTTCTCCCTTCATTAATTAATTAATTAATTAATTAATTAATTAATTAATTAATTCCTTCCTTCCTTCTTCCCTTCCTCTTTTCTCTGTTCCTTCCTTCCTTCCCCCCTTCCTTCCCTCCTTCCTTCCTTCCTTCTCCATTCCTTCCTTCCTTCCTTCCTTCCTTCTTCCCTTCCTCTTTTCTCTGTTCCTTCCTTCCTTCCCCCCTTCCTTCCCCCCCTTCCTTCCCTCCTTCCTTCCTTCCTTCCTTCCCTTCCTTCCTTCCTTCCTTCCTTCCTTCCAGCCTTCATTCCTTCCTTCCTTCCTTCCTTCCTTCTTCCCTTCCTCTTTTCTCTGTTCCTTCCTTCCTTCCCCCCTTCCTTCCCTCCATCCTTCCTTCCCCCCTTCCTTCCCCCCTTCCCCCCCTTCCCCCCTTCCTTCCTTCCTTCCTTCCTTCCTTCCTTCCTTCCTTCCTTCCTTCCTCCTTCCTTCCTTCCTTCCTTCCTTCCTTCCTTCCTTCCTTCCTTCCTTCCTTCATCATTCATTCATTCATTCATTCATTCATTCATTCATTCATTCATTCATTCATTCATTCATTCCTTCCTTCCTTCCTTCCTTCCTTCCTTCCTTCCTTCCTTCCTTCCTTCCTTCCTTCCTTCCTTCCTTCCTTCCTTCCTTTCTCCATTCCTTCCTTCCTTCCTTCTTTCCCTTCCTCTTTTCTCCCTTCCTTCCTTCCTTCCCCCCTTCCTTCCCCCCTTCCCCCCTTCCTTCCCTCCTTCCTTCCTTCCTTCCTTCCTTCCTTCCTTCCTTCCTTCCTTCATTCCTTCCTTCCTTCCTTCCTTCCTTCCTTCCTTCCCTTTCTCCATTCCTTCCTTCCTTCCTTCCTTCCTTCCTTCCTTCCTTCCTTCCTTCCTTCCTTCCTTCCTTCCTTCCTTCCTTCCTTCCTTCTTCCCTTCCTTCCTTCATTCATTCATTCATTCCTTCCTTCCTTCCTTCCTTCCTTCCTTCCTTCCTTCCCTTTCTCCATTCCTTCCTTCCTTCCTTCTTCCCTTCCTCTTTTCTCCCTTCCTTCCTTCCTTCCCCCCCCTTTCCTTCCCCCCTTCCCCCCTTCCTTCCCTCCTTCCTTCCTTCCTTCCTTCCTTCCTTCCTTCCTTCCTTCCTTCCTTCCTTCCTTCCTTCCTTCCTTCCTTTCTCCATTCCTTCCTTCCTTCCTTCCTTCCTTCCTTCCTTCCTCCATTCCTTCCTTCCTTCCTTCTTCCCTTCCTCTTTTCTCTGTTCCTTCCTTCCTTCCCCCCCTTCCTTCCTTCCTTCCTTCCTTCCTTCCTTCCTTCCTTCCTTCCTTCCTTCCTTCTTCCCTTTCCTTCCCTTCTTCCTTCTCCCTTCCTAAAATTATAGTATAGTTAGTTATTACAAATACTTAATAAATGATGAATGGGGGTAGAATTAAATACGTTTACACCTTCTTCCTACTCCTTTTTGCACATTAAAATTAAGATATTAAGTGTTAAAGCAGTGTCTCCCAACCCGGGGGTATATATAAGTATCAAAGCCGCCACATACTGTACCATTAGAGATGAAGGATTTTTATTCCGAGGGCTAATGACGAGCCAGATTCTCTTGTGTCCTTTAGACCTAAAAAGTGGGTGAACTTTTCTTTTTCACACGACTTTGTCGAGTCTTTGTTTGCTCGTTCTGCCCAGTAACATTAACCTCTTGGAGATTATCGTGCGATTGTTTTCAGTGTTGTATTCATGAGCTTTATGTAAATGCTGCAGTTTGACTTCCAAATGAGCTCCGACAACGATCAAATACTCTCAACCCGGACAAAATAACAGTTATTTTTACTCATTACATGTTTGTCTACTAACATTCTTAGATCCTTTTCATTTTGAATATTGTCCAGCCGAGGTGAGACGTTTCCGGTAATCACAGTGGATTTGTTTAGCATGATCCCATGGCTTCTGTCTGAGTGTCCTAAATCCTGTATAAAACCAACCAGCAGACATAAACATGTTTGTCACATTTCTAATTTGCACTGAGGGTTCTTTTTCTCCTACATAATAGATAACAACCATTCATGTTTGTGCGCTGCGGGGTACGCGGGTCTATAAGGAGCAGACGCTTGTCCTGACTAATTTGAACAAAGTACAAACAGGCGCCTGCGAGGCGTTGGTTCTCCGTTTCGCTGGTCGATCCCATCAGGGACGCAGGTGATCGATACCAAGATAGACGTCCACACACCGACATTAGCTATTCCAGGGTTTTGTTTAGGCCCCTGGTCGAAATGGGACATGTTTTCTTGATAATTCGATTGATCACAGACGGCCTGCCAGATTCTAAACAGGGATTCCTGCATAATTAGCAACCGCTTTCATTAAAAAGTGGCCTCAAACACACAGAAAGTATCGCAGGCCCCGGAGCTTATTTGAATGCAAACACTTTGTAGTTCACAGGTCGCCTCCTCATAGACACGCTAATCAGTTTGATTCATTATTCTGAAGAAGCACACTGCGGTTGGAAGTGTCTTTCTCTACTTTCTTTCTGTACAAAATTGTCTAAGGAAGAACTGGCTCAGGCCTAAAGTGTTTTATAAAACCAGCGTATCATCCATACGAAGCCGGTGTTTTGGGGGTTTGTAAACGATCATTTTTGAAACCAGGTTCAAGAGTGCAGAGATTGGAAGACGCCGTTTATGTGGCTGCGTTGTTACGGCCTCCCAGCAACTTTTCTGAAATGCTTGCGGTCATACACGTCAGTCGTACTTTTAGCCAATTTCTCTGTTTACAGATTTCTGCGCCTTGTTCCACCTTGTGGAAGTGAAAAAGGGTTCATTCAATATTTGGGAGTTTTTTTGAATGAGTGCCGTTTGTCACGGAGTGGTTGGATGAGGACCCAGATGCAGGAGAGCGAGAGGCAGGAGTTAAGCAAAAAGAGGAGACAGCTCGGGGGTTGTCCACGAGGCCGAGGCTTGGCCCTTGTCGTGGGGCTTGAACCTTGACATGGCAGGGGACAGAGGATACGAGGAGCCGGCTGAGGGGGAACCCGGGTCCTCGGCGCTGGCTGTCCGGGACCATCACCGGAGCAGGGGCTGATGCATCCGGGACCACCGCCGCCGACGCGCCCAAGACCACCGCCTTAGCAGCGGCTAGCTGGATCTGGCGCTGACGGCGTCGTCGGCGTCACTCCAGAGCCTGAATGCTCCGGGGCACCCCCAAGCCTGGCATGTTCCCCAGAAGGGACATTCCAGCTCCTCCGGGGATTCCAGCTCATCCGGGTTCCTTCCTTCCTTCCTTCCTCCCTTTTTCCCTTCCTTCTTTCCTCTTGCTCTCTCCTTCCTTCTCTCTTCCTATTTTCTTCCTTCCTTCCTTCCTTCCTTCTTTACTCCCTCTTTTCTCCCTTCCTTCCTTCCTTCCTTCCTTTCTTCCTTCTTTACTCCTTCCTTCCTTCCTTCCTTCCTTCCTTCCTTCCTTCCTTCCTTCCTTCCTTCCTTCCTTCCTTCCTTCCTTCCTTCCTTCCTTCCTTCCTTCCTTCCTTCCTTCCTTCCTTCCTTCCTTCCTTCCTTCCTTCCTTCCTTCACAATGTCCCAGAAGGCAGAACTCTCTCCCGCTGGGTCCATACTGGTGGTTCCGTTCTGTCACGACTGGTGTGGTGAGGACCCAGATGCAGGAGAGCGAGAGGCAGGAGTTCAGGATTTAGTGGAATACAAAATAGCATTGATAATGTACAAAGTGTTCAACAGATTGTTACCTAGTAAAATTGTAAGCATGTTTAAAATAAGAGTAAGTAGATATGAGCTTGGAGGGAAACATATGATTGAAAAACCAAAGTCTAGGACTAAAATTAAAGATCAATGTATTACTGTAAGGGGTGTAAATATATGGAATGCAGTTGATGAAAAATTGAAGATGTGCCGGTCGATTCATGCATTCAAACGTTTGTTTAAGTTTAATGTGTTTGAAAAATATGAGGGATCCAGTAGATGATACTATTACGGAATTATGTTCAGGATTGTGTAGACAATATGATTTATTTTTTTTGTATGATGTTTTGTATGTTGCGATCTGAATAAGTTGATCATGTGAGAAGGGTAGGCGTAAATAAGCAATAGCTTCAGCCTATTCCTTTTCGGTTAGGTCTCTTTTTGTATGTGAACTAATGCTTTCAGTTGGTGTCTACATTATGAATGACCTGACCGAAATAAATATATCTTCATTCATTCATTCATTCATTCATTCATTCATTCATTCATTCATTCAGAAAAAAAGGGTTTATTGCACCAAAACCAAAAACCAAAAGCGCTGCTTGGCAGGATCAAAAGTAACACAAAACAGGGATTCCAAAAAACTTGAGCAAAAACTTGGCAGGACACATGGAGGTGGAAACAGTACGGAAACACAAGGAGCAAGGGAAAGACAAGACCAGATATACACAAGGGGGTAACGAGACACAGGTGTGAACAATCAGGGCAGATGAAAGACAGGCGGGGCAGAACAGAAACACAAACTGGGGGAAATGTCAAACACTGACAACTTTTACCTCTTTTTTTATAATTTTATTTCATTTTATTTGTTATTTACTGTTTAATTATGTTTTGCCACTTTTAATGTTGATGTAAAGCACTTTGAATTACCTTATGTTGAATTATACTACACAAATAAACTTGCCTATGTGTCATTCTCCCTACTTCTGTTAATTTCATTGGAATTTTATATTTATTTTTTGTTACATATATATTGGAGCACTTGTCTGATGTTCTTTGTATATAACCTCTTCTCAATAATAAAAAACAACATTATATCTCTCTTCTGATCTGGCACATCCAGTCTTTTATGACTTTCATGTCTCCTTGTCCTCATGTCTCACGCTTCCATCAACACTTTCTGTTTCACTTTGATTTCTCCTCTTTTTGATTCAGCGCCACACTTTCTTTTTTCCTAAAGAGGCTGTTTGATCTTTAAATGGTTTATTTGATCTGTTTGTTTGACCTTGTAATGTCTTTATGGGGAAGAAGAAGAGATTACACTGTTACCTGTTTGTGAAAATACTTTAACCCGTTTACTGTCTAATTCTCCTGTTCCTTCCTTCCTTCCTTCCTTCCTTCCTTCCTTCCTTCCTTCCTTCCTTCCTTCCTTCCTTCCTTCCTTCCTTCCTTCCTTCTTTTCTCCCTTCCTTCCTTCTCTCGTTCTTTCCTTCCTTCCTTCCTTCCTTCCTTCCTTCCTTCCTTCCTTCCTTCCTTCCTTCCTTCCTTCCTTCCTTCCTTCCTCCTGCTCTCTCCTTCCTTCTCCCTTCCTTCCTTCTTTACTCTCTTCCTCTCTTCTCCTTTCCTTCCTTCTTTTTTCCCTTACTTCCTTCTTTCCTCCTGCTGTCTCCTTCCTTCTCTCTTCCTTCCTTCCTTCCTTTCTTCTTCACTCCCTTTTTTCTCCCTCCGTTCCTTCCTTTCTTCCTTCTTTTCTCCCTTCCTTCCTTCGTTCCTTCTTTTTTCCCTTCCTTCCTTCCTTCCTTCCTTCCTTCCTTCCTTCCTTCCTTCCTTCCTTCCTTCCTTCCTTCCTTCCTTCCTTCTTTCCTCCCTTCCTTCCTTCCTTCTCCCTTCCTCTTTTCTCCCTTCCTCCCTTCCTTCCTTCCTTCTCCCTTCCTCTTTTCTCCCTTCCTTCCTTCCTTCCTTCCTCCCTTCCTTCCTTCCTTCTCCCTTCCTCTTTTCTCCCTTCCTTCCTTCCTTCCTTCCTTCCTTCCTTCTTCCTTCCGTCCTTCCTTCCTTCTCCCTTCCTCTTTTCTCCCTTCCTTCTCTCTTCCTTCCTTCCCTCCTTCCTTCCTTCCTTTCTTCTTTACTCCCTTTTTTCTCCCTCCGTTCCTTCCTTCCTTCCTTCTTTTTCCCTTCCTTCCTTCCTCCCTTCCTTCCTTCCTTCCTTCCTTCCGTCCTTCCTTCCTTCTCCCTTCCTCTTTTCTCCCTTCCTTCCTTCCTTCCTTCCTTCCTTCCTTCCTTCCTTCCTTCCTTCCTTCCTTCCTTCCTTCCTTCCTTCCTTCTTCCTTCCGTCCTTCCTTCCTTCTCCCTTCCTCTTTTCTCCCTTCCTTCCTTCCTTCTCCCTTCCTCTTTTCTCCCTTCCTTCCTTCCTTCCTTCCTTCCTTCCTTCCTTCCTTCCTTCCTTCCTTCCGTCCTGCCTTCCTTCCTTTGTTCCTTCTTTTTTCCCTTCCTTCCTTCCTTCCTTCCTTCCTTCCTTCCTTCCTTCCTTCCTTCCTTCCCTCCTTCCTTCCATCTTTCCTCCTGCTCTCTTCTTCCTTTTCCTTTCCTCTTTTCTCCCTGCCTTCCTTCCTTTGTTCCTTCTTTTTTCCCTTCCTTCCTTCCTTCCTTCCTTCCTTCCTTCCTTCCATCTTTCCTCCTGCTCTCTTCTTCCTTTTCCTTTCCTCTTTTCTCCCTGCCTTCCTTCCTTCGTTCCTTCTTTTTTCCCTTCCTTCCATCCTTCTTTCCTTCCTTCCTTCCTTCCTTCCTTCCTTCCTTCCTTCCTTCCTTCCTTCCTTCCTTCCTTCCTTCCTTCCTTCCTTTCTTCCTTCCTTCCTTCCTTCTTTTCTCCCTTCCTTCCTCTTTTCTCCCTTCCTTCCTTCCTTCCTTCCTTCCTTCCTTCTTTACTCCCTTCCTCTTTTCTCCCTTCCTTCCTTCCTTCCTTCCTTCCTTCTTTACTCCCTTCCTCTTTTCTCCCTTCCTTCCTCTTTTCTCCCTTCCTTCCTTCTTTCCTTCCTTCCTTCCTTCCTTCCTTCCTTCCTTCCTTCCTTCCTTCCTTCCTAAGGGTTAACCAGCAGAAACGATCCGTCAGGCGGTAAAAAGAAATTTCCAGAGCAGAAACAGAAACAGCTAATTTCTGACTCCTAATGGGACTTTGATCGTGTGTTTTCCATCATTAGTTTTCTCTGAAAATGCCTCTTAATTATAATTTTGCTCTGAATAATGACTCTGATATTTGGAATTAGACTGCGTGGCTTCATTTATTTATGAATTTCACGGTGTGTGGAGTGACAGCTCCCTCCCAGCAGGGTTTTAACGCTCCCTAACTCCCCGGATCATAACAAGATAATTCAATCACAGCAGAGTTAAAGAGTCACGGACTTAATCTGTGTTGCTGCTCCCGCATTTCTGAGTCCAGTTATTGTTGGTGTCGTACTCGTTCTGTTATCTGTCCCGCGAGTTTGATTTGAAGATTTTATTTCGAACATGCATGTTAAAAAAGAGTACAAAAAAGTTAAAAAAAACCGGAATCCAGTTGTTTCTGCGAATTGCAGCGATCCATTTGTCTCTCTTAAGCAGTTTTTCTGACACTCAGTGGTTTAAACCCGCTGTGAAGTCTCATCTGTGACGTCATGCACATTCCCTCTATTCTGCACGGGCTGAAAGAGCCATTAAAATCAACACTCTTAGTGATAAACTCTTTACAGTAAACAGAAGAGTCCGTGATGAACAGAACAGTATATGAGTCAAATTATAATTTGCATTTTGTTTGTAAATTTGTAATACAAAAAGCTAGAAAAGAGACTAAAAGGAGATGTATATCTGTTGTGGGAGTTAAATTCCGGAATGAAGCTAATATAGATTTACCAATGTGCAGCTCATTTTCAGTTTATAAAAAAAAGATTTGTAGAGCAATCTTTCAAAGTTACAAAGGTTAACATTTACACCTGTATGTATGTATGTATGTACCGGTATGTATGTACCGGTATGTATGTATGTATGTAGATATATATATATATATATATATATATATATATATGCATATATATATATATATATATATATATATATATATATATATATATATATATATATATATATATATGCATATGTGTGTATATGTGTATGTGTATGTATGTATATATGTGTATATGTATTAGGGCTGCACGATTAATCGTTAAAAAATCGCGATCTCGATTCATGCTTGAACGCAATCTCATTTCCAAATGACGACGATTTAAAAAAAAAATATATATATATATATATATATATTTTTTTTTTTTTATAAAGATGGCTGCATAAAAAAAGGACTAGGCCTATGTTCTAGGTTGCTGTCATGGTCAACTATCATGTTGTCATGTTTGTTATATTTTGTTAATGATTGTGGATTACATTTGGAGAAACATCTACCTTTCTCATCACCTGACACATATTGCACATAAATATTGTTAAAATTGTTATTGTTAAAATTATTTAAAGACAAGAGAGATGTTTATTGTTTTTATGTTCAATGTCAGCTGTTACAGCAAAAAGCAGCCAGAGGAATAATTTGTTGCCTCAGAACTACAGGATCTGTTACAAGTCCCCTTTCTGAAAGGGTGTTCAACTCAGGGAGGAACAAATATTGTTAAATTGTTATTATTGTTTAAATTATTCAAAGGTTTGTGTAAAGAAGACAAGAGATGTTTATTGTTATTATATTTTTGTTCAGCTGTTGCAAAGTTAAAGTAATAAGTGCAATAAATTTTATATTGGAAAAAAATCGTGAGAGAATCGTGATCTCAATTCTAAGCAAAAAAATCGTGATTCTCATTTTGTCCAGAATCGTGCAGCCCTAATATGTATGTATATGTTGTGTAAGGGTATGTATGTGTTTTTTTTAATATTTTTTATATATTTTGTATATTATTATGTGTATATGGAGGTATGTGTGTATGTATGTATATATATGTATGTATGTGTATGTGTGTATGTATATATATATATATATATATATATATATATATATATATATATATATATATATATATATATATATATATGTGTATATATATGTATGTATGTATGTATATATATATATATATATATATATATATATATATATATATATATATATATATATATGAAAGAATATAAAAGGATATGTATGAAGGATATATATTTCTGTTTTTTCTTGATTAGTTTTGCTATTGTTTGTTGGTATGTAGGACAGGCATTAACATAAGCACTATGCTTCTGCCTGTGCCTTTTCAGTCACTAATTTTATTTTGATAATGTTTGTGTTCAATGTTTGTTTGGTGAAGTGACTGAATAAAGAATTTCAATCAACACACAGAAGACGGACAAATGTATAGATTTAGTTGAGCATCTCCTCAGGTGGTAGGAAACATGTTACATAGCACAGATTTTTACACTTATATCCGGTTTGAGCCCAATGAATTATAATTATTTACGTTTTATTATCTGAAACAGATTGCGTGTTTTTATTCTTGTGAAAAAGATTAATATAAGATAAGATTGTGCAGTTCTGCAGTTATTACACCTTTCTATTTCCCTGTTCTCCACATGAATGAGCAAAAGTTTAAAACACATTTCTTTCATGTGTGTAAATAAACATCAATATCAGGCAAACACAATCTCAGGTTAACAAAACATCTCTGTTCGCGTCATTTTTTATGTATCTAACAAATATTATTTGAGAAGAAAAACCTGCAGAGGACTTTTGGCCCTTTCTTGCATCGTTGCTTCAGTTTATCAACCTTGGGTTGAGGTCGGCACTTTTGACTGTATCACTACAAAACCTTGATACTTTTATTTTGGAGTTATTGTGATACAAACTGTTCTATGTGCACTGAATCTTTGTCCCTCTTCACGGTCCATTACAACAAAGCTGTTAGCTGTGAGACGGACGGCCTCACATGAGTTTGTGATCAACTCAATGCTCTTTTTCTGCAGAAATGGCTTTTTCCTGGAACCTTTAACAAACTGTTACTTCAATGCAGTTATTCTGTGTGTGTGTTTAAATAAATACTATTTCATTTCTGTCCTTTTGTGTACATAACGCACATAATTTTATTATTTGACTTCTATTTTACCTCTTTTCTTATCATTTTATTTCAGTTTATTTGTTATTTAAGCGTACTCTTAAATTAAATACTTTTTCGAAAGCCGCGCAAAGTTATGGATAAGCCCTGAATGCAGGTATTGTGGCGTAGAATTGTCAAATTGGTTTCATTCACCGCACGAATTGTTACATATTACTTTAGTAATACTGTATTTGTCCCGGTCTTTGTACGTTTTGACCGTATAGAAACATAATTCTCGTCAGTTGTGTGAAATAAGACCTGGAAACCGGCATTGTGGCAGAGAATTGTCAAATTGGTTTATGAATGAATGAATACTTTATTATTACAGACTCAAAAGGTTCCGTATAAAATACATAAAAATTACAGGTGACACATTAAAATACATGCAAACATCTGTTTCAATGTTTCCATAGTCCAGATTTGAACCTTGTATCACTCCATTTGATGTTAGTGAGTGAAGTTATTCAAAATTTTCTGACTCATGGAGTCGACACATACATTTAAACATAAAATTCCTCAATGGGGACATAACAATTAACAAATAAAGTGCTTGTACTTGTCCATCTTGGAAGCTTAAGGTTTAATTCAACGTACGAATTGTTACAGATTACTTTTGTAATACTGTATTTGACCCGGTCTTTGTACGTTTTGACCGTATATGTCAAGGTTTGACATTCCCCCCAGCTTTCAGTTTCTGTTTTGCCCCGCCTGTGTCTCATCTGCCCTGATTGTCTGCACCTGTGTCTCGTCATGTCTCGTTATCCCCTGTGTATATCTGGTCTTGTCATTCCCTTGTTCCCTGTCGGACCGTACTGTTCTTCCCTCCATGTGCTCCACGGTTTCTAGATTTTTGATCCCTGTTTGTTAGTTTTATGATCCTGCCAAGCAGCGTTTTGATTTTGGTTTTTTGCCTCTTGCTTCCTTTTGATTAAAACCCTTGTTTTTTGAGAACTCCTGCCTCCGGCCTCCCTCTCTCTCCTGCGTTTGGGTCCACACAAGACGTGACCGTATAGAAACATAATTCTTGTCATTGTAAGAATGAGATGAACCTGCTGTATCAACTGCCCTTACTTTTTAACAACTGGTGCTTTTTATTATTTTACCTCTTTTCTTTTCATTTTATTTAACTTTATTTGTTATTTACTGTTTAATTGTGTCTTGCCGCTTTTAATGTTGATGTAAAGCACTTTGAATTATCTTGTGTTGAATTGTGCTACACAAATAAACTTGCCTTTCCTAAAGAGATCTCTTTTAAACTGATACAAATTCTACCCTGCAAAACAATATTTATCAAAATTTAAGAATGATATAGATGTTAATTGTTCTTTTTGCCAAAGGCATCCTGAAACATATTCTCACTTATTCTGGTCGTGTGAATTCACTTATAAAATTATGGAGGACTGTTATTTTTGTTTTTTCATAATTTTTATCACAAAGATAGTGACGCTTTCTTTTTTATAAATCTGTCTTTATTTTTAGCAAATTTTCACATACATAAGTGCAAATTCATCCACAGAAAGCCTGAATTCTTTATACTCAAAAAAGAACTTGAACAATATATTGATCGATCTACTCATCGAAAAACACAAAGGCACAAAAAACCATCGGCATCTGTAAATCACTGAATTTGAAACTTAATCTCACACATTATGCTGTTTTTATTTATATTAACCCTCCTATATCTGTAATTACGTTCAGGCCGCCTGGATTTATTTTGATTTTATGGCTGTTGAATTGGCAAATGTGCAAAGAATCAGTGCTCCTGTCCATTTTTTTCCCCAATATAACTTCAACTTTCAATATCTGGCAGTAATTTACATTCAACTGTCTTGTCCTTTATATATATATTTCCTTGTTTATTTCTGTTCAATTTGGTGTTGGAATCTATCTGTATTTGTATTTTGCCTTTGATCTTAATATTTCATTGTATTTAAAGATTTAATAAATAAAGAGAAAAAAAAACTTGCAACGTAGAGATTTCCCCGAAAATATTTTATTTTGAAAGTCCCGAGCGGAAGTCCCCGTGTTTACTTCCGGCTGCTGGACCGTGGAGCGAGTGATCCAGAAATCCAGGTTTATTTATTATTTTAGTCTTTAAAGAGTCTTTAAACGGTTTCATGAAGCTTTAACGAGTCGACAACAATAAAGTGAACTTGGCTGAACACGGTACGTTTATATTACTGGTTTATATTACTAGTAGTGGTTCTGTTCTGGACTAATAAACGGGTTACAGTGAAAGACCTCATGTTTTAAATGTAATGTTATTGAAGCAAAACTAATATGTCAACATGATTATGCATCAATATGCTTTTACATCGGTTTCATCAGTGAAAAGTAAAATAAAAGCTAGAAAGTCGTGAGATCAGAAAGAAAGGAAATGAAACTTTTCATCTATTATGTACCAGAAAAGCCTGTTGTCCAGTTTGAATCAATGTTTCCAAGCTCCAAACACGTATAAAACCAGAAGAAATACCCTGTGAAGCTTGTTTAGATGTCAAATGTTATTTATTATTTTAATATTATTTTTTTATTATTTATATTTTTTCTATTTTATTTTTTATTTATATTATATTTTATTTTATTTTTTCTATTTTATTATTTTTTATTATTTCTTTATTTATTATGCTTTTCTTTTTTTTAATTAATGTCATTCTTTTACTGGCTAAATATCATATACACTGTTGTAAATGGAGAAAAAAAGGGCCCTCTTTCCAATGTTTTTTTGTCTCTATAATCAGTCCAAACTTGTATAAAAGTAGAAGAAATACCTTGTGAAGCTTGTTTAGATGTCAAATATTATTTGTTATTATTATTTATTTTATTTATTTAAATATTTTATTTTTTATTTATTTAATATTTTATTTTATTTTTATTTTTTATTATTTCTTTATTTATTATTTTCTTATCTTTAATGTGTAATGTCTAATGTCAATGTAATTCTTTTACTTGCTAAATATCATACACACTGTTGTAAATGGAGAAAAATGAAGCCCTCTTTCCAATGTTTTTTTGTCTCTATAAAAAAAAAAATTAAGTCAAATTACTGCAAAAAAAATATTAGCTGATACATCAAAGTATTTTTTTATTTTAATCTCTTTCTGAAATGTCGATGCTATTTGCCAGCAGAGATGCCGGTGTTGAACTTGTCGTTTGCCGCCTGCGGGTTCGTGGGGATCTACCACCTGGGGGCGGTGGGGGCGTTCCTCCGCCACGGGGCCGGGCTGCTGGGGTCTCTGGGGGCCTGCGCCGGGGCCTCAGCCGGGGCCCTGGTGGCCGCCGTGCTGGTCACGGCTCCGGACAAAACAGAGGTGGGTGAAGTGACGATCAATATACTAAAATATCCACACTTCCCATACCAGATCTGTGGGCCTGTGTTGAAAAAAATAGATTTTCCAATTTTAAATCGGTTCTCATATTAAGTCATAAAAATCAATTCGTCTGTCTAAAGATCGATTTTTTTTCATCATTACATTACAATTTTTGGTATTTTTTTTGTTTATGCCCAAAAACATTTATATTCAATCAATTTTCATTCTGCAAAAAAGAGCCATAAGAATAATCAGTAGAAAACGATATAGAGATCCAACAAATCCATCATTCCTTCAGTTAAAATTGTTGAAATTTCATGAATTAGTAGACTATAGTATTCTGCAAATTATGTTTAAAGCTCATAAAAAAACTTTACCAATCAACATTCAGAAAAGATTAGAAAAAAGAGAAAGCAAGTATAACAGAGATTTAAAAAAAACCAAGATTCAGGACTAAATTGATGGAACGTTGTGTTTCTGTGAAAGGAATCAGTTTATGGAACAATCTGAATAAAGAAAACAAAGAATCCAAATCAAACATTACATTCAAAAGAACAATTAAAGCCTGTATGTTAAATAAAAATAATGAAATATGTTAGTTAAGTTTGACATACCCATAGACGGAGGTAATTTTATTTTATTTTAGTTTTTTATTCAATTATTTGTTGTTTTTTTATTATTTTTTATTTTTAATTTATGTTATTTGTGAAGTTATTTCTTGGAAAAAGGGGCAGATCAGATAAGATTCTTCTTCTTTCTGCTCCCTTTTCATTCACAATGTATGAACATTTGTATTTGTATTGAATTATTTTATTTTTTGAATGAAATAAAGAATAAAATGAAATGAAATGAAAAAAAGGAATGTTTTATTGGACACGAGAATAACTGGTGCCATATTTTTGCCTTTAAATATGTTTAAAGGTATGAAAACATTAAAGTTTTCAGTTATAATTGCATAAATTGTCTATATTTCATTACTTTATATACTTTCTTGGGGTTGCATTTGAAGAAAATGCTAAAAAACAAATTCTCGAAAATTAAAAATTGAAATGGAAAACATTTAAACGAAATGTGTTAAAAATGAAAACC
Source organism: Cololabis saira (assembly GCF_033807715.1). NCBI lineage: Eukaryota > Metazoa > Chordata > Actinopteri > Beloniformes > Belonidae > Cololabis > Cololabis saira. The sequence goes on along the minus strand of NC_084610.1, from coordinate 23,124,496 downwards.
GATTTCATATGTCTCTGTTTGCAACCCAAATCAATATCGGAATCGAATTGAATCGGATTGAACCAAATCTTGATAATCGATTCTGAATCTTAAGAATCGGAATCAAATCGGTTCTTGACATTTGAATGGATCCCCAGCGTTATAAATAAGTAACTCTGATTTTTTGTATTCTTAAACTTTCTAAAATACAGCAATTTCTATAGATTTACCGCCCACATTAGGTGTATTTACATAATGTATCGGTATCACCGATACCAGCCTGGATTTTACTCAATATTGGATCAAAAAGTAAATTAGCATGGAAGTTTGCTTGGAACTGATGTGATGTCATTTCTTTTTCTTCCGTCAGGATTGTAAAGAATTCACGTACAGGTTTGCTGAAGGTGTGAGGAATCAGACGTTTGGAGCCGTCACCCCCGGATACGACTTCATGCTCACGCTGAGGTAACACCGCGCTTTTATAGCGGAGGGATGGAAGCCTGGGGAATAAAGCTGCTTTCATCAAGGAAAATTATGACTAAATATCGTCGTCAACGAACCTTTATCACTTGAGGAAAACGAGACGAGACAAAAATGCTGGTCATGTGACAATAACGATAATTAAATATATAAGGCAATATCGTCGCGGAATAAAAACGAGACTAAAATGTAGATTACAAAATAAAAAATCTGCTAAAATGTGTCTATTTTCGTTGACCAAAACGAGATGAAATGTTCTACCAAAGATCCCTAAGCCTGAATTATGGTTCTGCGGGTACGGCGTAGGCTCTGTGTTGATGTAACGCGGAACCATAATTCAGCCTTTAATGTCCATGTTTTCAGTAGTTTCCTTTAGATCTTTGGATCCACTTTCCTACATAGATGTGGAAAAGAAAACCCAATGTGTCGTTGAAAAAGAAAAAGATGTAACGTAACAGGGAGAAATGCGGAAAAATAAATATGTTGTAAACTCAAATGAGAATCTTCTGTATCTGGAATGAATGTATTCTTGAGTCTATAAGGAAACAATAATATAATAATAAGATAACCTTGTTTGAATTTTAAAATGGGTTTGGCTAAATACAATCTTTGACTAAAACTAGACTAAAATGGACAATTCTGACTAAAATGAGACTAAAATGCTCAGATTTTTAGTAGACTGAAACTCGACACGACTAAAAGGAGAATTAACAAGACTAAAACTAATAAAAAATAAAATGATAGAGTAAAACTAAACTGAAACAGGCTGACAGAAACAACACTAGTGGAGCTTATTGCTTTGAAACCTGAACATCTTGCAGCATCAACGTGACTCGTGCACAGAAAATCTCTGAAGATTTTAAGATCATTTGGATGATATTTTGGACTGTAGATGTTGAGGATGAATGCAGAGCAACAACACAGGCGGTGTGTTTTTAGACTGGTGAGCTTTAACCAGCGTTACTGGTGGAAACTCTGCGTGGCCGTGAGGTTTGTTTAATCCCGTCTCCTCCAGATCTGGTGTCAGTCAGACTGGTTCCCCCCGGTGCTCGTTACTGCTGTTTCTGTCGTCCTTCATGTTCAACATCAGCTGATGCTTTTTATAAAGTGATACAGTGTTTCACTTCTACTCTCCAAGTTCTGGTGTGAATAGAATATGCATTTTATTTATAACTAAGTAACTAAGTAAAAGTAGAAATACCATAACTGAAAAAGACTAATTAAAAGTTTTCTTTTTTTCAACTCTTACATTTGATGTTTTCTCCGTTTACTGGCAAAAAAAACGTTTTATTAAATCGGTTAGCAGAAGTCAAAGTGCCACCTGGAAATAATTCCTACCGAAAAGAACAGTTTTCTTTAGTTCCATGCGCCATAGAAAGGTTCCTTTTGTGATTAGACTTTATGTAATAAACATATTTGATTTAGTATGAAACAGTGCTGTTTTACCCAAATATGTTTCTTTTAACACATTTGGAAAATGGTTTTGCACTACATTTTTTTTTATCTTTAGTAATTTTGTACAGGAGAGAGAACAGGTTTGTCTTTTTATTTTGTATAATTTTATTCTATATTTTGCTTTGCAAAACTGTTGTTTTAATAACCTATATTTAAGATTTTTTTATATTTATTTGATACATTATGGTTTTTATTAATCAAACAACAGAAATCTTAATCGTTAGAATAATCGCATGCATCCACCCACCAGAAACCAGAACCTGGCAACATTTTATTTTTTTTCATGTTTCTTTATTGGGTAGTCGATGTAATTCATATTACACAATAAACATTTTTTAAAGGATTCAACAGAATACCCCGTTTTATATTTTACCACACACACATAACAAAAAAATAAAAAATAAAATAAATAAGGATACACAACTTAACATAACAAACCCCCCAAAACACACACACTGTAAAATACGTAATTATAAACAGGTCCCAAAGTAAGTACCAATTACCAATCAAACTCTGACTGAAGACAATAATAATAGGAAAAATAAAGTAATAAAATATAATACAGGACACACAAAACAACAACAAAAATAATAAAAAAATTAATAAAATTAAATAAAATAAATAAATAAAAAATGAAATAAACAGACATAAGAGGAACCCTAAAAGAAATAGAGATGGTTAGCAATATCATACTACCCTATAATTAAATTAAATCATTAATTAATTAAATTCATCTTCCAAGGATGCCAAATAATTAACAAGAGAAAGAATAATAGGTTCCCAAATATGAGAAAACTTATCAGAGCAACCCTTAATACCGTATTTAATTTTCTCTAAATATAAAAAGGACACCAGAGAGGTATTCCAGGAAGCGGGTTTAGTGAAAAGTCTGAGTTTGTTAAGCCTGAGATGAGGGAAATCCGGAGTTTTCAGTTCCAGAAAGCGAGTTAACTCAAACTCTGAGTCAGTTACTACGGCAACTGAGCCTGTGAACCTAACCTGCTCACTAGCAGGTTTACTTCAATAAAGCCTGAGTTTCTCTCCGTCTCCTCCCTCAGTGGCGTCAATTCAGCCAATGGGCCTTTACGCATCCGTTTTCTGCACCACGGACAGCAAGCGGCAGAGAGAGCAGAAAAAGCGTATCTGACAAACGCAACGTATTTTATTCACTATGTCAGTGCAACAATATCACAGGGACATCCCAGTTTAACTTCAAACAGTTAAAGTCCAAATGCAAAAAGGAGAGAGAGGGCAGAAGACAGAAAGAGAGAGAGAGTAAAAAAGTCAAATATTTCCCTTAAACAGATTTATAAGAGGGTAGGGTGATTTGATATTTTACCTTAAGATGAACTTGCATATTTAATCCATCAGTGGCTAACAGCCTTGTTAATATCCTGACTGGGGCAACATTGGACTCATCACTTGCCTTCTTTCTTTTTTTTTAAATTGCGTGGTTGTCTGCTTCCTTTTCATTTTTGTAAGTTAGTAAGTGAAAACGAGATAAATAGCAACCACTGTCTTCAGGGACGCTGGGACATCACATTTCAAGATATGAGATAAGATATGAAATGTATAATAAAAACATTTCCATTTTCCCCTGAAGCTGAGGTGTGGCGGCTGCCCCTGATCTAAATGACAATAACATTTCATTCAATACCATTCCACCACTGGTTTCATGTGTAATATTATAAGACAGTGTGCCTAAATGTTAAATGAATACTGCATTCAAACTTACACATTGATGCAGCAACTTTCTCCCACGCCTATTCTCTCCTCGTGTTTCGTGTTTTTTTTTTTCTGAAATCTGCTCTCATACTCACCAAACGCACGTATTAACACTTCTAACTCCAGTGGCGTGAAGTATGTGGATCTTCAGATGCAAACTGATGTTTCCTCAAAGGGATTTTGTAAATTGAAATGTTAAATAAAGTTTAAAAAAAAAAAGAAAAGGTATGTCGCTCTTTTGTTGTCGCCAGTTGCCATGGTGAATCCTTGTTTCAGGGCTCTACTGATGATGGCTTTTTAACTCCAGCTTAACAAACTCAGAGTTGATTGAACTAACTCATATCCGCTGTTCTGGAACCGAAAACTCTTGAGTTTCCTATCTCAGGTTAAGTCAACTCAGAGTTCAGGTTTAAACTCTGAATTTGTTGAACCTGCTTCCTGGAATAAATACCCCTCAGGTCTTTCGTAATTGCATTTCTAGAGGGCAGGTTGTGTCAGCAAAGATGAGACACACACATCTTTATGGATAAATAAGCCCCCTCTATTGTTTTTTGACTTTTTTCTCGAAATTTTGACTTTTTTCTTGACATTTCGACTTTTTTCTCAACATTTCAACTTTTTTCACGAAATTTTGAATTTTTTCTCGACATTTCAACTTTTTTCACGAAATTTTGAATTTTTTCTCAAAATTTCCGACTTTTTTCACGAAATTTTGAATTTTTTCTCGAAATTTCCGACTTTTTTCTCGAAATTTTGACTTTTTTCTTGAAATTTCGACTTTTTTCCCGAAGTGCATAATGAAAAAAAAAAATCTTCCCCCAGTTATAACTGTTGTGCCACACAGGTAGCGCTGTTCAGTTATCAAGAATTATTAATAATAATAAATATAAGAAAACTTATCAGAGCAAACCCTAATACCGTATTTAAATTTCTCTAAATATAAAAAGGACATCAGGTCTTTCAACCAAGAATTGGGAGATGGAAGTTTTTGATCCTTCCATTGAAGTAAAATACGTCTACAAGAGAGGAAAAAGCAATTACATTAATCTCCTTCTTAGTAAAACTATTAAAATTTTCAGGTGCACCAAAAATAGAAATTAAAGTGCCAGAAACCAGCGGTTTATTAAAGGCTTTTGAGAGAGTATTATAGAAAGATGACCAGAATGAACACAGCGTTGGGCAGGAAAAGAACACATGTGTCTGTTAGCAGGTGTCACATTTATCACCGGTATCAAACAGTCTGTTAAGCTTGACTTTGGACATGTGAGTTCTGTGTACGACCTTAAACTGAATCAGTGTTAACTCGGCACAGGATGAGGTATAATTAATTCTGTCTAGGGCTCTCTGCACCATTCAGGTGAAAAAATAGTAGAACCTGGAAACCTTTTGCTGTCATTTAAATGAGAAAAACAGCATCGTCATGCTCTTATATCAGTGGTGGGGATTAATTCCATGTTGGTGGGAAAATCCCGGTGCTTGTGATCATTAAAACCCTGTGAGATGAGCTTGTTTCTGTGTGTGGATCCTGCAGGGAGGGAATCGAGCAGATTCTCCCCAGAGATGCTCACCGTGTGGCCAGCGACCGCCTCCACGTCTCCATCACCCACTCTGGTACCGGCAAGAACCACATGGTGTCCCGGTTCTCCTGCAGGGACGAGCTGGTGGACGTGAGTCTTCACATCCCAGGGCTTTGGTTGGTTTTTCTGCAGCTTTGACCCCAAAACGGCTCCAACACTGTCACTTCTTGTTAAATTAAAGTCTAACAAAGAGATCAGTAGACCAATGTTCTCATGTAAAGTTTTGTATTTACAAAAACTGATATTTCCCCCTCTACGTTTTGAAAAATACCATCATTTACACAAACCTACATAAATATCTGTTAAGGTGCTATGAGCAGCCAGACCTGCAGGGGGCAGTGTAACGAGAAGATAAAGTCATGCTAGACAATCAGAATCCTGGAAAAAAACATCAACAAATGACACGAGTAACTTCCAGTTACTTCCAAGATGAACCAGAGTCTTTCGTTTGGAGTGACAGAGAAGTGGAGTTACTTTTAAGTGTGACTTTAGAATATAAAACAGGTAAAATACAAGAAAATATTGACGGTGGCCAAACAAATTGTAAACACAGGTGTCACTCATGACGCTGCACTGCAAAAACTCAAAATCTTACCAGGAATATTTTCTTATTTCTAGTTAGTTAGTCTTGTTTTAAGTGTAATGAGATTTTTTTTTACTAAAAATGAAACATTTTAACTAGAAATAAGACAAATATTCTTTTTAAGATTTGGAGTTTTTGCAGTGTGGTGATGTTTCTGTCTCATAATGTGACGTTCTGAAGCATAAATGTCCGTTTCTCTCCGTTTACAAGCAAACGTGAAGACGGGGTTTTTGCAAATCTCCACTTTGGCCGGAGTTTTCAGAAATGATGGTTTTTGGTGACTTTGAGCTTCGTTTTCGTGTAAATGAACGGCCAAAACGCATGAAAACATCACTGTTTTTGCTCCGTGTAAACGGGGCCTCTGCCTCATCACTGTTTTATCTGCGTGTTGTCTCTGCAGGTTCTTCTGGCCAGCAGCTTCGTCCCCGTCTACGCCGGACTCAAGCCAGTCCAGTTCAAGGGACAGGTGAGTTGTTTCAGCGCGCTAAAATCTGGCGGGATATTTGTTTAAAATTAGTGCTGTCAGGCGATTTAAAAAAGTAATCTAATTACAGGATTTATAATTACAGTATTTTCTGGACTATAAGACGCTACTTTTTTCATAGGTTTTCAACCATGCAGCTTATACAAAGCTATTCTGTGGATTTTTCTTCCACCGCTCGGGGCGCTCTAACCGGAATTACAATCAAAACTAAGAAAAAGACAGCCCAAGGGTTAAATGGTGGTGTGGATGGAGACGACCCGAGTTTCTGCTCCGGGGTTCAGAAGTGATTTTTCTGAAGCCTCCTATCTTTGTTTTGTTCAGTAGAAGTGGATGGACGGAGGCTTCAGCGACAGCCTGCCTCTGCTGCCGGTGGGAAGAACCATCACCGTGTCTCCGTTCTCGGGGCTGCAGGACGTCTGTCCCGTCCACAGGGGGCGCTACAACACCCAGCTCCGGCTGGCCAACATGAACATCATGGTGAGTGGAGAGTAGAGACAGTTGGATCCATATCCACGTCTCCTCCTCCTCCCATGGAGCTGCTGCGATACGTCAACGTCGCCGCCATATTGGATGTTCAAGACTGCTCTGTAAACTAATACAAGTAAATGGACTTATTTTCATAAAGCGCCTTTCTACAAAGAAATGTACGTTTTACGTCTCATTTATTCATTCACACACGCACTAATATACTTGGGAAACAGTTAGGCACCAAATATAATATATTTAATTTTCTCAGATGGCAAAAATAACAACTTTATTATTCAAAAGCAGACTAAAAAAACGTACCTTTTTGCACAGGCGTTTGAGTAAACTCTACATGGTTGGCTGGGTGATCACACTTTTGTTAAAATGGAATTATGGTTCTTATTATTGTTTTTTCTCTTGTCATACTTGTTATCTATTTCTGTTATTGTAAACTTGTAATTTTGTTTGTTTGTTTATGTATTTTGAGCACATTGAGTCCATGCTCATAATGTGAAATGTGCTTTATAAATAAATTTGACTTGACTTGACTTTATTGATCCCACATAGGAGTAATTCATGTTATATCAGCTATAGAGAACAAGGTAGTGCCGAAAAACAATATATATCCCCCTCACAAAAATAAGAAAAATAGAGAAACATATTCTCTCATCAACAAAACATATTACATAAACATATTTTTAAATTTTCAAGTAACAAAATAACATATTTCAACCTTTTTAAAGATTTTTTTCAGTTATCTTATTGTCTGAAAAATGGTTCAAATATGTTAAATTGTGGGATCAATAAAGTTCTTATTTTTGCCATCTGAGAAAATTAAATATATTTTATTTGGTGCCTAACTGTTTCCCAAGTATATTAGTGCGTGTGTGAATGAATAAATGAGACGTAAAATGTACATTTCTTTGTAGAAAGGCGCTTTATGAAAATAAGTCCATTTACTTGTATTAGTTTACAGCGCAGTCTTGAACATCCAATATGGCGGCGACGTCAGTAGGCGATGCAATGTGCTGATTGGCTCTCCAGAAACGCTTTGAAACCCGTGCCAAAGATCCTGATTGGCTCTTACACGTCAAAACACTGCCATAACTCGTAGTTGTAAAAAAAGTTTGTAGCTTTTGTATATCCAATGTTGTACAAATAATTAAAAAAGTACGAATATTTTTTGCACACGCACAAATTATTTCTACAAGTACAAAGTTTATTTACAGATACAAAATATTTATGGCTTTAATTTGAGCCCATAGAAGTAAACAGAGAGCATCATGGGTAAACACTCGTCTCTGTCCAGTTCTCCAGGGAGAACCTCCGGCGTCTGAATCAGGCTCTGTTCCCGCCCAAACGCAGCACCCTGACCTCCCTGTGTGACGAGGGATTCAACGACGCCGTCAGATTCCTGCAGAGAGAAGCTCTGATGAGCTGAGACCAGCGTCCTGTCGCCCCCGGCAACCGCCCTGATGAGCTGAGACCAGCGTCCCGTCGCCCCCGGTAACCGCCCAGGAGACGATGGACGTCCTTCCCTCATTTCAGGGAGACGAGCTGCTGCTTCAGGACACGAGGACGGAGGAACTTCGGGGTGTCTGGGTTTGATTTTCACTTGTCACTTTCAAGGAGGAAGGAGAACGGGCTGCTCCATCCCCGTGACAACGCCTCCACCCTCGGGAGATGGGACAAGGACTCCACCCTGCTGCCTCATCAAACTACATGCTTTGTTTTTATTGTTTTTGATCATTTTAAAATGAGAATTATGATAAAAGGTGGTGGTGTTTTTTTTTTTTTATTATTATTATTCGGAATCACACGAGCATTACAACAGCATAACTTAAGTATACCCACATTATATCTCTACTGCGATCCATTTTTTCTTTTTTTTGCAAACAGAATATAGAACAAAAAAATAAATATGGGGTGTTTTCATTAAGATAAAGAGAAAAAAACTAAAACTTTATGTAAAGACAAATGGGTAAATGAAATAGATCTCAAACAAAAGCAGGGCGTCTCAGGGAAATATAACTTTTCCAATCTTCCCAGATTGTTTCAAATTTGGATTGTTGCAGCGTCATAGAGAACGTTATCCTCTCCATTACAAAGATATCGTAAATTATGTAAGGGATAATAACCGACGAGGTGAACATTATCATAAATATATGGACGACGCAGGCGTTCGCCTCCACAAAGTCCATATATTTATGTTAATGTCACCTGGAAGGGCGTTATCCGCTTATACCACAGTCACTTACCAAAAAACATAAATATTAAATCAGTTATTCATGCTTTAATGTGTTTTCAGTTGAATATAAATATATATAAATATAAATCATTAATTTTATAACAAGCCACAGCTGAGCGACTATTTATCTCTCGTCTGCAGCCGTTGGAACCTGGTAAGTTACAAAGTTTTTTAAGAAGCCATAACTCTGTTTCCTTGGCAACGGGAGATATTCTAGTCTCAGCTCAGCTCGGCTATTTTCTTTTCTCTCTTCTTCTGCATCTCAGTCATCAAAATTGTTAAATTCACCAAATAAATTAAAAGGAAATACAAAACCACTCATGTGTCCGTCCTGCGGTAGCCGGCTCTTCTTCTCTGAATCTCCGTTGCCGTGGTTACAACCTGGCAGTTGATCCAGCGCAATCATATTAAAGATATCAGGCAATTTGACTGAACTTGTTTTCTAGGTGTAGGTTATCACTTTTAACGTTCACCTGCCAGCCAATCAGAATCCAGTATTCACACAGACCTTGGTATAAGTCGTACCAATCAACTAATGAAAGAAGATCTGGCTTAAGCCGCTTCTTGGTAAAAAGCTTTTCACGCAGCTACACTTAGCAAACCAAACAGGTATCTTCATTCCACAACCGATACAGAGTGCGCAAACCCAAAAAGAAGTTATTTTTCCAGTGGTGTTTTAGATTGAATAATAAACGGTTGTGCTGTACTTTTACACACTTTTATTGTAGTTTTCATGGGTAAAACAATTCTCACACTTTGACAGAACCAGAATACGCAGACCTTCTCGGTACCTGGCTGGTCAGTTTTGGGCTCTCGGAGAGATTAACTTTAATTTGAGTGCCGTTACAACCCCTGAGGGAATCGGACGGCAGAGAGATGGTTAAGTGACCCTCCTCCTCCATCACAGTCTCACAGGTGAGATGCTGCTGACGCTGCTGCTGCCAGGTGAAGCTCATCAGGTCATCAGAGGAGGCAGAACTGAGTCACGACCTAATCAGCTGCAACGAGGGACACCTGAGGGGTAGGGTTGCCACCTTTCAGAAATAGAAATAAGGGACGCCCCGATTTCAGCAGTGCAGGAGCCAAAAAAAAAGGGACATCTCCAAAACTTCTAAACTGCATAGAAAGGTATTTATTTTATATGAAAAACCAAAATGCTTTGATTTAAAGTTTAAAGTGCTTTAATAGCATTGAACTTGTATGACTGTACAGACAGACAACCACTAGCAACTGAAATATCCTCCTATGCTTGTTTGTCCACATCAGCCCAGAGTTAGAATAAGCTACAGGTGAAGGTCGGAAAATTAGAATATGGTGTGATTTCAATAATTATTATTTTTTTTATTTATTTTTTTTTCTACCATTGCATTTATTTTTTTATTTTTTTTACAAACAGCAACAAAAGACGACATCAGTTACAATGATATGTATCTAGGTGTGTGCGTGTAAATAATATGATGAAAGTAGATAAATAAATTAAGAATATAACGATATAATATAAATATAGCTTAATAATATAGTAATATCCTCATATAACATAATAATTTTTATAATATTATAACATATAACAAAATTATATCACCATACTATAATATATAACAATATAATAACACTATAGTTTAACATCCCATGAGATTATTCAATAATGATTTCAATAATTCAACTTAAAAGGTGAAACTAATATATTACATAGTCTCATTACATGCAAAGCAAGATATGTTAAACCTTTATTTGTTATAATTTTGATGATTGAATTGTTTATTGATTTCATAAAATATTCCACATTTTTTAAGATTTTTTATTTGGGGTTTCCATAAACTGTGAGCCATAATCACCAAAATTATAACAAATAAAGGCTTGACATATCTCACTTTGCATGTAGTGGGAAATAATATTTGTTTCACCTTTAATTGAATTTACTAAGTTAAGTTAAATTAGTTAACTAAACTAAATTAGTTAACTTAATTTAACTTAACTAAGTTAAGTTAAATTAAGTTTTGCAATATATTCTAATGTTTGGACCTTCACCTTTATATTATATTATTACATGAATAAATAAGAGCATAATATGTGTCTGTATTGGATCAATACAGAACGCAACTTTTAATTCCCAATTAAGTAACGTTTCCGTATTTCAAGGGACGGGTGGCGAGCCTGCTGAGGAAGGAGTGATGGCGTCTGATGACATCACAGGAGCAGGAACGGTGGCTGGTGCAACGCCTCGCCGCTGGTGTTTTCCTCCGAGAAAACCTCGTTACAGAAGCTTTTAAGCGAGTCCAGCTCTAGAAACATGCTCTCATGTTGCTGCTGGTTTGTGATGCTGGCCCTCCTGCTGCTCCTGAAATGACTCCTCACCCCAGGGTTGAGAGGTTTAACCTCACTAACCCTCACTAACGAAGAGGGGGGGTCGTACCCAACCCTGCAGTGCTACAGCCATAAACTACACTCCCATAAAAAACACATAAAAGGGAACATTTGTCAATTTCCAGCGATTGAATCGCCAAATGCGAGCAGGATAAGTTGATTGTAAAGCGGAAGATGGATTGGAGTGAATCCTCTGGTATAATCCAGATCTGCTGCAGTCCTGACCTCTGACTTCCTGACCAAAGCAACCAGCAAACAATATGATTGAAACTGTTTAAATGCTGTAAACGGAATTCAAAGAAAGAAATCTGTAATTTTCTGCTGTTGTGCGTCAAGAACTGCTGTCGTAACTGAACCACAGACGTGTGGATCCGGCAGTAAATCAGACTTGTACCAAGACCAGATCAGAACCAACCAGACTGATCTGGAAAACGCAGAGAAAACCCGACTAAAGACAAAAACAGGTTCATTCATGTGTCTTCACTTTTATTTCCTGCAGACGGTGTCATTAAATCCGGTGATTCGGTGAAAGAAACACAAACGTGGTTGAATCAGGTGATTGGAATGATTTGGTGCTGAGAATTTACGATCTTGTTTCTTCACTTCCACATATTTATAAATGACATCTTACTTCCACGGGATTTAACCAGAACCTTCAAACCCGTGCGTGAGCTTAGAGGCTGATCGGCATCAAACAGCACGAATACAGACTGTTCTATGTTTAGGATTCAAATCAAGGGTTGTGTTGACGTCTGGAACAGTCCAACCCGGGTCAGAAGTGACCAGCTTGATGGCTCTACCGGTCGTGGTCGTGGCTGCAGCGGCCTTTAATTTAAGCCAATGATCTGCTGTTATCCCGTCTTCTCCGCTAGTTGCAGCTGTTTTTGCCACTCAGTGCGAGTAAGGGGGAAAGTGACGTCAATGCAGACCCTCTAGATCAGGGGTCGGCAACCCAAAATGATGAAAGAGCCGTATTAATAATAATAATAATAATGCATTTAACTTGTAACGCACTTTCCATTCATGAATCTCAAAGTGCTACAATATTGGACCAAAAACACCAAAAACAAATATGTCTGGAGCTGCAAATGAATGAAAATGAAGTCTTGTATCAGCCTTAGAATGAAGACAAATGGGGAAAGGCGAAATGTCGAGAAAAAAGTCGAAATGTCAGAAAAAAGTCAAAATTTCGAGAAAAAAAGTCGAAATGTCGAGAAAAAAGTCGAAATGTCAAGACAAAAAGTCAAAATTTAGAGAAAAAAGTCCAAATTTAGAGAAAAAATTCAAAATTTAGAGAAAAAAGTCAAAATGTCGAGATTAATGTTGAAGTACAATCTCGAGAAAAAAGTGGAAATGTCGAGAAAAAAGTGGAAATGTCAAGAAAAAAGTCAAAATTTAGAGAAAAAAAGTCAAAATTTTGAGAAAAAAGTCAAAATTTCGAGAAAAAAGTCAAAATTTCGAGAAAAAAGTCAAAATTTCGAGAAAAAAGTCAAAATGTCGAGATTAATGTTGAAGTACAATCTCGAGAAAAAAGTCAAAATGTTGAGAAAAAAGTCGAAATGTCAAGATTAATGTTGAAGAACAATCTCGAGAAAAAAGTCGAAATGTTGAGAAAAAAGTCGAAATTCGAGAAAGAAAGAAACGAAGAAAAAAAAGAGAAAAGGAAAAAAATAAGAAAAAAAGGAAAAAAAAGGTCAAACATTTTTGAAAAAGCTCCAGGAGCCACTAGGGCGGCGCTAAAGAGCCGCATGCGGCTCCAGAGCTGCGGGTTGCCAACCCCCGCTCTATTGAATCTTTAAACAGAATTGAAAATGGAATCGGAATTGTAAAAATCTCATCAATTCCCATCCCTAAGGTCCCGGCTCGGTCCCCGGAGGGATCACTACCGATCCTGGTCGTGGCTGCATTGGCAGAGCTTTGCCAGCGTGGAGCAGCACGGCTGCAGCCAGGGCTTCCACATCAGCCTGCCGGCCGTCAGCTGGCTCTCCACCGGCTCCAGCGAGCCGCGGTGCGTCTCCACGGCCGCCGTCATGGCCGCCAGCACCCGCTGGAAGTTGGGCTCCGTGTCGGGGGTCAGGGCCCGGCTCTCCGCCGGGTCCCGGGACAGGTCGAAGAGCAGCGGAGGGTCGTGGAAGGTCACGTAGGCCGGCGTGCAGAAGCAGACGTGGGTGTGGAAACACGCCGCCCGGCCCTCCGGGTGGAAGTTCGGCGTGAAGAAGAAAGCTTTCCACACCGAGCTGCCTGGAGACGGGAGAGAAGAGACAGTCCTGAGAAAAGATCCCTATAGTCCAGCTGTTTAGCTATAAAATGTATAGGAATCGTTCAGTTTGTGATACAAGCATGACATTTGGTACAAATAGCCAAAGTTTTCCCCAAAAGATATGGACGTGGAGCCATTGTGAATTTTCAACATGGCGCCCATGGCAGCCATTTTTCAAAATGGCTGCCAGAAACAAGTGTTTTCTAATGAGTGATTAGTGGAAATGAGTTACCAGTTTGCCCTGGCTGAGCTTAAACATCCACTCTATTACTTATCCATTCATTAGATGGTTCAGTTCTAACAGATATGAGGATCTTTTTTGGGTTTATAAGTTCAAAGTTTGTTTTTATGTATAATAGATCCATTTTCATGAAATTACGGTATATATTTTATTTTGGCTAATATGGCTGTTATCATGAAAGAAACAGTTGTCATGTTCAGTTTTGAGGTAAAAGGAAGCTTCTGGCCAATTCCAATGTTTCAAATTTGATTTCTGCATCATAAATAATGACTGATTAGACACCAAGATCATCCATATCAGACAGTCACACAAATGATGGCTGCCATCTTTAAAAAATGGCGGCCATCTTGAATATTAAATGACAACTTTTCAATTATCCAAGAGATATCTACCAAGTACTATATGTGGTAAATATGTCCAAAATATCATATTATGTCCCCAAGTCATATAAAAAGAGTTGTTTCTGGCGGCCATTTTGAAAAATGGATGTGTGCACCAAATTTCATGCTTGTATCACAAACTGAAGGATTGTTTTGGTTATCTCCTGCACTACAACCAGGACCTGCTGGATCTACACCATAGTGGCCACGGTTACATGATGTTTTTGAATTCGGAATTAATTATTCCCAGTTAAACTATTTTCATTCTAGTTTACATGGAAATAGTAATTCCGAATTGAGGTTTACATGGAAAACACGTTTGATCAACTTTATCCAATTCCTCTCCAGGTCTGGGGGTTGGGAAGGTTCTGATTGGATAGGGGGGGGACCGGAAGTTAAACTACCGGAAGAAAAACAAACTTAGCCGCTACAACTTGACGGACGGGTGAGGGAACGAGCAGAAAGAAAGACCATCGGTGCGTCCGAAATGCCATACTAAACAGTATATACTAAAAAGTATACTTAAGTTCGGCACACTTTTGAGTAAATATCAGTAGTGTGCATTAATTCGGACGTACTACTCAGAGCGCACACGTCACTTCCTGCCGTTGGGAGGAAGTGACGTGTCACAGCAGCAGTAGCAGCTGTTACCATGGTAACAGCAGCAGTAGCAGCACCGCTCCGCTCTTTCCCGTTTATCCTGGCCCAAACAAGATTACAATATATAATATTATTAAATACAAATATTATAATATTAATATTATATAATAATATTATTATACTTAATATTATACTCATGACATATACGTATCACTTAGCAACCAAACACCCCTGCATTGCATTGTGGGAAGTTTTTGCTCGGCTAGTGTCCATCAATCTCCAGAATGAGTATGGATAGTACATACTATTGAGTACGTACTAATGTTTCGGACGCACTAAAAAATGTTGCATACTCATTTTGCATACTTATTAGGGTGGAAGTATGGGATTACGGACGCAGGGCGGGATTAATTTAAAACGGAATTAGTGATAGCCCAGCGCGGGAAATTTGGGCCTGAATTGCAGCACATTTTGCAGCACACAGCCTGTTCAAGGCAAAGGAGAGATACACTAGAGGAAACATTCTTTTTGGTTTGGAACGCTTCATCTGACATTATTACTAGAAAACTTAAAACGTATAAGATTTTTTTTCATAAATCCTGCCACAATCCTGCCTCATGCTCCTTTAATTTGAATTCTGAATTAAAGAGGAATTAAACTTCCCATGTAAACGCACTCGAGATCAGATAAAACTGTAAAACACTGTAATAATACATCCAGGAACTGGATGTGATGGCGTTGGGACTCACTGTTGGGCTCGTGCCACCGGACAGCGTTCAGGTAGGAGTTGCAGTAGTGGAACAGGAACTCGTGGCTGGATCTCTGCACCTTGTTCTGCAGCAGGTCCATGAGGTCGTGGCCGTCGATCGCCCTGAAACCAGACAGTAAAGGGCCATTTATTTGAAGATTTTATTTCAAACATGCATGATAAAAAAAAGAGTACAGAAAAGTAAAAAAACAGAATACTCACCTGTCCCGCGGGAGCTCCGCTCCGCTCAGCCGGACCACGGTGGGGAACAGGTCCATGTTGCTGGTGGGCTCGTCTATCTCCGCCCCCTCGGGGATCTGGCCCGGCCAGCTCACGATGCCCGGGACGCGGATCCCTCCTTCCCAGTTAGTGGACTTCCCTGCTGCTCCGAGGACGACGGGAGAAAAGGACAATCACTGCTCGTTGGGTGTTTTTTCCAGTTTTGAGACTCTGTTGTATCTGTAGGAATTTTCTTTCTCGTTTTTCTCGATATTTTTATTTTTCCGACGAAATGAGGGCCTTTTTTCCCCCTAAACGTGTCCCAAAAGTCAACAAATTTTGCACCAAGCCAGGCCTGGTGAAAAATTTGATATTTAATGGTTTGCATTAATGGGCGTGGCCTAATGGCTCAACAGCGCCCCCTAGAAAACTTTGTGCCTCAAGCCCCACAATACGGTTTGACGTACATGCACGAAAATCGGTACACACCTGTATCATGTCGTAACTTAAAGAAAAGTCTCTTGGTGCCATGGCCGAAACCCAACAGGAAGTCGGCCATTTTGAATTATTATTGTTATTCTGCACGCTTTTTTCGTCCATCTATGCGCCCCATGCATGGCATACATCGTTAGCTGCATCTCCATCGTGCCTCGATGGCCATTAATTTTTTCAGTCAAAAGTGTTACCGTGGCAACGCTAGATGCCAAAAAGCAAAAAAAAAAAGGCGAAAATTCGGACGCTTATTGCTCGGCCGGACTTTATCGTAGAGACATCGTTCAAATTTACAAACACTCGGCCCGATTGGCACTAAAGGACCGTACAACCTCATCATGCTGTTTATTATGTTTTTTGCGATATTTAACTTTAAATTTAAAAAAAAATTTCATTTTATTTTGGACGCTTGTTGCTAGGCAACGGTTTATCGTACAGACATCATTACAGCATTGAAAAACCCGGGACGCGTTGTACTACAACATCATTATAATAATATTAATAGTAGTAATATTCAACTATGCTCATTTTGATGCGAAAAATTTAATATTTAATGGTTTGCATTAATGGGCGTGGCCTAATGGCTCAACAGCGCCCCCTAGAAAACTTTGTGCCTCAAGCCCCACAATACGGTTTGACGTACATGCACGGAAATCGGTACACACCTGTATCATGTCATAACTTAAAGAAAAGTCTCTTGGCGCCATGGCCGAAACCCAACAGGAAGTCGGCCAGGGCGCGAGGGCCCGTTCATCGCTGCTTGCAGCTTTAATTTTAGCTGATATTGCTACTGTTTCAACATATAATGGCGGGGCAGCACAAACAAACGAGAACATTTTGGACAAAGTCGGGAGGCTGTAGACGTTGGTGGAGACACTTGTCATTCAAACATGTCTGTCTATGGTCTGACCAATGGGGAAACACTTTTTTCTTTGATTGAAATACATTTTTTTGATTGAAGCAATCTTTCTTTTTTCATTGAATAATTAAGAAACAAATCTACCTCCATGTGGAGACGGGTCTCGGTCTTGAGAAGTCGACTAGGTACCTTTATATATTCCGTTCCACCCTCCGTGCACCTCCCCCCCAGCAGAAACCTCCTCCAGGTGAGCCCCCTGGTCGGAGGTCAGGTACACCAGGGTGTCGTCTCTCAGCTGCAGCCGCTCCAGCGTCTGCATCACCTGGCCTGAGGAAACACAACATCACATGTTGTTACACCTTTTTTGCTGCGTTACTCTTAGGGGTGTAACAATATATCGTGCCATGAAATTTTGCGATACAAAAACGTCACGATACGTGTCGTGGAGGTGACAAACTGTAGCTGATATTGGGTTATTAATATTAATCTATTGTGTTTACTAGTAACTTCCTATTGGTGCAGCGGGATCACGTGACGACCTCGACCCGCGGACCAAAATCTGACTCCGCTCAGAAGAAACTAGTACCGTTTTTCGGTCCCGATCACTTGCAGGGTTTTGAGCTCTGAACTTTTACTTCTAAGGTGAGCATGAATCAATCTCTTTTATGGTGTAAAGATTGTGTCGTCCCCGACGGTGTGAGGATGAAACGATACCGGGTTCACCTTACGACCTCAGGCTGGAGCAGGTGAAGCTCTGAGCTCTGGCACAAGATAAATAACAGTCATGTTGCATTTGGGGTTTGGGACTTTCCATAGTTTATTTATTTACTTTTATGTATTTATTTACCAGAAAAAAGTTGAAATGTCGAGATTAATGTTGAAGTACAATTTTGAGAAAAAAGTCGAAATGTCGAGAAAAAAGTCGAAATGTCGAGAAAAAAGTCGAAATGTCGAGAAAAAAGTCGCAATTTCGAGAAAAAAGTCGAAATGTTGAGAAAAAAGTTGAAATGTCGAGAAAAAAGTCGCAATTTCGAGAATAAAGTCGAAATGTCGAGAAAAAAGTCGAAATGTCGAGAAAAAAGTCGCAATTTCGAGAAAAAAGTCGAAATGTCGAGAAAAAAGTTGAAATGTCGAGAAAAAAGTCAAAATGTCGAGAAAAAAGTCGAAATGTCGAGAAAAAAGTCGCAATTTCGAGAAAAAAGTCAAAATGTCGAGAAAAAAGTCGCAATTTCGAGAAAAAAGTCGAAATGTTGAGAAAAAAGTTGAAATGTCGAGAAAAAAGTCGCAATTTCGAGAAAAAAGTCGAAATGTCGAGAAAAAAGTCGAAATGTCGAGAAAAAAGTCAAAATGTCGAGAAAAAAGTCGAAATGTCGAGAAAAAAGTCGAAATGTCGAGAAAAAAGTCGAAATGTCGAGAAAAAAGTCAAAATGTCGAGAAAAAAGTCGAAATGTCGAGAAAAAAGTCGAAATGTCGAGAAAAAAGTCGAAATGTTGAGGAAAAAGGCGAAATTCTGTGAATAAAGTTGAAATGTTGAGAAAAAAGTCAAAATTTCGAGAAAAATGTTGAAGTACAATTTCGAGAAAAAAGTCGAAATGTTGAGAAAAAAGGCGAAATTTCGTGAATAAAGTTGAAATGTTGAGAAAAAATGCGAAATTTGGTGAATAAAGTCGAAATGTTGAGAAAAAAAAGTCAAAATTTCGAGAAAAAAGTTGAAATGTCGAGAAAAATGTTGAAGTACAATTTCAAGAAAAAAGTCGAAATGTTGAGAAAAAAGTCGAAATGTCGAGAAAAAAGGCGAAATTTTGTGGATAAAGTTGAAATGTTGAGAAAAAAGGCACATCTCGACTTTTTTCTCGACATTCTCGACTCGCATGCTTTTCTGTATACTAATATGTCGCCTTCATTTTCATGTTTTTCCTCGTTTTTTGTGGATTTTGTTCTTCCACATCAGAGCGGGGTCATGCTGTACACCCGCTGGTGCACAGTGGGACTTTTGCGATTTTAGCTTGTTAGCAAAATGCTAGCAACATTGCCCCTTGGGCCATTCTGGACGATTGCAATATGGTCATGCCACTACTTGGCCAGCCCATAATAACCCATCAGTCAAACTGGTCACCGCCGACTCACCGACGCTCCAGTCCACCTCGTGGACGGCGTCTCCATAGATGCCGTGGCGGCTGGTTCCTCTGAAGGCTGCGGATGCAAACATGGCCGTGTGCACTTGAACGAAGGAGAAGAACAGCAGGAACGGCCGAGCCGAGTTTCTGCAGGAACAGAAGAAAACACGTTCAAATAAATGATGAGAATTCACACCAGCTTTCCTTTCAAGAACATTTGAATAAAAAAGAAAACTAAAGCTGTAAGCAGCGATGAACGGGCCCTCGCGCGTGCAATTTCCACCAATAAAGGTCAAGGACTCAAAACCGAGTCCGATGACACCACCCACGACTCTTTATGTCAAACCATTCAAAAGTTATGGCAGAAAATAGGATCTATCAAATATGGACCAATCAGGTGAAGGGTGGGCGCGCTTTTTGGCGTCTATCGTCGCCACGGTAACGCTTTTGACTGAGAAAAGTAATGCGTGTAGTCGCAGGATTGAGACGCACATTTTGATGTATAACACACCTGGGTGCACGTTACGTTCGGGGCGAAGAAACGGCCGAAGAAATGGCATAAATTGCGCCAAAATTATAAATAAATTCAAAATGGCCGACTTCCTGTTGGGAAACTTTTTGGGAGACTTTTTGGGAGACTTTTCTTTAAGTTGCGACATGATACAGGTGTGTACCGATTTTCGGGGATGTACGTAAAACCGTATTGTGGGGCTTGAGGCACAAAGTTTTCTAGGGGGCGCTGTTGAGCCGTTAGGCCACACCCATTAATTTTAATTTAAAATTTCATTAATTGTCTGCAGTAATTGCACCTGTGTAGCTTCATACTGTAAAGCTAAACCACGTGGTTACCGTGGTAACGTGATGGGCTACAGCTCCTGAAAAACTGCTGTCTGCAGGACTGGACCATGAAGTCCAGACCAGGGAGTCTGACTTTGCAAAATATTAGTTGAAAGATTTTTCTGCAAGTTTGTTAATCCGTTGTCTGCTTCCATACGGAAGAATATTAGGGCCATGCAGGACAAAAGATATTTGAGAGGGGGAAGATTTTTTTTCATTCTGCACTTCGAGAAAAAAGTCGAAATGACGAGAAAAAAGTCAAAATGTTGAGATTAATGTTGAAATACAATTTCGAGAAAAAAGTCGAAATTTCGTGAATAAAGTCAAAATTTTGACTTTTTCTCGAAATTTCGACTTTTTTCTCGACATTTCGACTTTTTTCTTGATATTTCGACTTTTTTCTCGACATTTCGACTTTTTTCACAAAATTGTACTTCAACATTAATCTTGATATTTCGACTTTTTTCTCGACATTTCGATTTTTTTCCTTGAGATTTCGACTTTTTTCTCTAAATCGTACTTCAACATTATTTTCGACATTTCAACTTTTTTCTCAACATTGACTTTATTCCTCAAAATTGTACTTCAACATTAATCTTGACATTTCGACTTTTTTCTCAATATTTCAACTTTTTTCTCTACTACCGCCCAGGGTGTCCAGTTCTCTCCAGAACCCTTAAATCCTTGAGTATCATTATGTAAAGCAGAAATATGCAGATCCATTCGACACAACTATGATTCAGCGATTAACGTCCCGTCACATCTTTGCTTCTCAACAGTTCAGCTTTTTATGGATGCTGCTTTCTGACCAAATCATTATAATCGACTGCTGACGTTAATATTTTCCTTCCTTTCACCTCCTAACTCGCTCTAAATTACCCCTGAAGCAACTTTTAGTTTCCCTGTGTGTGTGACAGGCCTGAAACTCTCCAATATGACATATCTTGGGTTTGTATCATCAACAAAAGACATTAACTAGTTTCAGGTAACTGCATTATCTTCTGAAATGGGGTTTGAACATTTTTCCAACCATTTCGTTTTCATTTTCGTCTCCTTTTTTGTCATGATTTGACACAGGACAAGGCCTCTTTCTGGCCGACGCCAGCTCGCTCAGTCCTGGGTTGTGATTTCGAAATGTCGAGGAAATAGTCAAAATTTTGCGAAAAGTCAAAATGTCGAGAAAAAATTCGAAATGTTGAGAAAAAGGTTGAAATGTCGAGAAAAAATTTGAAATGTTGAGAAAAAGGTTGAAATGTCGAGAAAAAATTTGAAATGTTGAGAAAAGTCAAAATTTAGAGAAAAAAGTTGAAATTTCATGAAAAAAGTTGAAATGTTGAGAAAAAAGTTGAAATTTCATGATAAAAGTCGAAATGTAAAGAAAAAAGTCGAAATGTTGAGAAAAAAGTCAAAATTTTGAGAAAAAAGTCAAAATGTCGAGAAAAAATTTGAAATGTTGAGAAAAGTCAAAATTTAGAGAAAAAAGTTGAAATTTCATGAAAAAAGTTGAAATGTTGAGAAAAAAGTTGAAATGTCGAGAAAAAAGTTGAAATGTTGAGAAAGAAGTCGAAATGTCCAGAAAAGTCAAAATTTAGAGAAAAAATTGAAATGTCGAGAAAAGTCAAAATGTTGAAATTTCATGAGAAAGGAAAAAGGAAGAAAAGAGAGGAAAAAAGGAAAAAGAGAAGAAAAGAGAAAAAAGAAGAAAAAAATGAAAAAACAAAAGAAGAAAAAAAGAAAAAAAAAAGGTCAAACATTTTTGAAAAAGCTCCAGGAGCCACTAGGGCGGCGCTAAAGAGCCGGATGCAGCTCTAGAGCCGCGGGTTGCCGACCCCTGCGATAAACAACAGACGCACCTCTCCATGAAGTCCACGGCCTCCCGCGTCATCCTCTGCGTCAGGTTTTCAGACGTGAACGGCTGCTCCACGATCTGATGGTCCCGGAACAGAAGGCAGTTGAGGTTGGGGAAGATCTGGATGAATCCTGCCAGCAGCGCGGCGGCGGCGACCAGCAGAACCAGCAGGACCAGCAGCAGCCGTCTCCGGAGAGGGACGACCCCGCACCAGTGCAGCACCACGGCAGTACCGAACACCAGTCCCAGGGTCCGGTACGGCAGGTACTTCTGGAGCTGGAAGATGGTGCCCTGTCCGGGCTGGCAGTCCCGCAGATTGGTCAGGGGGATCCCGAAGAAGTAGTCGAAGCCGTGGACGCTGGGGTGGTGGCAGTGGTCGTTACTGCTCTCACAGTTCAGACCAAGGTGCCATTTACCTGGAGACCAGAATAGTGGAGCGGCTAAGAGTCGATTTTAGGCAGAATCGTGCATTTGGTGATACGAGCATGAAAACTTGACAAGAAAATTGTCCGGGCCACTTGAAATTTCAAGTTGGCGGCCATTTTTCAAGATGGCCACCAACATGGAGACTGCTCATGCCAATTTTCAGGCTTGTATCACCAAATGCACGATTATGTGACTTATCTGCTCCACTAGAAGCATCCTTTCATTTGTATCTGTGCACGCATGCAAGGCAAGTTTATTTATAAAGTACAATTCAACACAAGGTGATTCAAAGTGCTTTACATCGACATTAAAAGCAGCAAGACATAATTGTACAGTAAATAAAATTGCATGTTATTGATTACTGGTGTGAAGTCCACCCTGTTACGTTCTGTCCACCCTGTTACGTTCTGTCCACCCTGTTACGTTCTGTCCACCCTGTTACGTTCTGTCCACCCTGTTACGTTCTGTCCACCCTGTTACGTTCTGTCCACCCTGTTACTCTTCTGTCCACCCTGTTACTCTTCTGTCCACCCTGTTACTCTTCTGTCCACCCTGTTACGTTCTGTCCACCCTGTTACTCTTCTGTCCACCCTGTTACGTTCTGTCCACCCTGTTACTCTTCTGTCCACCCTGTTACGTTCTGTCCACCCTGTTACTCTTCTGTCCACCCTGTTACGTTCTGTCCACCCTGTTACTCTTCTGTCCACCCTGTTACGTTCTGTCCACCCTGTTACTCTTCTGTCCACCCTGTTATGTTCTGTCCACCCTGTTACTCTTCTGTCCACCCTGTTACGTTCTGTCCACCCTGTTACTCTTCTGTCCACCCTGTTACGTTCTGTCCACCCTGTTACTCTTCTGTCCACCCTGTTACGTTCTGTCCACCCTGTTACTCTTCTGTCCACCCTGTTACGTTCTGTCCACCCTGTTACGTTCTGTCCACCCTGTTACTCTTCTGTCCACCCAGTTACATTCTGTCCACCCTGTTACTCTTCTGTCCACCCAGTTACATTCTGTCCACCCTGTTACATTCTGTCCACCCAAGATCCTTAATCTCCATGTTTTCAGTAGTTTCCTCTGGTTTAGTCTTTAAATCAGTTTATTCTTTAGATCTTTGGATACACTTTCCTACAAAGACGTGGAAAAGAAAACCCAATGTGTCGTTGAAAAAGAAAATAAATAGGTTGTAAACTCAAATTAGAGTCTTCTGTATCTGGAATGAATGTATTCTAAAGTCTATGAGGTAACAATAATATAATAATAAGATAACCTTGTTTGAATTGTAAAATGGGTTTGGCTAAATACAATCTTTGACTAAAACGAGACCACGAAAATGGTCCTGGACAATTCTGACTAAAATCAGACTAAAATGCTCAGACTTTTAGTCGACTGAAACTTGACACGACTAAAAGGAGGATGAACGTGACTAAAACTAATAAAAACTAAAATGATAACTGGACCCAAAGACTATACTAAAACTAAAACTGAAACTGAAACAGGCTGACAAAAACAACTCATGACCCGTCGTACCCGCTCACCTATCAGCGCCGTTGCGTAGCCTTGCTGTTTGGCGACGGCGGCCAAGGTGATCTCTTCCCTGGGAAGACCGCCGGACGCTGCGTTAAATATAAACACCCCCGGTCGCAAATCACCAGCTAAACCTGGAGGAGAGAAAGATAAGAGTATTAAATATTGTGGCATACATATATGTATGCCTCAGGTTTTTACCAACATGGTATTAACCATTAATATATATGCAGACAAAAAAAAAAAGAGCTACACGGATGGACACAGTGGCAATATGGTCAGTATCTGAATAATCAACTGGCCCTTTAAATTATGCAGAAGCAGCTCGATGAGAAAAGAAAATAAAGCCCCGCCTGAGTGGGTGTCGGCTCTGCAGGGTAAACCTGCCTGATCTGACGGGGTATCGTCCCGTGAGGAACGCCGCCCGGCTCGGGGTGCACAGGCTGGCTGCAGCGATGTGGTGGGTCAGCTTCACGCCCTCCCGGGCCAACCGATCGATGTTGGGGGTCCTGCAATCAATCACAGGGAAGAGCCGATCAGGATGGGTGAGTGTGAGAGGTTTTAGACACTTTTAGAGTGGTTTGATGGCAGGGTGATGTCCAACATGGCAGCGTTTGGTAGCTATGGAGCTAGATCAGTCTCATGAGTAAGAAATGCACACGCCGATCCACAAATGCACAGGACAAAATTCACAAATGCACACGCCGATCCACAAATGCACAGGACAAAATTCACAAATGCACACGCCGATCCACAAATGCACACGCCGATCCACAAATGCACAGACCGATCCACAAATGCACATGCCGATCCACAAATGCACAGGACAAAATTCACAAATGCACAGGCCGATCCACAAATGCAAACGCCGATTCACAAATGCACAGACCGATCCACAAATGCACACGCCGATCCAGAAATGCACAGGACAAAATTCACAAAGTCACAGACCGATTCACAAATGCATAGACCGATTCACAAATGCACAGACCAATCCACAAATGCACACGCCGATCCACAAATGCACAGACCGATCCACAAATGCACAGACCGATCCACAAATGCACACGCCGATCCACAAATGCACACGCCGATCCACAAATGCACACGCCGATCCACAAATGCACAGACCGATCCACAAATGCACAGGCCGATCAACAAATGCACACGCCAATCCACAAATGCACACGCCAATTCACAAATGCACACGCCAATCCACAAATGCACACGCCAATCCACAAATGCACAGACCGATCCACAAATGCACAGACCGATCCACAAATGCACACGCCGATCCACAAATGCACAGACCGATCCACAAATGCACAGACCGATCCACAAATGCACACGCCGATCCACAAATGCACACGCCGATCCACAAATGCACACGCCGATCCACAAATGCACACGCCGATCCACAAATGCACAGACCGATCCACAAATGCACAGGCCGATCAACAAATGCACACGCCAATCCACAAATGCACACGCCAATTCACAAATGCACACGCCGATCCACAAATGCACACGCCGATCCACAAATGCACACGCCGATCCACAAATGCACACGCCGATCCACAAATGCACAGGCCGATCCACAAATGCACAGACCGATTTACAAATGCACAGGCCGATCCACAAATGCACACGCCGATCCACAAATGCACATGCCGATCCACAAATGCACACGCCGATCCACAAATGCACAGGACAAAATTCAAAAATGCACAGACCGATCCACAAATGCACAGGCCAATCCACAAATGCACACGCCGATTCACAAATGCACAGGACAAAATTCACAAATGCACAGACCGATCCACAAATGCACACGCCGATCCACAAATGCACAGGACAAAATTCACAAATGCACAGACCGATCCACAAATGCACAGACCGATTCACAAATGCACAGGACAAAATTCACAAATGCACAGACCGATCCACAAATGCACACGCCGATCCACAAATGCACAGGACAAAATTCACAAATGCACAGACCGATCCACAAATGCACACGCCGATCCACAAATGCACAGGACAAAATTCACAAATGCACAGACCGATCCACAAATGCACACGCCGATCAACAAATGCACAGACCGATCCACAAATGCACATGCCGATCCACAAATGCACAGGACAAACTTCAAAAATGCACAGGCTGATCAACAAATACACACGCCGATCCACAAATGCACACGCCGATCCACAAATGCACAGGCCGATTCACAAATGCACAGGTCGATCCACAAATGCACACGCCGATCCACAAATGCACAGACCGATCCACAAATGCACAGGCCGATCCACAAATGCACAGGCCAATCCACAAATGCACACGCCGATTCACAAATGCACAGGACAAAATTCACAAATGCACAGACCGATCCACAAATGCACACGCCGATCCACAAATGAACAGGACAAAATTCACAAATGCACAGACCGATCCACAAATGCACAGACCGATTCACAAATGCACAGGACAAAATTCACAAATGCACAGACCGATCCACAAATGCACAGGACAAAATTCACAAATGCACAGACCGATCCACAAATGCACACGCCGATCCACAAATGCACAGGACAAAATTCACAAATGCACAGACCGATCCACAAATGCACAGACCGATTCACAAATGCACAGGACAAAATTCACAAATGCACACGCCGATCCACAAATGCACAGGACAAAATTCACAAATGCACAGACCGATCCACAAATGCACACGCCGATCCACAAATGCACAGGACAAAATTCACAAATGCACAGACCGATCCACAAATGCACACGCCGATCAACAAATGCACAGACCGATCCACAAATGCACATGCCGATCCACAAATGCACAGGACAAACTTCAAAAATGCACAGGCTGATCAACAAATACACACGCCGATCCACAAATGCACAGGTCGATCCACAAATGCACACGCCGATCCACAAATGCACAGACCGATCCACAAATGCACAGGCCGATCCACAAATGCACAGGCCGATCCACAAATGCACACGCCGATCCACAAATGCACAGACCGATCCACAAATGCACACGCCGATCCACAAATGCACAGACCGATCCACAAATGCACAGGCCGATCCACAAATGCACAGGCCGATCCACAAATGCACACGCCGATCCACAAATGCACACGCCGATTCACAAATGCACAGACCGATCCACAAATGCACAGACCGATCCACAAATGCACACACCGATCCACAAATGCACACGCCGATCCACAAATGCACACGCCGATCCACAAATGCACAGACCGATCCACAAATGCACAGGCCGATCAACAAATGCACACGCCAATCCACAAATGCACACGCCAATTCACAAATGCACACGCCAATCCACAAATGCACACGCCAATCCACAAATGCACAGACCGATTCACAAATGCACACGCCGATCCACAAATGCACACGCCGATCCACAAATGCACACGCCGATCCACAAATGCACACGCCGATCCACAAATGCACACGCCGATCCACAAATGCACAGGCCGATCCACAAATGCACAGACCGATTTACAAATGCACAGGCCGATCCACAAATGCACACGCCGATCCACAAATGCACACGCCGATCCACAAATGCACACGCCGATCCACAAATGCACAGGACAAAATTCAAAAATGCACAGACCGATCCACAAATGCACAGGCCAATCCACAAATGCACACGCCGATTCACAAATGCACAGGACAAAATTCACAAATGCACAGACCGATCCACAAATGCACACGCCGATCCACAAATGCACAGGACAAAATTCACAAATGCACAGACCGATCCACAAATGCACAGACCGATTCACAAATGCACAGGACAAAATTCACAAATGCACAGACCGATCCACAAATGCACACGCCGATCCACAAATGCACAGGACAAAATTCACAAATGCACAGACCGATCCACAAATGCACACGCCGATCCACAAATGCACAGGACAAAATTCACAAATGCACAGACCGATCCACAAATGCACACGCCGATCAACAAATGCACAGACCGATCCACAAATGCACATGCCGATCCACAAATGCACAGGACAAACTTCAAAAATGCACAGGCTGATCAACAAATACACACGCCGATCCACAAATGCACACGCCGATCCACAAATGCACAGGCCGATTCACAAATGCACAGGTCGATCCACAAATGCACACGCCGATCCACAAATGCACAGACCGATCCACAAATGCACAGGCCGATCCACAAATGCACAGGCCAATCCACAAATGCACACGCCGATTCACAAATGCACAGGACAAAATTCACAAATGCACAGACCGATCCACAAATGCACACGCCGATCCACAAATGAACAGGACAAAATTCACAAATGCACAGACCGATCCACAAATGCACAGACCGATTCACAAATGCACAGGACAAAATTAACAAATGCACAGACCGATCCACAAATGCACACGCCGATCCACAAATGCACAGGACAAAATTCACAAATGCACAGACCGATCCACAAATGCACACGCCGATCCACAAATGCACAGGACAAAATTCACAAATGCACAGACCGATCCACAAATGCACACGCCGATCAACAAATGCACAGACCGATCCACAAATGCACATGCCGATCCACAAATGCACAGGACAAACTTCAAAAATGCACAGGCTGATCAACAAATACACACGCCGATCCACAAATGCACACGCCGATCCACAAATGCACAGGCCGATTCACAAATGCACAGGTCGATCCACAAATGCACACGCCGATCCACAAATGCACAGACCGATCCACAAATGCACAGGCCGATCCACAAATGCACAGGCCGATCCACAAATGCACACGCCGATCCACAAATGCACAGACCGATCCACAAATGCACACGCCGATCCACAAATGCACAGACCGATCCACAAATGCACAGGCCGATCCACAAATGCACAGGCCGATCCACAAATGCACACGCCGATCCACAAATGCACAGACCGATTCACAAATGCACAGACCGATCCACAAATGCACAGGCCGATCCACAAATGCACACGCCGATCCACAAATGCACAGACCGATTCACAAATGCACAGACCGATCCACAAATGCACAGACCGATCCACAAATGCACAGGCCGATCCACAAATGCACACACCGATCCACAAATGCACAGGCCGATCCACAAATGCACACGCCGATCCACAAATGCACAGACCGATCCACAAATGCACACGCCGATCCACAAATGCACACGCCGATCCACAAATGCACAGACCGATCCACAAATGCACAGACCGATCC
Source organism: Cololabis saira (assembly GCF_033807715.1). Classification (NCBI taxonomy): domain Eukaryota; kingdom Metazoa; phylum Chordata; class Actinopteri; order Beloniformes; family Belonidae; genus Cololabis; species Cololabis saira. The sequence continues at coordinate 23,095,289 of NC_084610.1, read as the reverse complement.
ACAAATGCACAGACCGATCCACAAATGCACAGGACAAAATTCACAAATGCACAGACCGATGCACAAATGCACAGACCGATTCACAAATGCACACGCCGATCCACAAATGCACACGCCGATCCACAAATTCACAGACCGATCCACAAATGCACACGCCGATCCACAAATTCACAGACCGATCCACAAATGCACAGAACAATTCACACGTGTGTAGGACAAGATACACAAATGTATTTTTGATGCATACACAAATATAACCTGATTTACAAACGTTTTTTTGTCTGTAAGCTGCGCTGGATTTGTGTGTGACTTTTGAGACTTTCCTGACGTGACTCAATTCACAAATGCGTTTTTTTAACACGGAAGGATCTGCACCCAATCAGTAAAAAAGCGGCGTCCGGTGGGCGTCTGACGGCCGCTGGTTGCAGCTCATCTCTAGTTTTAACTACACATGATTTTGCTACAGCGTTTGCAGCAGATTACACTATGATGAAAGTGTTTGTACTTTTACCCGTCGCAGTACAAGTAGGTGGATTTAAGTGAGAGAAATTCGAGGGACTCTTAATGTTTAATAACTCAATTAAAGATTGCAGCAGCTCTATAATAATGCGCTCCAGCCTTTTGACCTCTAAAGCTCAAACAACTCTGAGAAGTAAATTACTTATTTATATTCCAAAAGCATATATTATAAACTCGCTCCAGAAGACACATTTGACAAAGACGTGAATAGAATGGAGATCCTGCTTCATTAAATGAGTATTTGTGCTTAAATGAGCCGGACCTGCTGGACTCTCCTGGACGTCCTCAGGGTTTATTTTATTTATTTATTTTAGTGCAGCTGAACCTCTTTGTTTGATCAGTCTGCTCTTAAAATTCAACCATTACGAGAGGTTTCGGGGGCCGAACACTTAGAGGTCATTCAAGGAACTTTCATGTTGAACTGAAGACCGAATGTTGTCCCTTGCTCAGTCTCCATTATCCCCCTCACTAGAAAATGCAGCTTTGCAGCAGGAATTTAAATATTTGCCGCCTGGTAGAGAGTAGTTTCTCTTCTATGGGGAGAAAATACACTCTAAACATTTGTGTGTATTATCTGATATGTGCGTAATTTGCTCAAAGTTACGGAGAAAACGATAATTACGAATTCAAAAAGCCTCCTAAACACAGTAATCGTTAAAAACGCGTGCACAAATCACCTGATACACACACAAAACTTTAGATACGCTCAAATGGTTTTGTAGTAGAGTATTAGGGCCATGCAGGAAAAATATTTGAGAGGAAGATTTTTTTTTTCATTGTGCACTTTGAAAAAAAGTCGAAATGTCGAGATTAATGTTGAAATACAATTTCAAGAAAACATTAAATATAGTGAATAAAGTCGAAATTTCGCCTTTTTTCTCAACATTTCTCAACATTTCAACTTTATTCACTAAATTCTGACTTTTTTCTCAACATCTGACTTTTTTCTTGAAATTGTACTTCGACATTATTTTACTTTTTTCTCGAAATTGTACTTCAACATTAATCTCGAACTTTTGGCTTTTTCCTCGACATTTCGTCTTTTTTTGAAAAAAATCTTCCTCCTCTGAAATATTATTTTTATTTTTCTCCTGCCTGGCCCTAATACTCTTGCGCAGTTTTGAGTTGCTTCAAACAAAAAACGTAACTTCTATCAAAGAAAACATTTCCAATCAAAGAAAAACAGTGTTCAAATGCATTTTTTTGAGTCTCAAATATTTTTTTTGCATTCAAACACTTTTTTTCTTCGATTGAAGTGAATTTTCTTTTAATTAAAAATATATTGTTTGATTGAATAATTAAGAAACAAATCTACCTCCATAGAAAAACCATTTGTGCGTATTTTAGGATGTGTGTGTGTAGGAGGCTTTTTGAATTCGTAATTAGCGCTTTCTCCGTAACGTTGAGCAAATTACGCACAAATCTAATAATACACACACACAAAGGTTTTGATTTTCTCTCCGTACTCTTCAGACCCATGCATGATATTAGACGGTTTGTCCAGTCCTGTCTTTACTTCCGTCTTCTCTAAGACCTTTAGACCCTGTTTCCACGTAGCAAAAACTGTGGTGTTTTCATGCGTTTTGGCTGTTCATTTACACGAAAACGAAGCTCAAAGTCTCCAAAAACCATAATTTCCGAAAACTCCGGCCAAAGTGGAGATTTGCAAAAACCCCGTCTTCACGTTTGCTTGTAAACGGAGAGAAACATTTAGGCTTCAGAACGTCACGTTATGCAACAGAAACGTCACCAGCGTCATGTGTGCGACCTGTGTTTACAATTTGTTTGGCCACCGTCAATATTTTCTTGTATTTTACCTGTTTTATATTCTAAAGTCACACTTAAAAGTAACTCCACTTCTCAGTCACTCCAAACGAAAGACTCTCGTTCATTTTGGAAGTAACTGGAAGTTACTCGTGTCATTTGTTGATGTTTTTTTCCAGGATTCTGATTGGCTAGCATGACTTTATCTTCTCGTTACACTGCCCCCTGTAGGTCTGGCTGCTCATAGCAGCTTAACAGATATTTATGCAGGTTCCTGGAAATGATGGTATTATTCAAAACGTAGAGGGGGAAATATCCGTTTTTGTAAATACCCGGCTACGTAGAAACGTTGCCTAAAGGCCCTGACACACCAAGCCGATTTTCGGGCCGTCGATGAGCGTCGGTGCGTCTGTCAGCCTAGTTTTCCCGGTGTGTCCCGCACGTCGCCACAGGTCGACCGCCCGTCGGCAGCTTTTCAGCCGATTCGACATGTCGCGCCGTACGCCGTACCCTACGCCGTAGGCTCTGTGTTGATTTAACGCGGAACCATAAATCAGCTCCAGAGCCGACAGGCAGAAATCCCGAAATTTTCGGAGCAAATTTCTTAACAGGCGTAGCTACAACTGTTAGATTTCATCTATTAAACCAACATTTATCTTCCTAAATGATTTATTTCAGCCAGGGGTAATTCTCCACAGAGCTGCAGGTTTCTCCCCGGGACGACGGTGCAGGTTGACCTGGCGATCACGTCTGTACGTGAGCTGCTGCTGTGCCCCGGACCGGCGGCTCTTCTCCGAAAACATTGCAGCAAATTGAAACGCAGACTGCGCAGAATGTACGTGCTAGTTGGCCGTTGTCGTCTTTGCGGTGTGTCAAAGTGCTTCTTTTTGAGCCCGACCCAGGCGACGCGAGGCGACACAGCAGTTGGCCGACAGTGGGCGACGTCGGGTTGGTGTGTCCTTGGCTTAAGACTAACAATATTGAAATAACATCCAGTTTTACCTCAAAGTCTTGTTTCCATAGCAGCCCAGATCTCCGATTCCCAGGTCGTCCACCATCATCAGGACAAAGTTGGGCCTGCTGGTGTCCCGGGGGGACGCGCTGGTGTCCCGGGGGGACGCGCTGCCCCCCCCTAGCAGGAGTCCCAGTAGCAGGGAGGTCCAGGGGGACGTCATGGTGTCACCTGGACCGCTGGAGAAGACAGAGATCCAGAGACAGGATTTACCTTTTTCTTTTTTTTGGTCAGATCTCACGGATCCACCAACATGTTCCAAACGGAGTAGGATTGAAATAAAAACTTATCCAGTCCTAACCCTGAATCTACATACATTCTTACATTAAACAAGACGAATTTCAATAAACCTACTTATAAAACACACATACCTACTTTAATAACTGTTCAATACAGTGATATAATAATTACTTATATGTAAATATAAATATAGTCAAAAACAAGGCAAATCAAGGCAAACAAAAGAAAACAAAACAAACGCCCAGCATTTAGTTGTTCTACTATGTATGTATGTACTAATAGAAGTAATTATAATGTAGGCTATAGTGTTACATTATCATTACTTTACTATAATGAGTTGAGTTGTTGAGTTGAGTTATACTTTAATGTCCATTAGGGAAATTTGTTTTAGGCATCAAATACGTGCATAACAAATACAATCAACACATACAGACAGCAACAGATATCAGACTCAATACCACAGTAACATTTGTGAGAAAACAAGCAGCAGTGGACGACATTGCAAAGGCAAAAATTGCATCTATCCCGGAGCCTCATAATCAGTACTGGAGTTGAGGGGGGATGGCATCCCCCCCTGAAATAAAAACGGTCCAAATCATCCCCCCTGTAAAACTGCCATCCCCCCTTTCCATCCCTTATGTCATTTCATCAATGAATGTGGTTTTACTGCTATTTCAACATTTAGAGTCATCACCAGAAAAATAACACCAGAAAAATAACTTACCGTATTGGCCTGAATATAAGACGCCGTTTTTTGCATTGAAATAAGACTGAAAAAGTGGGGGTCGTCTTACATTCGGGGTCTAGATGTTATACCCATTCACAACGCTAGATGGCGCCAGATATATCTTTAAAGCGAATGCTGAACTTAACTCCTTCCTGTCACAAAGAAGAAAAATAAAAAATAGCGGTAAGAAAGAAAAGAGAAGAAAATAAGGGAAGAGATAACAGAAAGTGGAGAAACGTAGCGACAATCTGGAGAAAAGAGGGTGGAAGTTGGGCAGGTAAATCGGCAGCGGAGGAGAAGTTATGATGCAAACTTCAAGATAATGATTTCAAATAGTCAAAATAACATGCTTTTTCTCTTGAATATATTGTTATAATCATTTGTTTCAGATGTACTGTAATTATTTTCTGTATAAAAATTTAATTTGGTGTTCAAAAAGTCTTTCTTCAAACTTGAGTCTTGAAAAAGAGGGGGTCGTCTTATAATCGGGACAATACGGTATTTGACAATTTTCACCTGTTTCAAGTAAATTTTCACCTGAAATAAGTAGGAAAATCTGCCAGTGGAACAAGATTTATCTTCTCATTACAAGCAATAAAATCTTGTTCCACTGGCAGATTTTTCTACTTATTTCAAGTGAAAATCTACTTGAAACAGGTGAAAATTGTTGTTTTTTTCCAGTGATGAGTCTTGTTTTAAGTGTAATGAGATTTATTTTACTAAAATGAGACATTTTAACTAGAAATAAGACTGTGGCAGGGTGGGGGAGCCACTCAGTAGATTGGACACAGGTGTGTCCAATCAACCTCTCCACCCTGCCTGCCTTCTTAAGGAGCAGCTGCTCCAGAGAGGGCTCTGCTGGAGAAGGTTCTGCTGCGCACGTGTGTCTTGGGTGATTGAAAAATAAAGGAGTTATGCACTGAAAAATATGTCAGCAGTGTGGAAGTATTTTAGAGTGGCAAGGAATAATACAAGAATGGCTGTTTGCAATGAATGTTCTGCTCAAATATCTAGAGGGGAAACATCTGCAAAGTCTTTCAGCTACAAGTTTGATTTATCATTTGAAATGATAAAAAACCTTGAGCGCTTTAATGCATTTTTATTGTTTTAAGGCCTATGTTAAATGTTAAGAAATGCTGGGAAATTAAAAAATGTTCAGTTTTTTATGTTCAACAAATGTTTTCTACCTTGTAATTTTGTAAAATATTTTTTTCTTTTGAAAGCATGACTAAATCAAATTTATTTGATTTATGCAATGGTGAAAAAATTGGCAAAATAAATGAAAAACTGCGAGGAACCATGTTCGGTATCCGGCCAAATGTTTATTATTATTTTCGGTTTCGGTTTCGGCCACAAATTTTCATTTCGGTGCATCACTAGTTTTGATGTATTTGATGTAAGCCCAGTGGATATTTAAAGCTTACAGAAGGCTGCATTTAACTGCTGCTATGTCATTCCTGCAGTATTTCTGCACGTGTTTTGGTCACTGCTATTATTTGTAATATATTATATTATTTGTAATCAGCACAAATTATCTGTCCCCATATGATAAAATCCACCATCCCCACTGATTATTTTTACAATTCGAGTACTGCTCATAATACTACAATATAATAGAGAACAATAGACATCAATGGTATAACAATATACCTGAATAAATATGAGATATATATATATATACTGGTTCATGTATTTACCTCCAATTATATACATAAAAATAACTATAAATCTATATATCCACATATAAATCAATATATATTAATAGAGATATAGATATATAAATACTGTACCTATAATATAACTCAATATATCTATATACAAACCTACATATAACATATCTATATCCATAATATGAATATATATATATCTACATATATTAATAAATGTACATATCTACCAGACACTACTAACCTTTCAGGACATTTGTAAAGTTTATCTGAGGAAACTCATTACATCTGCTCTTCAATTCATTCTCTTTCTCCTCTGTTTCTGATCTACAGGTAGAACTTGTGATTAAACCTTTTGTGCAGCACTTTCAGGTTCAAGGTGAACAGACTGGACCGGTATCCGGTTCTGACAAGTATCGGTACATCTAAGCAGGGGCGACAATCCCGGGGGGGCCAGGGGGGGCCATGTACCCCCCCATTAGTAAAGCTGCCCCCCCCTAGAATAATTTGAGACAGAATTAATAATTTTAGGACAATGCAGTAGTATTTAGTAGTGATGCACCAAAATGAAAATGTGTGGCCGAAACCGAAAATAATAATAAACACCGAATAACATACCGAACATGGTTCTTTGCAGTTTTTCCATTTACTTTGCCAATTTTTTCACCATTGCATATATGAAATAAATGTGCTTTAGGCATGCTTTTCAAAGAAAAAAATATTTTGCAAAATTACAAGGTAGAAATTTCCCAGCATTTTTTAAACATTCCAGCAGACATTTTGGGGATTGTTTGTTTCCTAAATGTAATGGACTGTGGTGGAAGTTGCAAAAACTAAAAATCTTACCAGGAATATTTGTATTTTTTCTAGTCAAAATGTCTAATTTTTAGGCGAAAAATCTCATTATACTTAAAACAAGAGTCATCACCAGAAAAACAAAAAACTTATTTTCACCTGTTTCAAGTAAATTTTCACTTGAAATAAGTAGAAAAATCTGCCAGTGGGAAAATATTTATCTTCTCATTACAAGCAAAAAAATCTTGTTTTAAGTGAAAATCTACTTGAAACAAGTGAAAATTGTTGTTTTTTTCCAGTGATGAGTCTTGTTTTAAGTGTAATGACATTTTTTTTTTGCTAAAAATGAGACATTTTAACTAGAAATAAGACAAATATTCTTGTTAAGATTGTGGGTTTTTGCAGTGTATTATGTCAGATGTGCTGTATTATTGCACCTTCCACCTAATACTATTGTTTTGTATTACTCTAAGAAAGGTCTTCTGCCTGTTTGTGAGATATTATTTCAATAATTCAACTAGAATATGGTGTAAAAGTTAACTTATTTCAATAATTCAACTAGAATATGGTGTAAAAGTTAATTTATTTCAATAATTCAAGTAGAATATGGTGTAAAAGTTAATTTATTTCAATAATTCAACTAGAATATGGTGTAAAAGTTAATTTATTTCAATAATTCAACTAGAATATGGTGTAAAAGTTAATTTATTTCAATAATTCAACTAGAATATGGTGTAAAAGTTAATTTATTTCAATAATTCAACTAGAATATGGTGTAAAAGTTAATTTATTTCAATAATTCAACTAGAATATGGTGTAAAAGTTAATTTATTTCAATAATTCAACTAGAATATGGTGTAAAAGTTAATTTATTTCAATAATTCAACTAGAATATGGTGTAAAAGTTAACTTATTTCAATAATTCAACTAGAATATGGTGTAAAAGTTAATGAAAATACGGTACAAATCGTGTCCCGTATTAGTTCAATACGGGACACAACATTTTTTTTCTCAAATAAAGGACAATTCCGTATTTTACGGGACGGGTGGCAACCCTATGTATAAAAGTTAGGCTAAAACTTTTATTCCTTGTCCCCCCCTGGATTTATTCTCTAAAATTTGACTGTTTATTGTCAACCCCAACTATGAAACGGGATTTTCGCCCCTAAATCTAAGGACTCTAACTCACTTTCTGAGAATAAAAGGTGGATTTGTCTTCCAGGCGTGGGACAAATGTTTCCCCCTCACCTGTCTGTGAACCAGGAAGCAGGAAGTGGATCAGACAGAAGCAGCAGCTCTCTAACAGCAGCTACTATAACTGTAAAGTTAGTTTATTTCGTGTTACTCACCATCAGGTCTCCTGGTGAAGTAAAACCTCACAACATGTGAACCTCAGGCTGCGTTAGTGTGTGTGAGTTTACTTGTGTCAGGTTTCCTAGATGTTAATCAGGTTAACCTTTGTACAGAGCAGCACTTCCTGTCCGGAGTTTCAAAATAAAACACAGTGGGAAAGTGCACTTGAAGGGGGGTTTATTCCTCTTTGATTTCAGGACAAAAATGTGTTAAATTCGTGTTTTTGTATTTCTCAAGGTGCAGCCACATAAACACAGATGTGCAGAACAGGGACGCCTCCAAAAATGTTTCATAGGGGGGGACAGATGGGGCCACTTAAATTGTTTGGGTGGAACCAAAACTAAAAGCCATCATTACAGGATTATATTATATTTTCATATATAAATATATAATAAATATATATATATAAATATATATTATTTTTTAATTTTTTTAAATACATATATATTTTTTTACTTTTTAACTTGTCTGCATATATATTAATGGTTAATACCATGTTGGTAAAACCTAAGGCATATATATATATATATATTTTTTTTTTTGTATATATAAATATATATTTTTTTATTAGACTTTTTTTAACTTTTTAACTTGTCTTTATATATATATATTAATGGTTAATACCATGTTGCATGCTGCATGTCGGTAAATACCTAAGGCATATAGCCTATATATGCATTTTTAATAATATAATATATATCATATATATTTTAATATATTATATATTTATTTTATTAATACATATATTTATATATTTTTTTTGTGTATATCTAAAACCATGTTTAAGATTTAGAGATATGCTGCTCATCTTGCTGGAGTTTTGTAACATTAAGCCTCTTTTGTTGGTGAATCATTTCTTCCTCATAGTAAATTATTTTCCAGTTTTGCACGTCTTTATCAATCTATGCATTTCATTTTGTCATTTTTTGAGGACACATTTAGGCTATTTTGCATCATGACGGGTCATTTTCTTCTGTTTAGGTTTTAATCTACAAAATCTAATAAAGTATCGACCTATTTAGATAAAAACATATTATCTATCTATCTAAATTGTGAGATAATCCTTTAACTAAATATTAAAAAGTAACATCAGGTGACAGAAAGTGCTCCAGATTAGTTGAATCCTTTAAAGCAGGAACCCTGATGTCCGTCTAAGGTCGATCTTTACCCCAGATAACGTCCTCTTTTTGGCATCATTTGTCTTCCTTTTGGCTCTTCCAGGTCAGTTACAGCCCTGGCGAATGTTTGCATCTCCAACACGACGGTAAATCCCCCCGTTACCATGGAGACCTCCGACGATCAGCCATTTCACTCACCATCACAACGTAAAACTTTAACCCATGTACTGTGTTTGGGTCAAAACGACCCAATTCTTCTATCCTTCTCTCCTCCTGCTCTCTCCTTCCTTCTCCCTTTCCTCCTTTTTTCCCTTCCTTTACTCCTTTTTCTTCCTACCTCCCTTCCATCATTCATTCCTTTATTACCTTCTTTGCTTTTCCTTCTTTCTTTCCTTAGTTTATCCATTCCTTCCTTCTTCTCTCCCTTGTTTCTTTCTTGTTCTCCCTTCTTTCCATCTTTTCTCCTTTCTTCCTTACGTCCTTCTTTTATTCCTTCCATCTTTTATCCCTTCATTCCTGCCTTCCTTCCTTCCATATTTTCTCCCTTCCTTACTCCCTTTCCTACTTCCTTCCTTCTTTTCTCCTTTCCTCCTTTCTTTCCTTCCTTCCTTCCTTCCTTCCTTCCTTCCTTCCTTCCTTCCTTCCTTCCTTCCTTCCTTCCTTCCTTCCTTCCTTCTTTTCTCCTTTCTTTCTTTCTTTCTTTCTTTCTTTCCTTCCTTCCTTCCTTCCTTCCATATTTTCTCCCTTCCTTCCTTCTTTTCTCCTTTCCTTCCTTCCTTCCTTCCTTCCTTCCTTCCTTCCTTCCTTCCTTTCCTACTTCCTTCCTTCTTTTCTCCTTTCTTTCTTTCTTTCCTTCCTTCCTTCCTTCCTTCCTTCCTTCCTTCCTTCCTTCCTTCCTTACTCCCTTTCCTACTTCCTTCCTTCTTTTCTCCTTTCTTTCTTTCTTTCTTTCCTTCCTTCCTTCCTTCCTTCCTTCCTTCCTTCCTTCCTTCCTTCCTTCCTTCCTTCCTTCCTTCCTTCCTTCCTTCCTTCCTTCCTTCCTTTCTCCTTTCCTCCTTTCCCCCTTTCCTTCTTTCTTTCTTTCTTTCTTTCTTTCTTTCTTTCTTTCCTTCCTTCCTTCCTTCCTTCCTTCCTTCCTTCCTTCCTTCCTTCCTTCCTTCCTTCCTTCCTTCCTTCCTTCCTTCCTTCCTTCCTTCCTTCCTTTCTCCTTTCCTCCTTTCCCCCTTTCCTACTTCTTTCTTTCTTTCTTTCTTTCTTTCTTTCTTTCTTTCTTCTTCTTTCTTTCTTTCTTTCTTTCTTTCCTTCCTTCCTTCCTTCCTTCCTTCCTTCCTTCCTTCCTTCCTTCCTTCCTTCCTTTCTCCTTTCCTCCTTTCCCCCTTTCCTACTTCTTTCTTTCTTTCTTTCTTTCTTTCTTTCTTTCTTTCTTTCTTTCTTTCTTTCTTTCTTTCTTTCTTTCTTCCTTCCTTTCTTTCTTTCTTTCTTTCTTTCTTTCTTTCTTTCTTCCTTCCTTTCTCCTTTCCTCCTTTCCCCCTTTCCTACTTTCTTTCTTTCTTTCTTTCTTCCTTACTCCCTTTCCTACTTCTTTCTTTCTTTCTTTCTTTCTTTCTTTCTTTCTTTCTTTCTTTCTTTCTTTCTTTCTTTCTTTCTTTCCTTCCTTCCTTCCTTCCTTCCTTCCTTCCTTCCTTCCTTCCTTCCTTCCTTCCTTCCTTCCTTCCTTCCTTCCTTACTCCCTTTCTTCCTTCCTTCCATATTTTCTCCCTTCCTTACTCCCTTTTCCTACTTCTTTCTTTCTTTTTTTCTGGCTCATTTCCTTCCTTCCTTCTTTCTGCAGTTCTAGATGTTTCTGGATACGATAGTGATGTTTGTCCTAAACCAAACCAGCAGATACAGAGATGCTCGGATGAGTCACGTCTCTGTCGGTGATGAGGGCTCGCTGATTTACATCTCTGCAGGATTCTGCAGCTCTCGCTGAGCAAAACTCTTCAAACCACAGCCTTCTCTCTCATGAATCAAATCATTTTCTCCTCATGAGATTCCTTCACATCCAGCTTTATTGCCATCTCTCTCACATCTCTCTCAGAACTCGGACCTCCTGCCGCTCGGCCTGTTGAACATCTCACAACTGCATGCTGATCACTTTCATTTGTGCTGGAATCATCGGAATCTCAAACTGCAGCGAAATGTTTTAATACATGACAGAAGGCTCTGCACAACTCTACATGAGGACGGACTTTGTACCGTTTTACCAGACAAGGAAATAACACCTGTGCACACGGACAGTCTCTCTGAGTCTGGTAGAAATTTGCAGCACGTTTGATGATGCTGCATTTGTCTTTGTTTTTTGCAGCACGTTTTTTCATTTGCACCACGTTCCTCTTTTTGTTCCTCGTTTTGAGTTTGTGAATTTGAATCGTTTCTGTACTTGAAGCCGTTTTCCTTAACTGAGACGCATTAGGGCGTTGCAGTGCGTTTGGACCTTGTCGGCCACCGTGCTTTTCACCTCTTCTTCTTCTTCTTTTATTTTTGCCGGTTGGTGAACAAAGTGGTGCAAAAATGCGACTTATGTATGTTTTTTCCTTCTTTATTGTTCATTTTATGGCTGGTACGACTTGTAATCCTCTGTCCTTCACAGGATAAGTAAAATGGATCACTGCAAAAACTCACAATCTTAACAAGAATATTTGTCTTATTTCTAATTAAAAAGTCTCATTTTAGTAAAAAAATCTCATTACACTTAAAACAAGACTCATCACTGGAAAAAACAACAATTTTCACCTGTTTCAAGTAGATTTTCACTTGAAATAAGTAGAAAAATCTGACAGTGGAACAATTTTTTTGCTTGTAATAATAAGATAAATCTTGTCCCACTGGCAGATTTTTCTACTTATTCCAAGTGAAAATTTACTTGAAACAGGTGAAAATTGTCAAATAAGTTATTTTTCTGGTGTTATTTTTCTGGTGATGACTCTAAATGTTGAAATAGCAGTAAAACCACATTCATTGATGAAATGACATAAGGGATGGAAAGGAGGGATGGTAGTTTTACAGGGGGGATGATTTGGACCGTTTTTATTTCAGGGGGGGATGCCGTCCCCCCTCATCCCCCCTCAACTCCAGTACTGCTCGTAATCACCCAGTGGGGGTAAAGGTCAGGAATACGTGGTGAAATCTATTAAAGGAGAAATCTGCAGAGTAAGACGACCTAAAAGGACAGCTGATTCTTCTCTGGGGTGGAGATAACAGAGAAGAATGTTTCTGCTGTCTGGGACCGGACAGGACTCTAGTTTAAAAGTTTTAAAGACAAATCTGTGGAATTATTTCCAAACTAATCATCACGTCTGCCTCTAACGTACCTGTCATATTGTGATTTATTTGTCATCTCTGGAGGACGGAGGTGATACGGGGCGTTAACTCTCCCGTCACGGTTCACATGTTCCCGTTGTCTCGTGCTCTTTGCTCCAGAAACGTCGTTTGTGTTTTGTTGCTTTTTCGGACCAGTCTTTTTCTCTCTCTGCACACGACACCGTTGTCGTTTCTTTTTAATAGGATAGCTATTAAGGTCTGATGTTTTACTGGGGAATGAAAGTGTGCACCCCCTGCATGAAACTTTCAACCACTTGAAAAAGGTTCTCCTTAAATTCCCTCATCATTTATCCATCAGGAATACTACCTTGAATTATTAATATATAGAAATATCTGAGTATATGACAGTATATTTAATATATAAATATCTTAAATTCTACTTAAATACTTACTTAAATTTTAGTCTTTTTAGTGCCAAAATTAAATAAATAAATACATTATTAATTAATTAAGTGTTTCATTAATTAATTAAAATGGGAATTGAATATATAATTAATTAATTAAAATACAATTTATTTTAAGTAAAAAAAATAAATATTTATTTCAGTATTTAATTAATCAATGACACATTTAATTAATGAATATATTTCATTCCCAGGTTCTATATCAGGGAATCAGACATTCCCTAGTGTTGCATCTTCCACTGACATCTTCCAATCACTCTTAATGATTAATAATCATTAGGAATTAATAATTCTTATCTTTGTTGTAGGTCATTAGGAAAGTGCCTGAAAAACAGCTCTGGCTACCTTGTCATGGTGAATATGTTGCTTATTTCTTTATTTTCCTGGTGTATTTGAGTGAAAACTCAGATCCGGGCAGTAAATCTAAGTTGCAGAGTCACCATCAGAGTCACCAGCAGGGGGCAGTGTTGCTCAGGGATCTCAAGGGGCATTTAGAGCTCAGGGGGGTCAAGATGCAGACGTCGTCCAAGCAGGGGTGTTTCTAGACTTCCCAGGGGCCCTAGGCAAGAGAAACCATGGGGCCCCCCAGAATCATGATGAATGAAGTCCAGGAACACAGATCAGTAACACAATCTTTTATTAAACACTTAAGATAAATAATAAACATAACTTTCTTAATGCAAACTTTACATACCTACTAACATATTATGTGGCTATGAATGTGTTTAGAAGAAAATGGCTGAATTCACTTTACACAGACTTTAATGTGCAGTAAACTTGCTTGATGGATGAGTTTGGGATATAGTGGCAGGCTGGCTTGCAGCACTACTTTTTTATAATGTAACACACATAGCTTACACATTCCCTCTTACCACTGTCACTTTTATTCTTTTCCTCCTCTTCTTGTTTTTTTTTTTTCATGTACTGTTTGTTCGGTTAATTTTTTTCAAATAGTGAATCACTATTGCCGCACGTCGATGCTGGCTATTAAGAAGGCCCCAATAGGGAGATTCTTGACTGTCCTTGCAGTGTTTATGGGGGTTTCAAGTTGTGTCGCTGATATGGAGCGATATCAGCCGTCTGTCGGGCCCCCTACTATCCACTAGCCCAGGGGTCGGCAACCCGCGGTTCTAGAGCCGCATGCGGCTCTTTAGCGCCGCCCTAGTGGCTCCTGGAGCTTTTTAAAAAATGTTTGACTTTTTTTTTCCTTTCTTTTTTCCTTTTTTTCTTGTTTTTTTTTCTTTTTTCTTCTTTTTTTCCTCTTTCCTTTTTCCTTTTTTAATCTTGACATTTCAATGTTTTTCTCAACATTTCGATGTTTTTCTCAACATTTAGACTTTTTTCTCAACATTTAGACTTTTTTCTCAAGATTGTACTTCATCTTTAATCTTGAAATTTCTACTTTTTTTCTCGACATTTTGACTTTTTTCTCGAAGTGCATAATAAAAAAAAAAAAAATCTTCCCCCAGTTATAACTACCGTATTTTCTTGGCTATAAGCCGCACCTGTATATAAGCCGCATCCACCCTATTTTTAAAAAAATAATTAAAAAAAGATATACAAGCCTCACCTGTATATAAGCCGCATCCGCTCTTTTAAAAAAAAAAAAAAAAAAAGATATGCAAGTCGCAGATATTTATGTTGTTAGATTAGATATTAACTACATGTACAGAAGGATTTTGAACTGTAAATGATGTACATGTTTGTACCTAAATAGATGTTTCCTAACAGTGTCTTTTAACACGGCAGCAACTTTGCTGATTAAAACGGGACAGAACCAAGAGAAAATAACCGGTATTTATTTATCTATTTATCTGTTTGAAATCTGCTTCTACTTGTCTTCTATCTGCTAAAGAAGTAGTAGCGTATTCTTCTTTGCATTTATTTTGTCTTAGTTTTTATTCTAATTCCGGTTAGAGCGCCCCCGAGCGGTGGAAGAAAAATCCACAGAATAGCTGCACCTTTGTATAAGCTGCACGGTTGAAAACCTATGAAAAAAGTAGCAGCTTATAGTCCAGAAAATATGGTAATATAGAAACATGCAGCATGTGCTGCCTTCATTCTAAGGCTTATACAAGACTTTTCATTTTTTGCGGCTCCAGACATATTTGTTTTTTGTGTTTTTGGTCCAATATGGCTCTTTCAACATTTTGGGTTGCCGACCCCTGACCTAGCCAGTGAGAACTTGGAAAGGGCCCCTCTGATGCATTGTGGTTGCAGCGTCTAAAGTAGTTCCGTTATTTTGTCGTCAGCCGTCCCTCGGGGCCCCCTCCAGCTCGGGGCCCCCTCCAGCTCGGGGCCCTAGGCAATTGCCTGGGTTGCCTGCCCCGTGGCGGCGCCTCTGCGTCCAAGCCACAAACCTGGAATCAGAACTTCTTTTAGCGTCCAGTGAGACATGAGGCCCTGCACATCTTCCCTCATCTTTCAGAGGCTGGACGACAACAAAGCACTGGTGCTTTAAGAGGAGAAAAGCCCACACGAGTAACATGAGTAACCCGTTCAGCCGGTCTGTGCAGATGTGTCTGCATCGCTCTGGTGGATTTGTTTTTTACGTTGGCCGAGACCCATTGCTGAAAATAAAAGTAATGCTGCAAACAGAAACAAACGCTGCTGCAAATAAAATAAACGCGGCTGCGAATTAAATAAAAAAAACATGCAAATTAAAAAGCCACAACGGAAGTGAATTACCGGGGACTATTTTTTTTCAGCGACGTTGAACACTAACCTTTTCACTTATTTTCTCTTTTGTTGTTCTTCTTATTCCTCGCTCCTTTTCACTTACGTCCTCTTCGTCTTCTTCTCCCCTCACGTAAAAAACACCGGTGCATCAGCAAAAATAGTCCCCGGTAATTCACTTCCGTGGTGGCTTTTTTATTTGTGGCAGTGTTTCTTTATATTTGCAGCGTTTATTTTATTTGCAAAGCGTTTATTTTATTTGCAAAGCCTTTATTTTATTTGCAAAGCGTTTATTTTATTTGCAAAGCGTTTATTTTATTTGCAGCGGCGTTTCTTTTTATTTGCAGCGTTTCTTTAATTTTCAGCAATGGCGGGTCTCGGCCACTGTAGTTTTTGGTTTCTTTACTTCAATAGTTAATTTTAGCTTATTTTGTTCCATTTGTTAGTTTGTCCTTCGTCCTCATTGACAGTGTTTGTACTCGTGGTAAAAACAATGATGAACTTACTTTATGTCTTAAAAAAACCCAGGTATATCTGAGATGACATTTCCTGCACCAGATTATAATAAATACATTGAAAAACGGGTCAGAGGTTCTCTGCCGTGTCCTGCTGCTCGTGAGCAGAAACCCCTGCTGACCCCTGAAAGTATGTGACACGTTTATCAGCGATCGACACCAACACGAGGAAATAATGATCATATTGATCAGCTGCTGCACATCCAGGACAGCTCCTGTCAGCAGGACTGCGACCCAGTCAGGTTTATGTTCTGGATCTGATTCCTGCTGCAGCGACTGGGATTGAGGACTAACGTCACCCAGCAGAACTAAACCAGAGAAACTACTGAAAACATGGACATTAAACCAGAGAAACTACTGAAAACATGGACATTAAACCAGAGAAACTACTGAAAACATGGACATTAAACCAGAAACTACTGAAAACATGGACATTAAACCAGAGAAACTACTGAAAACATGGACATTAAACCAGAGAAACTACTGAAAACATGGACATTAAACCAGAGAAACTACTGAAAACATGGATGTGGCCGGGTGGAGAGGTTGACGGGACACGCACCTGTGTCCCATCCACCTGAGTGGCTGCCACGCCTCCAACCGGCCTGCCTTTATAACGCAGAGCTGGAGAGCAGAAAAGGGTCGGAGGAGCTGCTGTCATGCTGGGTGCTTATGCACTGTGTGTGGGTGGTCTGGGTGTTTAATTGTTAAATAAAAAAAGGGTCTGCACAAGCTTCATGTCTCTCCATCCTTCGGGCGGGCCCCCGTGGCACGCACCCTGCCACAATGGACATTAAACCAGAGGAACTACTGGTGTAATGAAGCTCTTGGTGGCTCAGGAAAAGTAGCCAACGATATGGGGTGTCTAGTCAGGACACGGGAGGCAGGGGAAACCTTTAGACGGTTTATGTGCGGCTTTATGGTACAGAACAGGCACTGGACTTTGCATCGGTGTGTGTGTGGTCTAAATGGAGGAATAAAGGAAATAACATTATAATCTAAATAGACTCTACTGGTAAACAACTCAAACAGGCCAAACTAACTAGTGATTTATGGCAAGGACAACGATTAAAGCTAAATAAAGGGGACAGGTAAAGGAAACAATCATTCTATACAGACTAATGGTAAATTATCACATACATAACTGCTAGACTTAAAACCGTAACATACAAGCACTAACAGTCACTAAATATCCTAAATACAAACAACTAAACACTTACTTGTAGTCATGAACGCACACAAACAGGGAAAACTAACTCTACTAGATGCTTAATGTATGCTCAAAGTCAGTGTCTCAGTCTGTCTGCTACTTCTCCTGAAATGCAGCAGAGGTGGGGTGAAGAGAGCAGACATGCCCAGACATGTTGAGGGCAAAGGGCGAGCCCAGGTAGGAGAGAGAGAGCAGGCCACACGCAAGGGGAGGGGGAGAGTGGGGTGCAGCAGCTCAGCTCCCTGAGCCTTTTGCACAGCCGCCCCCTAATTCACTGTGTGAATTCGTTTCCTGAAAGGCTCAGCTGTCCGTGGGGGCTGCTGTCGGGACGTCCTCTGGTAGGGCTGGTAACTCGATGAGCTTGGCCACTGGCCTGGTGTAGGTCCTCTCGTTAACCTTCACCTCAGCGGTCCGAACCTTCCCATCAGCACTCCTGATGATCTTGGTGACCCGTCCTATGGGCCACATGGCTCGAGGTAGCCGCTGGTCGATCACCATCACCACCGTACCGACGGTGAGGTTCTCTGTGTCCCGCGCCCACTTCTGTCTCAACTGCAAGGAAGGTAAATAGTTCCGCAGGAAATGGGTCCAGAACTGGTCGGATAACACCTGACTGTGCCGCCACCTTTTCCAACTTAGGATTTCGGATTGGGGGTACACCACCAGAGGGAGTGAAGAATCGGGCCGCCCCATGAGGAGGTAGTTGGGGGTTACTGGATCCACATCGGCTACATCAGTTGAAACGTAGCCCAGCGGCTTCGAATTGAGGATACCCTCGACTTCGATCAAGACAGTCCTCAAGACTTCTTCAGTCACCGTCTGTGCTCCCAGCGTAACGTAGAGTGCAGCCTTGATGGATCGGACTTCCCGCTCCCAGGTCCCACCAAAGTGAGGTGCGTTTGGTGGATTGAACTGGAAGCGGATCTGATGCTTAGCCAGCTGGCTCTGCAATTCTTCGCTCATTGCCTGGAAACTCGCTCTGAGCTCGGACTCTCCTCCACGAAAGTTGGTCCCCTGGTCGGAGAGGAGCTCGAAGGGTGTTCCTCGTCGGGCCACAAACCGTCTGAGAGACAGAAGGAAGGAGTCTGTATCCATGTTCTGCAGTACGTCTACATGGACACACCTGGTGGTCATGCACTTGTAAACTATACCCCATCTCTTTTCTGTACCCCGACCTCGCTTGACCTGAAACGGGCCAAAGCAATCCACCCCTGTCGAGTAGAATGGAGGCTTCAGGAGGCGGAGGCGACAAGGAGGTAGGTCAGCCATCTTGGGAATAGTCGGTTTCGCTCTCCACTTCTGGCATTCTGGGCAGGATCTCTGATGGCGGCGCACAGCCTCGCGACCTCGGAGGATCCAGAACTTGCGTCGCAGTTCTGCGAAGACCCTTTCGGCTCCGGAATGGAGTGTCCTGTTGTCATACTGCTGTATGATTAGCTTGGTGACAGGGTGCTTGGATTCAAGCACGATAGGGTGTACAGTGTCTTCCTCCAGGCTGGTAGAACGGCACAACCTTCCACCCACACAGATGAGACCTTTAGAAGCATCATACTCCGGCGCAAGTGCCAGGAGCAGACTATTGGATGGAACAGCTTTCCCCTTCTGGAGGCACTGGATTTCTTCTGGGAAACTATCGGATTGCGCTCTCTGTAGGATCCGGAGTTCTGCTTCTGCGTAGTCATCAGCACTAGGAACACTGGACGGCGAGGCCGCCCCATGCAGTGACCTACTTGTTGCCTCAAGGAGCTCTTCGAAGGTGGAGTGGTCTTTGACGGCTGGAATCTCTGGAGCAGGGGTAGTTGATATGAGACCACAGAAACCAGTCTTCTTCATCTCTGTCTCGTCCGGAACCTCCACAACATCAGGTGAGGACGGCCAACTGTTATGTGGTTGTTGAAGGAAGGCAGGCCCATGACTGAACTGATTCGGCTTGGCCAGATCTGCCAGCGTCATTCCTCTGGTGATGGGATCTGCCGGGTTATTCCGTGTCTCCACGTACCTCCATGATTGGAAGTCCGTCAGCTCTTGGATTTCGGATACACGAGTGGTCTCTGCCTCCAACAGGTCCACTGCGTGCTTGTCCTGTCTGGATCTGGTTACTAACCTCTCGCTCTTGAAAGGTAGTGTATCCAACTGTCGCAACCGTTCCATTTGGGGAAACAGCTCAGCAGAAGGTGAGGAAATGGTGAACAAGCACTGTGTGGTTGGAAGCTGTTTCTGCAAGTACCTCGATGGACCTTGGAGTGTCCAGCCTAGGTTAGTCTTGATGGCCACCGGGCCACCAGGGCGGCCCAGGCGCACTGGCTCAGTTGGGATGATTAGATCGGCGTGATCAGACCCAATCAGGAGGGTTGGCTGAGCTCCATCGATGGGCGGGATCGCCAAGCCTCGTAGGTGACGATACTTCTTCTGGAGCTGTGAAACTGGGTAGCTGTACTGAGACAGGCCAAGGTGGTCACCTGTGAAGGCACCTTGTATGGGGAACCTCTTACTTGGTTGGGACGTTGGTGAAATGGTGAAGGAGACCCTTGAACCTGATAGTGTCTTGATATCCTGGCGGATGGTACGGAGAGTCAGGTCTTCTGCTTGACCTTGTATTCCCAGGCGTCGTGCTGCTGAGGAAAGCAGGATGGTCCGCTCCGAACCGTCATCCAATACTGCATATGTGTCAAACACTCTGTCCTTGTAGTGCAGGTTAACTCGGACGATCTTGAGAAGCACTTGGCTGTATCCATTTGGCTGATCCAGGTAGTGAGTCTCGGCTGTCGATGTGAGGGTTGGCTCATTCTCACTCCTCTGGTTGACCTCGTGCAGAACGGACAGGTGTTTAGACTTACAAAGTCGACACGGCTTCTTCAGGTCACAGGCAGAAGCTAGGTGAGAACGACCGCATCTCCAGCACCTTCTCTTGGCTTTGATCCAGTCCACTATCTCCCCTTTGGTCAGCTTAGCGAAGCGCTCACATTGGCTGAGGTAATGTTCTGAATCACAGTAAGGGCAGTAAATCTTACCCTTACCTTGGGGAGGGACAGGAGGCACTGTTCTGCTGGGCTCGTCAGAAAGAAGGTCTTTGGAGCTGTCTGTCCCATGCATGACTGTAGTCACCTTTCCCTTGGATATGTACTGTTTGGAGTCCTTCCTGTCCTTCTCGCTGTTATCTTGAATGCATGGCTCAATATCCAGGCATCTGACCTCTGCCTTCAGCCACTCCGAGAAGTCAGCGAGTGACAGCTTCATATTATCCGGGTCCTTTCTGTACTGTTGACGACGGAACCTCTCTTGCTGGTGCTTGGGGAGCCTGCTGAGGAGGCGTTTCACGTTTGAACCGCAGTGAAGTTCCTCATGGCCTTCGCCTCGGAGAGTCTTCAGCATCCCAACCAGGGACTGCACTCTGATGGAAAACTCGTCGAGAGCCTTATCGTCTCTGATGGGTGGTAGACGTTCCATGTCCTCTATCTCCCTCAGTGCAAACTGATATGGGCGTCCGTAGCGCTCATCCAGAGCCTTCAGGGCTTCAGAGTAAGGCATACTCGACTCTGCGTAAGCTAGCACCAGGCGGTGGGCCTGTGGCACCTTCACGTGCTTCAACAGAATGGCATACTTATAATGTTCAGATTGTGAAGGATGCAGGAGGGTGCTGAGTGAAAGTCGTAGCTCTACGTATTGAGCTCGATCTTCCTTGTTGAAGTCTGGAAAGGTTGGGCCTTCTACACTGGCAGGTGCCTGCTGATACGCTGTGGGGATATAAGGATAGGGGTTCCATTGGTAATGGTAGGGGGGATGGGCGATGTAAGGAGGCTGGTGAGTAGCAGGATGCTGTGCAGGCTGGTATGCGGGTGAGGACGTCACACGCGCTGGAGAGGGGTATCCAGGCTGTAGCACTGGCGGAGCAACTGGTCGGAGGTAAGGCGGATGAGCGGTTTGAGCTGGAGGTGGGTACCTTAGGTGAGACTTCTTACTTGGTTCGTTCTTGGTAGGTAAGGCGTCATCGTCGGTGCCATCTGGGATAGGGTAGGCCGACAGTGAGCTAGCTGGTGAATCAGTTCTTGACCGGCCCACTGTCTGCTGGGGACCTTGAGGTGGCCCATCGGGATGGCTGGGCTGACGATATGACGCTAGATCATGTTCACTCTCCTGCTTGACCCCCCTAAGGTTATGGTGTGGGTCAAGCGTGTGCTGAGGAGGGTGAGTGGATCGACTAAGAGGCGGGGGTAATGCCCACTGTTGCTCCTGGAGCTTCAACTCTCCTAGCCGGTGAGTCAGTTCTGCAGCTACGTTGAACTGGTCCTCAGTTTGGTAATGGTGAGGGGCACGTGCAGTGGAAAACTGTGGTTCACCTCTTCTGTCTGGTTGGGGTTGGCGGAGAGGTGTCTGATGCCGTGATGACCTCCTTGATGAATGGGCTGAGGGCATGGGGGTACGTTGCTGCAGAATGGTCTCCAAAAGCTCTGTTTGCCTTTTGGCGGTCTCACTCTGTTGACGTGCTGTCTCCAAAGCCTGCTGGACAATGGCTTCATGCACGTTCTGGGTAGAGGAGGTGGATGAAGTGCTTCTAGCTGGACTGAGCTGCCTTCTCTCCTCTTCATGCCTGTGCATCTGCTCTGTTCCATGCCGGCCTGTATATTCCACATGATAGTCGTCTAGGTATCTTGGCCGCTGTGTTGTGCGTTTGGGGCGCACGGATGGTGAAGCCTTGGGACTGGTTTCCTCTTTACTGGTTGCCATATCGTTGACTCGATCCGGCTCGAAGGACCATAAATTGTAATGAAGCTCTTGGTGGCTCAGGAAAAGTAGCCAACGATATGGGGTGTCTAGTCAGGACACGGGAGGCAGGGGAAACCTTTAGACGGTTTATGTGCGGCTTTATGGTACAGAACAGGCACTGGACTTTGCATCGGTGTGTGTGTGGTCTAAATGGAGGAATAAAGGAAATAACATTATAATCTAAATAGACTCTACTGGTAAACAACTCAAACAGGCCAAACTAACTAGTGATTTATGGCAAGGACAACGATTAAAGCTAAATAAAGGGGACAGGTAAAGGAAACAATCATTCTATACAGACTAATGGTAAATTATCACATACATAACTGCTAGACTTAAAACCGTAACATACAAGCACTAACAGTCACTAAATATCCTAAATACAAACAACTAAACACTTACTTGTAGTCATGAACGCACACAAACAGGGAAAACTAACTCTACTAGATGCTTAATGTATGCTCAAAGTCAGTGTCTCAGTCTGTCTGCTACTTCTCCTGAAATGCAGCAGAGGTGGGGTGAAGAGAGCAGACATGCCCAGACATGTTGAGGGCAAAGGGCGAGCCCAGGTAGGAGAGAGAGAGCAGGCCACACGCAAGGGGAGGGGGAGAGTGGGGTGCAGCAGCTCAGCTCCCTGAGCCTTTTGCACAACTGGAAACATGGACTTTAAACCAGAGAAACTACTGAAAACATGGACTTTAAACCAGAGGAACTACTGAAAACATGGACACGTTTCCAAAAACAAAAACGGATATTTCCCCCTTTACGTTTTGCAAAATCTCTTAACTTACACAAACCCGCATAAATATCTGTTAAGGTGCTATGAGCAGCCAAACCTACAGGGGGCAGTGTAACGAGAAGATAAAGTCATGCTAGCCAATCAGAATCCTGGAAAAAAACATCAACAAATGACACGAGTAACTTCCAGTTACTTCCAAGATGAAATGAGAGTCTTTCATTTGGAGTGACAGAGAAGAGTTACTTTTAAGTGTGACTTTAGAATATAAAACAGGTAAAATACAAGAAAATATTGACGGTGGCCAAACTAATTGTAAACACAGGTCGCACACATGACGCTGGTGACGTTTCTGTCTCATAATGTGACGTTCTGAAGCCTAAATATCCGTTTCTCTACGTTTACAAGCAAACGTGAAGACGGAGTTTTTGCAAATCTCCACTTTGGCGGGAGCTTTCAGAAATAATAAAAAGTTTTTGGTGACTTTCAGCTTCGTTTTTGTGTAAACGAATGGCCAAAACGCATGAAAACACCACCATTTTTGCTACGTGGAAACGGGGCCTAAGGATCTTTGTTTGAACATTTCGTCTCGTTTCGGTCAACAAAAATGAACACACAATTTAGCAGAGTTTTTATTTTGTAATCTACATTTTAGTCTGGTTTTTATCCGTCTACAATATTACATTAGATACTTAATTATCGTTATCCTCACATGACCTGCATTTTCGTTGCGTCTCGTCTCGTTTTCCTCAAGTGATAAAGGTTCGTTGACGACGATATTTAGTCATAATTTTCATTGACGAAAGCAGCTTTACTCCTAACGAGTTTTTTACGTGGTAACAGTTTGGAATATGAATCTTTAAGAAACACCAAGACAACCGTAGTCCCACAGGGACCAGTCCTGGGGCTCCTCCTGTTCCAGTCTCTTGTCACAGCTTATGCAGACGATACCCAGATCTACGTTGAACTCTCATGATTAGGAGCCTTTTTTTATTTTGCAATCTACATTTTAGTCTTGTTTTTATTCCTCTACGATATTGCATTATATATTTAATTCACATTATCGTCACATGACCTGCATTTTCGTTGCGTCTCGTTTTCCTCAGGTGATAAAGGTTCGTTGACGACGATATTTAGTCATAATTTTCGTTCACGAAAGCAACTTTACACTGCTCCTGCAGAGAAGAGGAATACAGCTCTCCCTCCTCCTCAGACAGGCCAGTTTTCAGTTATTGGTTCCCCCTGATCATGCTTAGGACATGCTTGCTAGTATTTATCTGCAGACTTGCTGCTCACACGGATCCCAGAAGACGCCCGGATCCCTAATTAGAGGCTTGTCAGTGTTCTGACAAGCTGCTCATGTTTATTTCATCTGATTGGTAAAGGACGTTTAAAGGTTACAGCTCCGGTTGAGGCTCCTGGGCCTCAGCAGGAATCCAGCAGCGCTGGCAGGTAGAATCCAGCAGAGGCCTAAAGGAAGCTTAGAAATATAAACTCTGTTGTTCGTTACTTATAGAGCACCAACACCTTCCAGAGCCGACGACCACCAGCAGTGAGTTTGAGCCACTTTAAATCCTAAATACCACATTTGTTTTCAATATTTTACACAATAATAATTTGATTGAAAAGGTTTGAAATTTATTTATTTATTTATATATTAGGGCCCGAGCACTGAGAGTGCAAAGGCCCTATGGCCCTAGGAATTTTATTTATTTTTTTCTCTTTTTTTTTTCCCCCAACGATATGAGGGCCTTTTTACCCCTAAACGTGCCCCAAAAGTCACCAAATTTTGCACGCAAGCCAGGCCTGGCGAAAAATTTGATATTTAATATTAAATTTTTTGGGAACCCCAAATATGTTTTTGCATTTACATTTTTTTTTAATATGATGTATGAACGTTTTTTATTTGTTTAAAACAATTTCTTTTTTGATTAAATAATAAATACAGAAATGTCCTACTCATAATATGACCCAAACCCCAAAACTATACTTCAAATAAAAGAAATTGATCAATAGAAAAAATATTTTCAATAAAAAAAATATCACTTCAATCAAAAAATACATTTCAATCAAAAAGTGTTCAAATATTTTTTGTTGCATTGAAAAAAAAAAAAATGTTTGTATTATGGAACATATTTTTTTTTAATGAAGCAACATTATTTTTGATTGAATATTAAAGACACAAATCTGTCAGTGTCTGACATTTCCCCCAGTTTGTGTTTCTGTTTTGCCCCGCCTGTTTTCCATCTGCCCTGATTGTTCACACCTGTGTCTCGTTACCCCCTTGTGTATATCTGGTCTTGTCTTTCCCTTGCTCCGGCTGGTTCCGTCCTGTTTCCTTCCTCCATGTGTCCTGCCAAGTTTTCAGTTTTTGCTCTAGTGTTTTTTGTTAATCCTGCTCTGCAGCGTTTTTGGTTCTTGCCTTTTTTTAAACCCTTTTTGCTGAACTCCTGCCTCTCGCTCTCCTGCATCTGGGTCCTCATCCAACCACTCCGTGACAAAATCTACCTTCATACAGTTTCCTGCTACAGGATAACCATCAATAGTTCATTTAGAAATAAATTTTTGGCATGTTGTATTTATTTTGAAAATAATCTGTGCATCCAAACTCACTTCTGCTGAAATTGTTCTGAAAAAGTTAACTCTATTGGAAGATTTCAGTAACCTTTTTAAAGCCGATTGGTGTAAGATCACAAGCAGTAGGACCTATATCATTTGATATAGATGGAGCTTTAGAAAGCTATAGATAGACATTTAAAATCAGAAGATGACATTTTTTCAACAATATTGCAGTTTTGATGTGATTTTATTTTTGAACTTTTTCAAACTTGTTTTCTGTTTGCTGCTGAGAAAGTTGTGATGATGATCTATTATATTACTCAATGCATGAACAAGGTTTTATCAGAACTCATTGGATTTTTCACAAATTTGAAAGGAGTAAAGGTTTACTTGTCTGTGTTTTTAAAGTTTAGTGTTTTTACAGATGTTTATTCAATTACAAGTGCAGTGCAAGCAGCACTTCTTTGACATATATCTTTATAAATTAGCACTCGTCTTTGTTTTTAAATGTCAGAAAATCAGTGAGGAGATATGAAACTATTGAAGGTTTATTGAGGAAGCACACACAGAATTTTTCTTTATTACTTTATGTTACGTTATCTATATACTTTATGGTCGTTCAACACTACTTACTTGTACAGACGCTGACCTAATTTAAAACAACCGACTTCTTTATCTCTGTGTTTTACACGTACACACCGACAGGCTTTCACATCCTCTCACGTTACACGCACTGCACGTGTTTTGCCCTCTTTCTGAAAACTCCTGTTGTCTCAGCCTTATCTGGAGAAGGTCCAGAGAACTTGTTTTGATGAGATGACCGTTTGGCTCACTCATTCTTTAAGGCTCTTGTGAATGTTCAGTGCAGTTAAGGTCAGGTGTTGATGGAGAGAAGTCCAACACGACTTCCTACAACTTTTAAAGACATTTTTAGGGCCCGAGCACTTACAATGCGAAGGCCCTTTTGTATCAGGCTGTGTGCATAGTTGCATAGAATTATAACTATATATAATTATAACTATATTCAGTAACAGGTCCGTGGCTGATTTCAAGGGGATAAAATACATTCTCGTGGTGGGGCAATAGGTGAGTCAACAATCCAGGCAGCAAGATTTCTTTTTAAATGAAACGTTTGGTAAAGATAAGATAAGATATACGGAGCCCCTAAAGGGACACAGATTTTTTTTTTTTTTATAAAGAGTTTTAAGCAAAGTGGTAATGTCCTTATAATTGAGTCCCAGGTTAAAATATAGCTCAGCTAAATCCTGTAATGTCATTTTCATTCATAAACAGAGCAGCAACTGGAGGGTCTCCTTTTCCAGCAAAACTCCCATGTACTTGTTTTTATGCGCTCACGTAGAACAACTTTTAGGCGCTCACTTAGAAGTTTTGCGAGAGTGAGTGAAACTTTTTAGTGAGTGCATAAACGTTTTACGTGATCACGTTAACAACTTTACGTGCTCACTTAAAGGTTTTACGCGTGCGCCTAAAACTCATTATATGTATAAAAAAAAAATCTGTGTCCCTTTAGGGGCTCCGTAAAGATAAGATAAGATAGTCCTTTATTACTCCCTCAATGGGGAAACTCACGTGTAAAAAGGTAAAAGATATATATAATTACAAAATATGGACAGTATATACATTGCAGTGGAGATAAAAAAATAAAAAATATAAGATAAAAAAATAGTGCAAAAAAGCAGGTATTCACAATTTTGGTCACAAAATTTTGAATACCTTTTTGAATTTTTGCAGAAATCCATGTAATTATCCTGTGAAGGACAGAGTCATATTGATAAGTTCAGAAAACAGTTTTTTATTGTTGTGTTTTGATGTATTTGATGTAAGCCCAGTGGATATTTAAAGCTTACAGAAGGCTGCATTTAACTGCTGCTATGTCATTCCTGCAGTATTTCTGCAGGTGTTTTGGTCAGTGCTATTGTTTGTAATATATTATATTATTTGTAATCAGCACAAATGATCTGTCCCCATATGATAAAATCCACCATCCCCCCGATTTTTTTTTACAACTCGAGTACTGCTTATAGATTAAGAAAGAGCTGTATAAATGTGTTTCTGAATGGGTGAATGTGACATGCAGTGTAAAACCACTTTGAATCGTCAACACGATTAGAAAGGTTATAAATTAAAAATACACTATTTTCCACCATCTTGTAGTGGTTCTTGCTTTGCCCCAATTGCCTGTCCTGATTTCAGAAAACAATCAGACAGGGAGATTGGAGAAATAAAAGCCAGGAGAAGGAAACAGGGACACACGATGGCGAAACTTAATCATTTTATTGCTCAAGATAAAGAAGCGGCAAATATTCCAACTTTGAAAAGAAGACAAGATACTGTAGACATTTATGACTTTCATTTAATTTTGTTTCAACAGAATTCACAACAAGTCCAAACTGACAGTTCTTATCATCTGCCCCATTTCATGGTAAAGGAACTAGGATCAGGTAATGATTGATCTATTGTGGTTGATTAATTACAGAATTAAATCCTATTTAAGGACAGGTTTACACACTCTGACAACATCATAACCATGTTTCTTCCATTGCTGCTGCTGATCTGCTCTCTCTCTGCAGCTCAGATTCAAGCAGAGTCTGACAATGAACTTGGAGAAAATTTAAGACAAACTGCGTCGACAGGAGGAGAAGCAGGAAATGTCTCCGACCAACAACAAATGTCTACGCAGGACATCCATGCAGTACTGAGAGAGATGAGCGGCGTGTTGGCTGGACTGAAGGTTGAGATGAGATACTTGCAGCGTGAAAATGAAGGTATGATTCTGTGTGGTATACACAATTCAAAATGAAAACTTTAGTTAGGATTAGCCAAGTATTACACAAGTAAGTTGCATCCAGATGCTGCTGATCAAATGAAATTAACTGAACATCAGTAACTGTTAAAGCAGAGATTGTTTAGTGTTTGTTGGTCTGGAGCAGGGGTCTGCAACCCAAAATGTTGAAAGAGCCATATAGGACCAAAAACACACAAAACAAATATGTCTGGGAAAAAAAAAGAAAAGTCTTGTATAAGCATGTTTCTATACTAGTTATAACTGCGGGGAGATTTTTTTTTTCATTATGCACTTTGAGAAAAAAGTCGGAATGCCGAGAAAAAAATTGAAATGTAGAGAAAAAAGTTGAAATGTCAAGAAAAAAATCGAAATGTTGAGAAAAATGTCGAAATGTCGAGAAAAAAGCCAAAATATCGTGAAAAAAGTCAAAATGTCGAGATTAATGTTGAAGTACAATCCCGAGAAAAAAGTTGAAATGTCGAGGTAAAAAGTAGAAATTTCAAGAAAAAAAATCGAAATGTTGAGAAAAAAGTCGAAATGTTGATGAAAAAAAGCCAAAATATCGTGAAGGAAGTTGAAATGTCGAGATTAATGTTGAAGTACAATCTCGAGAAAAAAGTTGAAATGTCGCGAAAAAAGTCGAAATGTTGATAAAAAAAAGTCGAAATGTCGAGAAAGAAGTCAAAATTTCGAAAAAAAAAGTTGTCGCGATTAAAAAGGAAAGGAAAAAGGAAGAAAAAAAGGAAAAGAAAAAAAAAAGAAAAAAGAAAAAAAAAGGTCAAACATTTTTGAAAATTTTGCACTAAAGAGCCGCGGGTTGCAGACCCCTGGTCTGGAGCATTTGGGTGTGTTAAAGACGTCAGCAATGACTTTAGAGAAGGACTTGTTCCTGCCAAACAAACTGTGAAGTTCTATATATCTCTGTGTGTGTGTGTGTGTGTGGACACTTGCATACCTATTCAACAGTGGACCTCGGTGTCGTTACACACTCACGAACAGTGGACCTCAAAGCCAACAGGGGACATTTTTCAGGTCCCCTGAGGGTCATGCTTTAAATCATGACAAAATCATGTCTAATACCCTCTGGTTAATTTTTTAAAATAATTTTGCAAAGAGGGGACCTGAAGGTCTGTGAGTGTTAAACTCTATACTCACCCCGCTCCTGCTGGCTGGAGCAGGGATTGTAACGACTCATTCACACACGTTGTTTTTACCACTCCCCCGTAGTGTGAATGGTTTACAAGCAGCATGCAGCCTTTCAGACTGTAGATGGGTTATTCAAAAGGCTACTTTGTGAAGAAACCAGTGTCTTGAAACATGATTTATTGGTTTTGTGACAAAAGATAAAAGGCTCAGCTTTATTGGATGTCTTAAGTTTCAAATTTTCAGTGTTTCAATATAATTGTGTGCTCAATCTACAAAAACAGGATTTCAATATATTTGTTAATGCATATTACAGAAAACACAATGACACAGGTTCCCTCATGGAGCAACATTTAAACTCCAAAATGTATGAAAAGAAGAAATAAGTTAAATGAATAATACTCTGTAAGAGATACATGACAGCTGTGTGTATCGTTTTGAAGGACAGAATACATTGTGTGTGTGTGTGTGTGTGTGTGTGTGTTTTACAGTACAGTCAGATAAGATTTATCAACTGGAGTCTCAAAATACGGAGCTGAATCAACAGAACCAAGGTATGTGCTGTATATTTAGTAGTCACAAATATGGTAATGATGGTTTAAAATACCATTAAAATACATAATTGTGTGTAAAATAGCATCAAAAAATGTAACCATTGTGTTGGGGGCCCTGTAAAGATTTTTTTTTTTTATGACGCCCAAAATCCTTAGCAGCACACCCGTCACATCCCAAAATATACATGCTTCAACTTTCAACTTTTCAATTCTACAAATGAAATCTACTCCTGTCTGTGACCAGGCCTAGATTTTGTTTCAATAAGGAGTGAAAATACTATTCTTTGTCATTACCAGACTTTTAAATGTTCATGAGTTGTGTGATTGTTTATGTATCAATTTCCAAGCGGTTTGTAGTCCTTCATTCTACCGAAGTGGACATGCTTGACCAGAAAGCACAGTTCTATGTGTGAAAACCAAACATAGCATTTGCTCAAACACCTCATAGCAATTGTGATGCACAGAGGTGAAAGGTCAAGTTCTTGTTATGTTTTGCAGTCACAAAACCTGAGATCCAGACTTTCAACTCTTTGTAGTAGAAAGATTCATATCTTTTGTTAAATGTTAAAGTCTAACTTCGAAAAGTTTCTAACTCTGCTGATCCGTGCTAACTTTGGCCTTGAAAGACGCTGTGCAGCAACATGAAAGCTGGCTGCGTGTCTCTCTCTCCCTCTCTGTCTCAGTGTGTGTGTGTTAGAGCCCTGCGCGGGACTGTTTTCTTCATCCCGCTCCCGCCCACCCCCGCTGAATTTCTTACCATTACCGCCGGCGCCCGCACGTGTGTGTTACACTCGCGTCCGCTCCCGCAGTGTTTACATCCACATCCGCAAAACTCTGAAAATTCACGCCCGCACAATAATAGAGATGCATATATTTAGTGTCTTCTCCCGTCCCGCAAGAGAAATGTCCTACACAAATCTATCTGATTTAATGTTAACATGATCATTGTGAAGCTTAATGGATAATTGACAGTTCATAGGTCACCTGATAGAAAGTTAGATGCAAATTCATCATTGTCATCATTGCATGCTTTTTTGCCTTTCGCGCACCTATTTGATGAATTATGTGATTGCGGTTATAACAACGAGGCTGTGAGTGGCTCAAATAACACTAATAAATAACATAAAATAAACAAAGTTAACGAATGAAGTGAATTAATTTAACAAATGAATCACGTGGCCATGCTGTGGAGGAAGAGAATGCTGCTGACCGACTGCGGTCCCAATCCTGCGTCTCTCTTCCAAGATGCTCCACAGACACTAAACGCAGTTTTTCCAAATATCTGACTTGCCTTGCTTTGTCTTTGTTTTGTAAAGACCTTCTTTGAGGTTTATTTTCCATGTCATTGATTTCCACCTTGTCACTAGACTACATCCCAATCCCGCATTGTTTTATTTTTGGCCGCCCGCTCCCGCCCGCAGGAGAGTTCAAACCACCCGCTCCCGCGAGATTTGCGTTGGGTCGCGTGACCCAATCCCAATGCAGCTCTCTAGTGTGTGTCTCTCTCTCTATCTGTACCTCTCTTATAGTAGAAAAGATTAACAGTTTTATATAATCATTGTTGTTTCATAAAGCTTTGGTGACCGTAAACTCTGCTCAATGCAAAGGAATGTTGTATGCTGTAAAAACCTGCCTGTCTTGGGGCTCAGATTGGAAGAGAGCACACGCGGCCTCCTGAGCGAGGAGCTCTGCTTTCGGTGTGCAAAATTATCTCCCCTTTTTCTGGGTATAGAGGGCGTCATTTATCACAACAGGTCTTAGAGATTGCCCTTTTTTGAGCAATTTACACCAAAATTTGTAATAACAAGTGTCACTCGGGGGATCCTCCCCTTGTGTGCACAAATTTCTCAAGATTCTCAGGAAAGACACGAGATTCTGGGAAAGGACACCTGTTGTTGATAAAAGGTGCAGGGGAGGGTGGTTAAAGTTTTAAAAACTGAAAAGTTGTTTCTTTTTCCTCCGATAAAATATACGTGAGGGAAACAATGGAAGAATATGGGTTGTAATCATGATAATCAATAAAACTGAGGGGTGTTGCCCCCAGGCCCTTTGAGAGTATATAAGGAGGAGGACTCGATGAAAGATTTTAGAGTTTTCCATTCGAATGGTTGATTCCCCTGTGGTTGGTACTAATTGTTTTTATGCAATAAAAGGGGGACAAGGATTTTCCACTACATCTTCTGTGTAAACAGTTTAAAGTCTAGAGTCCAGAATCCAAGATTCATTCCATCGTCCAACATGTGATCCTTCCAGAATTTTGCTGTGACTTTGTCAAACTGTTAATTCTGATGTTGTTTTTGATGTTTTAGAGCAGGCAGCTAAACTGGCAGAACAGGCAGCTGAACTTCTGACAATTAAATCCAGAGCAAACGCAACAGAAAACCATGTGAACGCTCTGACAAGAGAAGGAGAAGGTTTGTGATTTCCAAAATTAGATCAGTATTGATACAACTTGTACATCGTTCACTGTAATCTAACACTTGTGTTTTTCTCTCTCAGTGAAACGAGTGGCTTTCTCAGCGTCTTTGTTCGCTTCTGGCCATGAAACTCTTGGACCATTTAACGCATACACGAACCTGATCTTCAGAAAGGTTGTTACAAATGTTGGAAATGCCTATAACCCAAACACAGGTAATCATAGTTATGCATCAAAATCACATATTTTTACAATAACTTGTTGATTTAATTATTTTGGCTTGTATAATCTCATGAAAAAATGTGCAGTAGATATATTCACAGCTCCCAATCTAGTGGTTTGGTTGTGACTTATCTCTACTATTCACATCACATTAAGGGATCACTGATCCCTTAATGCCAAACCGAAATCATTTCTATTTTTTCTGAGGCAAATCATGTATCTTTTAAATCTAACCCACATGATCACAACTAGGAGTTAAGGAAAGAAATATTTTGTGGAGTGGCTTGTAGAGTTGTGGTTTCTGGTAAATTAGGGCCAATCCCAATACCCCCCCTACTTTCTACCACTACCCCTAAAAAAGAAGCCACAGATTTTAGGGCACTGTCCCAATACTCCCCCTACCCCTACTTTGCAGCACCACCCCTAAATTTTGCGTGCTACGTCAATGTGTGGTTTACGTTCGGGTACTTAAGCGACTGCGTAGTTACGTTTGCACATACGTCACACCATATCAGGAAGCTGAGAGCCAAAAGCTGTTTTAATTTCAGCTGTAGCGCTGTTAATATTCCCCTTTATTAAGTTTTAATATTTTTTCAGGCGTAAAAGTATCCGTTAAGATCCCCAACCTGGGCTCAGTTTATCCAAATAACGCCTGTTAAGAAATTTGATCCGATGCTTTCGGAGAAGAGCCGCCGACTCGGAGCAGCAGCAGCTAACGGCCGGGTCAACCTGCGCCGTCGTCCCGGGGAGAAACCTGCAGCTCTGTGGAGAATTACCGATGGCTGAAATAAATCATTTAGGAAAATAAATGTTGGTTTAATAGATTAAATTTAACAGTTGTAGCTACGCCTGTTAAGAAATTTGCTCCGAAAATTTCGGGATCAAAACCGGCTCGGGACCTGATTTATGGTTCCGCATTAAATTGACGCAGAGCCTACGGCATAGGGTACGGCGTACGGCGCGCGTCGCTGCGTGACCTACGCCGTAGGTTCTGCGTTGGTGTATTGCGGAACCATAAATCAGCCTTTATTCTGGCGAGGTTTGAAAAAGACTTCGCAACAACAAGCAAGCAAGTGATAATGTACATTCACTGAGTGAATATTATGAAAGTAAAATATATATTTCTCGCTAGAAATGTTATCAAAACGCATTTTTATGCAGAAACTAACTCAAAATATTGATTTTATTCAGTAAAAAATAAGAAATGTCCGCCATGTTTTTTTTTTTCGATTCAGTCCGCAAATGACGACGAAAAGCATTCTGGGACATTTTTCTGGCCCTAGATCAGCTAGGGTGCATCTGAAAACCCTCGATCCGTAGGGCTAGATTAATAGCCACTACCCCTCGTTTAAGCCACTCCCCCTAGGTGAAAAGAGGAATTGGGACATCACTAGCCTCACGGGAACGCGCAAAATTTAGGGGTAGTGCTGAAAAGTAGAGGTAGTGGGGGGATTGGGACAGGGCCTAAGTCAGTGAACAGAAGCTCCGTTTGTGTCATCTGTGACAAATCTGACCTCTCCACTACTTGTCACAATAGAGGTGCAGAGTAAACTAAGCAGAGTACCCAAAACGTCAAACAGTTGTTGGTAGAAACTGAGGAGAGAGAAGGACCTGAGGGGATTCTCAGGTCCAAGGAACAGTTTGGGGAATTCAGGGTTGAGAAATATCGATTCAGTTCTTCCATTTTGAAACCTGTGCCTGGATAGATTCCTAGTCTGCAGTATGCAGTCGTTTCCTTAGTCACTAGCAATGTCTTGTAACTTGGAGAGTTTCCACCACTGCTGCACATAACCATGTGTGACGGAGGTAAAGCCATTTCCTTTGTCTACATCCTTACTATATGCCTCATTTATGAAATGTCAGGATGAGTTGGGACTTAAACTGTTCACATACCCATGATTGAGGGCCTGTCTGGGCCCCATCATTAGGGTCCCAGACATGCCCCTAATGATATTAAAAATAATAAGGTATTAACTAACATATAATCACAAATGTTTTATTTTCAATGTCTGTAACAGATGACGTGTCACTAATCGTGTTAGTCACCTCTTTCAGCAAATACTTTTCAATGCATTTATGGTCCCTTTCTTTTCCCTATCCTACTATAAAAAGCAAAATGAAGTATTTGCAATTAAGTAAGCAGACAGATGTGTATAGATTACCATAGTAACAATGACGATTAGAAAATATCAGCAAGGACCAACAAATTAGCTCTGACCACTTTCAATATGGAATGTAAATAACGAGTCAGGAGGATGAGATACTGCCCTGCTTGAATAACAGATGTGATTTGCAATCTGAACGTAACCGTAGTCATTGTATAATTTATGGGCAAATCACAAATGTTGTTGTGGGATTGGGTTTGGTTAATATAAAGGTGGCTGTTCATTCTTGATCTTTATAATGGACTTAAAAAGAAATAAATGTAAATGCTCCACAGGGTTTTTCACAGCACCGGTGAGAGGAGCCTACCACTTTGAGTTCTACATTGGTTCACATGGAGAGCCTACTGGTGCTGTGCTGGTCAAGAATGGAGACCGTGTTTGTACGGCTTATGAACATCAGACTTCAGGGTTTTCTAAAGCTGCTAATGGTGTCACTTTGCTATTAGAAGTTGGAGATGTTGTGTTTTTGCGCCAGTCGCCACACACTTGGATTTTTGACAATCAGTATCACCACACAACCTTCAGTGGTAATCTACTTTTCATCATGTGAACAGTAACAGTTTATTTTCCTTTTCACTCAGTGAACGTCATGTAGTTCTGTACAATAAATCAGTATAGTCACTAAATATTTTGACCCAAACACATAATCTTACTATCAGAAAAAGTGTGATTTTCACTTTCATAAATTTCTCCATAACTGTACACTATAATATACAGTGATGATACAGCTGTTACATACATGTGCTTGATGTACATCAAGATATGGTTTAAATATAGACTTTTATATTTTGTTTAGGGGAAATTAAAGAGGAAAACTGACCAGCTACGATCAATGAGGTTCTTTTTAATCGACTGACTTAATATGTTCAAATGTATGTTCAATACATTGTTGTTTCAAATTAAAGCAAATCAATTTAAAGTTTATTTACCTTTCTGCCAAATCTGGACTGTTTTATTTCTATTTCATTGTTGTCCCTAAAGAAAAGTAATAACAAAACTATACTTTTGTCATAGTGAAATAAAAACTCAGATATATAACAATAATACAAATTGTATGTATAGAGAAAAAATACTCGTTTCAAAGTGAAAAGTTTAGCTACTTTTTTACTTTGGAATTCATGAGAGTTGGATATGAAACAAGTAACATGTGTAAAGATGAACGTTTCACTCAACGTGGTGACATCTATTATTATGGGCATGCCAAGTAGTGGCATGACCATATTGCAATCGTCCAGAATGGGCCAAAGGGCAATGTTGCTAGCATTTTGCTAACAAGCTAAAGTCGCAAAGGTCCCACTGCGCACCAGCGGGTGTACAGCATAACCCCGCTCTGATATGGAAAAAAAAAATCCCCCAAAAATAAAACACGCCCGAAAAGACAAGGACAAACATGAAAATGAAGGTGATATAATAGTATACAGAAAAGCTTTCTCTTTTCTTATTATTATTCCACACGCTTTTTTCGTCCGTTAATGCAGCCCGATCCACAATGTGCACCCATGCATGGCATACATCGTTAGATGCGTCTCAATCGTGCCTCGATGGGCATTACCTTTCTCAGTCAAATGTGTTACCGTGGCAGCGCTAGATGCCAAAAAGCAAAAAAAAAAGATTAAAATTTGGACGCTTATTGCTCGGCCGAACTTTATCGTAGAGACATCGTTCAAATTTATAAACACTCGGCCCGAGTGGCACTAACAGACCTTATAACCTCATCATGCTAATTATTTCAGTTTTCTAGATATTTAACTTTCAATTTTAAAAAAATTCAATTTTATTTTGGACGCTTGTTGCTAGGCAACGGTTTATCATACTTGCACGCAAGCCACGCATGGCGAAAGATTTGATATTTAATGGTTTGCATTAATGGGCGTAGCAAGATGGCTCAACAGCGCCCCCTAGAAAACTTCGTGCCTCAAGCCCCACAATACGGTTTGACGTACATGGACGAAAATCGGTACAAACACCTGTATCATGTCGCAACTTAAAGAAAAGTCTCCTGGCGCCATGGCCGAAACCGAACAGGAAGTCGGCCATTTTTAATTAATCGTGTAATTTTGGCGGAAATTATGCCATTTCTTAAACTAAACATTTTAAGCTGCAGTTTGGGGTAAAGGTTTTCAACGCTTTGACGGCAACAGTAAGATTTTAAAGAGTGATGTGCAGGGACATTTACGGTGGCCGAGACCCACCATTTCTGAAAATAAAAGTAACGCTGCAAACAGAAACAAACCCAGCTGCAAATAAAATAAAAAAAACGACGCAAATAAAAAAGCCACAACGGAAGGGAATTACCGGGGAGTCGGGAACGTCAGCAGCACACAGCAGTCATGTTGAAGCAGCAGCGGGATGACCAGAGGGGGGGGGGACGCAGGCAGGCGGAAGCAGCAACGGGATGATCAGGGGGGGCGTCAGCAGTACACAGCAGACATCCACATAGGCAGGTGGAACCAGCAATGGGATGACCGGGGATGGGGGGGGGGGGGGCCGGGACCGCAGGCCAGAACGCAGCTACCGAGGCTCCGGCCTGCAAACATGCACAAAAGAGAAAAAAGGGGGGCCAGCACAAGAAACTACAGGAACGATGGAAAAAAAATGATATCTATGAGATAGGAGAAGAAGGGTGAGAGGATGTCGGTGCCCCCCTGCAGCATAAGCCTATAGCAGCATATCTACCGCAAAGCTATATTTGAGACTAACTATTATAGTCTTGTTCTGTAGCTGCAACTATGACTACTGACTCTAACACACTAGAGTTTACACTACCTAGAGATTTACCAACACCAGCTAGAGGTTTACTAAACACTAACTATAGGCTTTACTAAACAGAAAGGTTTTTTTTTTTAATTCAAGATCTTTTTATTAAAATTTTCACAAAGTAAAACAGGTGAAATGCTGAATGTCAATTACAAATATTTTGAGGCATGTTAATCATAGCATACACCAGTGTACAGAATATAAAAAAACAATTAAACAGTATGAAAAAAATATAAAATAGTAACAAAAACAAACTACAGACCAAACTAATCCCTCCCATGTCACTGCCAGATTACTAATCACAATATGAGGTCATTCTAACATCAAAAGCCTGCACTAGGAATACAAAAGAAATATGAAGTATAGTTCACAGGGTCTGGAATGCTTCTAGAAAGGGTCCCCACACTTTCTGGAACTTATTTGATTGCTGAAGCGAGTATCTAATTTTCTCCAGTTTTAAGCAGGACATGATGTCTTCCAGCCATTGTGCACGAGTAGGAGGGAAGGGATCCTTCCACCTGAACAGAATTGCCCGACGAGCCAAAAGGGAGGCAAAAGACAAAGTGTGCCCCTGTGCAGTGGTTAACTTCCTTCCTCCCTCCATGACCCCAAACAGGGCAGTCAGTGGGTTTGGTTCTAATCTGATTTTAAGCACCAGAGAGAGAGTATGAAATACTTCCATCCAGTATTTGTTTAGACATGGGCAGGACCAGTACATGTGGATGAGAGAGGCTTCTGCTACTTTACATCTTACACAGTATGGACTAATATCTGGGTACATGGAGGATAACTTTGCCTTGGAAATATGAGCCCTGTGTACCACTTTAAACTGAATTAAGCAGTGACGTGCGCACAGGGAGGTTGTATTAACCAGTTTGAGTATGGACTCCCAGGTATCCTCTGATAAGGGAAGCCCTAAGTCCTGCTCCCATGCTGCTTTGAGTTTATCTGTAGGGGCACTCCTAAGATCCAGCAACATGCCATAGAAAGACGAAATGAGCCCCTTTTTGAATGGGTCTGTGGCAAGAACTTTGTCAACTGTGGTCAAGCCTATCGATGCACCAGGGCTGGGTGTCTGGGAAAGAACAAAATGTCTAGCCTGAAGATACCTAAAGAAATTTGATTTTGGAAGGCCGAATTTACTACTTAACTGCTCAAAAGATGCCACGGTGCCGTCTATGAACATATCTCTAAAACGAATCATACCCCTCCTGTGCCATTCCTGGAAGGTGGGGTCCTCAAGGGATGGTTTGAAAAAGTGATTTGATGCAATGGGGCTAAGAAGAGAGAAGCTTTGAAAACCAAAAAACTTCCTAAATTGGGCCCATATTCTAAGAGAATGTTTAACCACTGGGTTTTTGATTGATTTAAGTGAAGGAAGTGGAAGTGAGGAGCCGAGTAGGGCAGGAATTGACAGGTCATCAGTTGGATGTAACTCCATCGCCACCCAGTCAGGGCGGTCAGCGCCGTCGCAGTAGAAGGACCAGAATGCAAGGCAGCGCAGGTTAGCAGCCCAATAATAATAACGAAAGTTTGGGAGGGCCAGACCACCTGCAGACTTTATTTTTTGAAGGTGAGTCTTGTTCAAACGTGGCCGTTTACCCCGCCATAAGTATGAAGATATAACTGAGTCAAGGGACTGAAAAAAAGAGCCAGGAATAAAGAGTGGTAAGGTCTGGAAAAGGTACAAAAATTTAGGTAAGATGGTCATTTTAACTGAATTGATGCGACCCACAAGAGACATTGACAGGGGTGACCATTGTGTGAGGATTTGTTTGGTCTCATTTAACAATGAGATAAGATTCTCTTGGAGCAGGTCTTTGTGTTTCCTTGTCACAGATATGCCTAAATAGGAGAATTTGTCATTTACGATTTTAAAGGGAAAATTGGAAAGGTCTAAAGCATGCGATTCGAGATTGGTAGGGAAAAGCTCACTTTTGCTGAGATTCAGTTTATAGCCTGAGAGTTTCCCAAACTGACTGAGAAGTGACAGCGCAGGGGGTAAAGAGGCCAGAGGGTGAGAGATGAAAAGCAAGAGGTCATCGGCATAAAGCGAGACCTTATGTTCCCTGCCACCTCTCCAGATACCGGACACATCCTCACAAGATCGGAGCGCTGTGGCAAGCGGTTCGATAGCCATGTCAAAAAGCATGGGACTAAGAGGGCACCCCTGACGGGTTCCACGATGCAGATTGAATGGTTTTGACCGTTGAGAGTTAGTACGAATTGAGGCTGTCGGGTACAAATAGAGAAGCTTAATCCACAGCACAAAGTTCGGACCAAAACCAAACCTGTCCAGCACAGCAAAGAGATAATCTCATTCCACGCGGTCGAATGCTTTCTCCGCATCCAGAGAGACAACGCATTCAGGGATAGCCTCAGAGGCAGAGTAGATAATATTGAACAGTCGCCTTGTGTTGAAGTAAGACTGCCTACCTTTAATGAAGCCAGTTTGGTCTTCAGATATAATTGTGGGGAGGGCATTCTCCAGCCTATGGGCTAGGACTTTAGCTAGGATTTTAGCATCCGTGTTTAAGAGGGAGATGGGCCTGTAGGAGGCGCATTCAGTAGGATCCTTCCCTTTTTTAGCTATGAGGGTGATACAGGCCTCTGAAAAAGAAGGAGGGAGTGAACCGTGGCTGAAGGATTCTGAAAGAACTGTAGATAGCAGTGGGGAAAGCAGAGTAGAAAATTTCTTTAGAAATTCCGCCGGGAAGCCATCAGGGCCAGGACATTTACCCGACTGCAGTGAAGAAATGGCTCGAGTTATCTCCATCAGGGATATCGGTTCTTCTAATGTCTTCCTTAGATCTGGTGAAAGACTGGGAATACTAAAACTATTTAAAAAGTCCGCAATCTCATCTCGATCAGTCTGAGATTCCGAGGTGTATAGCTGGGTATAAAAGTCCCTAAATGCTTCATTTATGAGTAAGTGATCTGTAGTTACATGGCCATTTGGTAAACGAATCTTAGAAATATTTTGTTTAGCCTTAGAGCCTTTAAGTTGGTTGGCTAATAATTTGTCAGATTTGTCTCCATAAACATAAAACCTGGTTTTACTTTTCAGAAGTGACTGTTCAATTGGGTGAGTGGTGAGCAGGTCAAATTTAGTTTTAAGTTCTAGACGCTTTTTGTAAAGATCTGGGGATTTAGTCCGAGAATATTCTTCATCGACCTCTTTGATTTGGCGGGCAAGGTCTGATCGCTCCCTATAAGATTTTTGCCTCACCCTAGCAGTGTAGGATATAATCTGTCCCCGGAGATAAGCCTTGAGGGAATCCCAGACAGTTAGACTAGACATTCCTGGAGTCATATTCGTGGATAGGAAAAAGGCTATTTCCGTTTCCATTAATTTAACAAAATTTCTGTCCGACAGCAAAGTTGAATTGAATCGCCACTGTCTGTCTCTTTGAGGTAAGTCAGGAAGGGACATGGTTAGGACCACAGGAGCGTGGTCGGAAATGACAATGCTCTGATAAGCACAGGAATGAACCAGGGGAATCAGTTGATTATCAATAAAAAAATAATCAATCCTCGAGTATGTGTGGTGCACTTGTGAGAAAAAGGAGTATTCTCTGTCACATGGATGTAAAGAACGCCACACATCACAAACACCGTAGTCAGAAAGGAACGCCTGAATAAGAAGGGCTGACTTACTTGCTGTGCCGGGGTTGGTAGAGGATCGGTCTAGGACTGGGTCAAGCCAGCAATTAAAATCACCACCAAGTATGAGAGAATATGTATTAAGGTC
Source organism: Cololabis saira (assembly GCF_033807715.1). Classification (NCBI taxonomy): domain Eukaryota; kingdom Metazoa; phylum Chordata; class Actinopteri; order Beloniformes; family Belonidae; genus Cololabis; species Cololabis saira. Next base: position 23,054,053 of record NC_084610.1, on the reverse strand, counting down.
AGGGAGCAGTGAAAACAGTCGTTCAAAAAAGACTGCATCATCTGAATTAGGGGCATAAACGTTCACAAGTACGACCAATGTATTGAATAATTTCCCAGAAACGATCACGTAGCGACCAAACTTGTCAGAAATCACGTTGTGCTGCTCAAATGAAACATCCTGACTGATCAGAACTGAAACTCCTCGGGCCTTAGCTTGAAAAGAGGAGTGAAATCCCTGCCCTGACCACCTCGGGAACAGGCGGCTATTATCAGAACTGCGAATATGAGTTTCTTGTAGAAAGGCTATTTCTGTTTTAAGATGTTTTAGATGTGAGAAGACCCTTTTCCTTTTAACAGGGTGATTCAGACCCTTAACATTCCAGCTCACCAGCTTCAAGAATCTATTCATAATATTTAAGAAGAAAAATTAGGAGGTGAGCACAATGACCTAGGCAAAAAAAAAAGAACCGGAAAGGAGGCTGAATGTGACCCACATTAAGTAAGGAGTTGAAAAGAATTAATGCAAAGTTTCTGGCAGTGACATATCCCCCTGACCCACCCACCCCAAATAAGACAGCTGCTATAGAAAAAGAAAAAAAAGCAGCAAGCTCTTCAAAACAAACAAAGTGCAATAACGCATCTTCCTGTCCTACACACTAATAGCTTTTGCTCCCGCATCATGAATATATGAAATTAGCACCTCAAAACGTGTAGATATAAATTAAAAAAAAAGAAATACCCTCTCAAATCTTGACTTGGAAGTCCCGATAAGAGCCCAGAAATATCTGTACAAAAATGTAAAATATAAAACTTCCGACTTAAACAGCGTAAAAGTAAGGTTAACAGCTTACAATTATTACAAAACTTATAGGTAAATTGGAAAAGCTTTTATTTTTTCGCTTTTTTCTCTCCCTCTCCATCACTTATTTTTCCCCTTTTTCCCCCTTCCCCCAAATAGCCAAAAAGAACTGCAAATGAATAACATTTGCAAAGGGGCAGTCGAACTAACAACAGAGTAAAATAAGGTTTTAAATGAAAACTAAAAGATTTCAGGCAAAAAAGAAAAAAAGACTGAAAAACAAAAATGTTTGTCGCGGGGTACTCACCCTCCCCTCGGGAATATTGTAATGACTCACGTGAAAAAAGAGAGAGAAAAAAAAAAAAAGTCAGTCAGTGAGCGCCAGTGAACCACACCGGGCTGCAGGGCGGAGCCGTGAAAGCCTCCAACAGTCCCGTTACGGCGGGTTTGAGGATTTGCTGCGACTCGTGATGAATTTGCGCGCCTCATCCACGGAGCCGATCCACTTCCTGGCCCCCCCGGACAGCGTGAGCCGGAGCCGGGCGGGGAAGAGCAGAGCCGGCTTCAGACCCAGGTGATATAGCTCCGACATAACTCCGCTGTATTCCGCTCGTTGGCTGGCAACTTCGGGGCTGTAATCCTCCAAGACCCGGATGGGGCGGCCGCGGTATTCCAGCTTTCCTCTGCGCCGCGCTTCCCTCACGAGGATATCCTTGGTCTGGAACCGGTGCAGGCGGACGATGACCGGACGCGGTCTCTGTCCCGGGGCCGGCTTGGCGGCGAGAGAGCGGTGCGCTCTGTCTATTTCTGGCGGTGACGGCAGCGTATCATTCCCGAACACCTCACACAGCAGCCCGGAGAAGAAAGCCGCAGGAGACCCGCTCCCAGTAGACTCCGGTAAACCCAGGATACGGATGTTCTGCCTTCTGCTTCGGCTCTCCAAATCCACCACCTTAGCCCTCAGCCGAGCATTATCATCCCGTAGAGTCGAGCAGATGCCTTCAAGGTCCGTAACTCGCTGGCTGAGGTCTTCTGTGGCGAGTTCAAGGGACGAAACACGTTGGCCATGGTCCTCGACCGCGAACCGCGTTTGGTCGAGTTTGGAGTCGAGCTGACTGAAAGTATTTTTGAACTCGGCGGCCAGGGCAGCACGGTGTTCCTCCAGCAACGTGGTAATGGCCGCCAGGGTTAAGACAGCGCCAGCATCGTCCCTTTTGCCCGACTTGCCGCTCTTCGAAGCCATCTCGGAGGTAAGTGGGCTCGTTCGAGACAAAAAAAAAAGAAAAACAACAGGGAATCCTTTTTAAAGGAAAAAGTTTGAAAGTTTGAGGGCTTGGTGGTTTAAAGCCGCTCAGCTCCCTTTCCTGTTCCTCCTTTGAAAAGAAATACAGTCTTGCTGGATGCACACAGCCGGGTAGATCTCTCCGGATCTACGGAGCCTTTTGACGCGGCCTCCAGGCGCGCGGGGACAGTCCACTGGAATCAGGGCCATCTCCGTTCATCACCAAGGCGCGGGCTCATGGACGCGGAAGAGTCTTGCTCTCGAGCTAAAGGAACTCAAGCAGAGAAAAAATTATGAGGAGCGGGAGAAAGCCGGGAGCTCTGCAGCGCTCCGGATCTCCCCACAGGATGATCCGATGCGGGCCGCTTTAGGCGCCGCCCCTCCCACTGCAAGGCACGCTGGTCTTGTAGTTCTCAAGGCGGCCATTTTAGGAGGCACATTAAAGCTATTTCGGGTTGAACTGACTTTAAAGTCGAATCTCATATTCACAAAATGTCCATAATTATTCATAAGTTCACATGAACACATAAACGATGGCACAACACCTGTTCATTCCCTATTTTTGATCCGAATTAATGATACAAAGATTATTTGATATCAATCATTTGAGTAATATACATTACTTATTAACTTTTTTTCACTTCAATAAAAAAGAAAGTTTTTCTTTGATTGAAATAATTTTTTTTTTAGATTGAATATTAATGACACAAATGTCCTATCAATAATATGGCCCAAACACAAAATAGATCAAAAAATATTTTCAACAAAAAAGAACTTTGCTCCAATAAATAAAAAAGACTTTTAATTAAAAAAAATGTTAAATACAATTTTTTGCGAACCCCAAATATGTTTTTGCATTTACATTTTTTTAAATATGATGTAAGAACTTTTTTTATTTGTTTAAACCAATTTCTTTTTCGATTAAATAATAAATACAGAAATGTCATACTCATAATATGACCCAAACCCAAAACTATACTTCAATAAAAGAAATTGATCATTAGAAAAAATATTTTCAATAAAAAAAATCACTTCAATCAAAAAAAACATTTCAATCAAAAAGTGTTCAAATATTTTTTGTTGCATTGGAAAAAAAAAAAAATGTTTGTATTATGGAACATATTTTTTTTTAATGAAGCAACATTATTTTTGATTGAATATTAAAGACACAAATCTGTCAGTGGTTGACATTTCCCCCAGTTTGTGTTTCTGTTTTGCCCCGCCTATCTTTCATCTGCCCTGATTGTTCACACCTGTGTCTCGTCACCCCCTTGTGTATATCTGGTCTTTTCTTTCCCTTGCTCCGGCTGGTTCCGTCCTGTTTCCTTCCTCCATGTGTCCTGCCAAGTTTTCAGTTTTTGCTCTAGTGTTTTTTGTTAATCCTGCTCTGCAGGGTTTTTGGTTCTTGCCTTTTTTCAAACCCTTTTTGCTAAACTCCCGCCTCTCGCTCTCCTGCATCTGGGTCCTCATCCAACCACTCTGTGACAAAATCTACCTTCATACAATTTCCTGCTACAGGATAACCATCAATAGTTAATTTAGAAATGAATTTTGGACATGTTGTATTTATTTTGAAAATAATCTGTGAATCCAAACTCACTTCTGCTGAAATTGTCTATTGTCTATTGCTGAATAAGTCTATTGGAAGATTTCAGTAACCTTTTTAAAGCAGATTCGTGTAAGATCACGAGCAGTATATACATTTGATATAGACGGAGCTTTAGAAAGCTATAGATAGACATTTAAAATCAGAAGATGGCATTTTTTCAACAATATTGCAGTTTTGATGTGATTTTAGTTTTGAACTTTTTCAAACTTGTTTTCTGTTTGCTGCTGAGAAAGTTGTTATGGTGATCTATTATATTACTCAATGCATGAAAAAGGTTTTATTTGTACTCATTGGATTTTTCACAAATTTGAAAGGAGTAAAGGTTTCCTTGTCTGTGTTTTTACAAGTTTTAAAGTTTAGTGTTTTTAAAGATGTTTATTCAATTACAAGTACAGTGAAAGCAGCACTTCTTTGACATATATCTTTATAAATTAGCACTCGTCTTTGCTTTTAAATGTCAGAAAATCAGTGAGGAGACATGAAACTATTGAAGGTTTATTGAGGAAGCACACACAGACTTTTTCTTTATTACTTTATGTTACTTTATGGATATACTTTATGGTCGTTCAACACTACTTACTTGTACAGACGCTGACCTAATTTAAAACAACCTACTTCTTTATCATACTCTGTGTTTTACACGTACACACCGACAGGCTTTCACATCCTCTCACGTTACACGCACTGCACGTGTTTGTCCTCTTTCTGAAAACTCCTGCTGCCTCAGCCTGATCTGGATAAGGTCCAGAGAACTTGTTTTGATGTGTGTTATACAGCAAAATGTGCGTCTCCATCCTGTGACAACACGCATTATTTTTCTCTTTCAAAGGCGTTACCGCTAGACGCCAAAAAGCGCTCCCCCCCTTCATCTGATTAGTCCATATTTGATAGTTCCTACTTTCTGCCATTGCCAGTGGGTGGTGTCATCGGACTCTGTTTTGAGTCCTTGAACATAATTGGTGCAAATTAGCCCCGCCGCTTCATCTGATTGGTTGACTTTCTGCCATAACCTTTAAATGGTTTGACATAAAGAGTCATGGGTGGTGTCATCGGACTTACTTTTCTAGTCCTTGACCTTTATTGGTGAAAATTGAACGCGTGAGGGCCCGTTCATCGCTGCTTGCAGCTTTAATTTTTAATTGAGTTTTCTGTTTTATTCTGCTTCTCTATATTCGCTATGACTTAATCATTTTTTCTGTGATTTATATGGTTTTTACTGCCCATTTAACCTCAATTGGAGGTTGTAAGGAAGAAGAAAGTCAACTCATGAGACTTTTGAGGAGAAATTTTTCTTCTTCATTCTTTGTGAAGAAACTGGTCCTCACTGTCAAAATCAAACAAATAAGCTGTTTCCTCTTTGTCACTGTGTCGCTGTCACAATAACCATGGCAATAGATAATGTGTCCTTCCAACATGGCAATGCCTTCCCAAGATGGAATATGGGTGGAAAACATTATGACAAAACTCTCCATTCAGTATACATAGGCTGTGTGCGGAGTTGCATAGAATTATAACTCACACTCTGAAGCCCTGACTCATCACACCACCTAAAAAAATATTCAGTAACAGGTCCGTGGCTGATTTCAAGGGGATAAAATACATCCTCGTGGTGTGCCAATAGGTGAGTCAACAATCCAGACAGCAAGATTTCTTTTTAAATGAAACGTTTGGTTAAGATAAGATCAGATATACGGAGCCCCTAAAGGGACACAGATTTTTTTTTTTTATAATGAGTTTTACGCAAAGTGGTAATGTCCTTATAATGGAGTCTCAATGTAGCTCAGCTAAATCCTGTAATGTCATTTCCATTCATAAACAGAGCAGCAACTGGAGGATCTCCTGTTCCAGCAAAACTCCCATGTACTTGTTTTTACACGCTCACGTAGAACAACTTTTAGGCGCTCACTTATAAGTTTTGCGAAAGCGCGTGAAGCTTTTTAGTGAGTGCATAAACGTTTTACGTGCTCACTTAAAGGTTTTATGCGTGCGCGTAAAACTCATTATATATATATTAAAAAAAAATCCGTGTCCCTTTAGGGGCTTCGTAAAGATAAGATAAGATAGTCCTTTATTACTCCCTCAATGGGGAAACTCACGTGTAAAAAGGGGGGGTAAAAAGGTAAAAAAGTAAAATATATATATAATTACAAAATATGGACAGTATATACATTGCAGTGGAGATAAAAAGATAAAAAATATAAGATAAAAAATTTTTTCAAAGGAAAGAAAAACAGTGCAAAAAAGCAGGTATTCACAATTTTGGTCACATAAATTTGAATACCTTTTTGAATTTGAATACCATTTTGAGTTTTTGCAGAAATCCATTTTACTTGTGAAGGACAGAGTCATATTGATAAGTTCAGAAAAGTGTTTTTTATTGTTGTGTTTTGATGTATTTGATGTAAGCCCAGTGGATATTTAAAGCTTACAGAAGGCTGCATTTAACTGCTGCTATGTCATTCCTGCAGTATTTCTGCACGTGTTTTGGTCACTGCTATTATTTGTAATATATTATATTATTTGTAATCAGCACAAATTATCTGTCCCCATATGATAAAATCCACCATCCCCCCGATTTCTATTTTACAACTCGAGTACTGCTTATAGATTAAGAAAGAGCTATATAAATGTGTTTCTGAATGGGTGAATGTGACATGCAGTGTAAAACCACTTTGAATCGTCAACACGGTTAGAAAAGTTAGAAATTAAAAATACACTATTTTCCACCATCTTGTAGTGGTTCTTGCTTTGCCCCAATTGCCTGTCCTGATTTCAGAAAACAATCAGACAGGGGGATTGGAGAAATAAAAGCCAGGAGAAAGAAACAGGGACACACGATGGCGAAACTTAATCATTTTATTGCTCAAGATAAAGAAGCAGCAAACATTCCAACTTTGAAAAGAAGACAAGATACTGTAGACATTTATGACTTCATTTAATTTTGTTTCAACAGAATTCACAACAAGTCCAAACTGACAATTCTTATCATCTGCCCCATTTCATGGTAAAGGAACTAGGATCAGGTAATGATTGATCTATTGTGGTTGATTAATTACAGAATTAAATCCTATTTAAGGACGGGTTTACACACTCTGACAACACTGATAACCATGTATCTTCCATTGCTGCTGCTGATCTGCTCTCTCTCTGCAGCTCAGATTCAAGCAGAGTCTGACAATGAAATTGGAGAAAATTTAAGACAAACTGCGTCGACAGGAGGAGAAGCAGGAAATGTCTCTGGCCAACAACAAACGTGTACGCAGGACATCCATGCAGTGCTGAGAGAGATGAGCGGCGTGTTGGCTGGACTGAAGGTTGAGATGAGATACTTGCAGCGTGAAAATGAAGGTATGATTCTGTGTGGTATATACAATTCAAAATGAAAACTTTTGTTAGGATTAGCCAAGTATTACACAAGTAAGTTGCATCCAGATGCTGCTGATCAAATGAAATTAACTGAACATCAGTAACTGTTAAAGCAGAGATTGTTTAGTGTTTGTTGGTCTGGAGCAGGGGTCTGCAACCCAAAATGTTGAAAGAGCCATATAGGACCAAAAACACACAAAACAAATATGTCTGGGAAAAAAAAAGAAAAGTCTTGTATAAGCATGTTTCTATACTAGTTATAACTGCGGGGAGATTTTTTTTTTCATTATGCACTTTGAGAAAAAAGTCGGAATGCCGAGAAAAAAATTGAAATGTAGAGAAAAAAATCGAAATGTTGAGAAAAATGTCGAAATGTCGAGAAAAAAGCCAAAATATCGTGAAAAAAGTCAAAATGTCGAGATTAATGTTGAAGTACAATCCCGAGAAAAAAGTTGAAATGTCGAGAGAAAAAAGTCGAAATGTCAAGATTAATGTTGAAGTACAATCCCGAGAAAAAAGTTGAAATGTCGAGGTAAAAAGTAGAAATTTCAAGAAAAAAAATCGAAATGTTGAGAAAAAAGTCGAAATGTTGATAAAAAAAGCCAAAATATCGTGAAGGAAGTTGAAATGTCGAGATTAATGTTGAAGTACAATCTCGAGAAAAAAGTTGAAATGTCGCGAAAAAAGTCGAAATGTTGATAAAAAAAAGTCGAAATGTCGAGAAAGAAGTCAAAATTTCGAAAAAAAAAAGTTGTCGCGATTAAAAAGGAAAGGAAAAAGGAAGAAAAAAAGGAAAAGAAAAAAAAAAGAAAAAAAAAGGTCAAACATTTTTGAAAATTTTGCACTAAAGAGCCGCGGGTTGCAGACCCCTGGTCTGGAGCATTTGGGTGTGTTAAAGACGTCAGCAATGACTTTAGAGAAGGACTTGTTCCTGCCAAACAAACTGAAGTTCTATATATCTGTGTGTGTGTGTGTGTGGACACTTGCATACCTATTCAACAGTGGACCTCGGTGTCGTTACACACTCACGAACAGTGGACCTCAAAGCCAACAGGGGACATTTTTCAGGTCCCCTGAGGGTCATGCTTTAAATCATGCCAAAATCATGTCTAATACCCTCTGGTTCATTTTTTTAAATAATTTTGCAAAGAGGGGACCTGAAGGTCTGTGAGTGTTAAACTCTATACTCACCCCGCTCCTGCTGGCTGGAGCAGGGATTGTAACGACTCATTCACACACGTTGTTTTTACCACTCCCCCGTAGTGTGAATGGTTTACAAGCAGCATGCAGCCTTTCAGACTGTAGATGGGTTATTCAAAAGGCTACTTTGTGAAGAAACCAGTGTCTTGAAACATGATTTATTGGTTTTGTGACAAAAGATTAAAGGCTCAGCTTTATTGGATGTCTTAAGTTTCAAATTTTCAGTGTTTCAATATAATTGTGTGCTCAATCTACAAAAACAGGATTTCAATATATTTGTTAATGCATATTACAGAAAACACAATGACACAGGTTCCCTCATGGAGCAACATTTAAACTCCAAAATGTATGAAAAGAAGAAATAAGTTAAATGAATAATACTCTGTAAGAGATACATGACAGCTGTGTGTATCGTTTTGAAGGACAGAATCAATTGTGTGTGTGTGTGTGTGTGTGTGTGTGTGTGTGTGTGTGTGTGTGTGTGTGTGTGTGTGTGTGTGTGTGTGTGTGTGTGTGTTTCAGCTAAGATTTATCAACTGGAGTCTCAAAATACGGAGCTGAATCAACTCCTGAATCAACTCAATCAAGGTATGTGCTGTATATTTAGTAGTCACAAATATGGTAATGGTTAAAACTACCATTAAAATACATAATTGTATGTAAAATAGCATCAAAAAATGTAACCATTGTGTTGGGGGCCCTGTAAAGATAATTTTTTTTTAATGACGCCCAAAATCCTTAGTAGCACACCTGTCACATCCCAAAATATACATGCTTCAACTTTCAACATTTCAATTGTACAAATTAAATCTACTCCTGTCTGTGACCAGGCCTAGATTTTGTTTCAATAAGGAGTGCAAATACTATTCTTTGTCATTACCAGACTCTTAAATGTTCATGAGTTGTGTGATTGTTTATGTATCAATTTCCAAGCAGTTTGTAGTCCTTCATTCTACCGAAGTGGACATGCTTGACCAGAAAGCACAGTTCTATGTGTGAAAACCAAACGCAGCATTTGCTCAAACACCTCATAGCAATTGTGATGCACAGAGGTGAAAGGTCAAGTTCCTGTTATGTTTTGCAGTCACAAAACTTGAGATCCAGACTTTCAACTCTTTCTAGTAGAAAGATTTATATCTTTTGCTAAATGCTAAAGTCTAACTTCGAAAAGTTTCTAACTCTGCTGATCTGTGCTAACTTTGGCCTTGAAAGACGCTGTGTAGCGACATGAAAGCTGGCCGTGTGTCTCTCTCTCCCTCTCTGTCTCAGTGTGTGTGTGTTAGAGCCCTGCGCGGGACTGTTTTCTTCATCCCGCTCCCGCCCGCCCCCGCTGAATTTCTTACCCGCAACGTGTGTGTTACACTCACGTCCGCTCCCGCAGTGTTTACATCCACATCCGCAAAACTCTGAAAATTCACGCCCGCACAATAATGGAGATGCATTGATTTAGTGTCTTCTCCCGTCCCGCAAGAGAAATGTCCTACACAAATCTATCTGATTTAATGTTAACATGATCATTGTGAAGCTTGATGGATAAATGACAGTTCATAGGTCACCTGATAGAAAGTTAGATGCAAATTCATCATTGTCATCATCGCATGCTTTTTGCCTTTCGCGCACCTATTTGATGAATTATGTGATTGCGGTTATAACAACGAGGCTGTGAGTGGCTCAAATAACACTAATAAATAACATAAAATAAACAAAGTTAACGAATGAAGTGAATTAATTTAACAAATGAATCACGTGGCCATTACATTGCTGTGGAGGAAGAGAATGCTGCTGACCGACTGCGGTCCCAATCCTGCGTCTCTCTTCCAAGATGCTCCACAGACACTAAATGCAGTTTTTCCAAATATCTGACTTGCCTTGCTTTGTCTTTGTTTTGTAAAGACCTTCTTTGAGGTTTATTTTCCACGTCATTGATTTCCACCTTGTCACTAGACTACATCCCAATCCCGCATTGTTTTTTTTTTGGCCGCCCGCTCCCGCCCGCAGGAGAGTTCAAACCGCCCGCTCCCGCAAGATTTGCGTTGGGTCGCGGGACCCAATCCCAATGCAGCCCTCTAGTGTGTGTCTCTCTCTCTATCTGTACCTAGTAGAAAAGATTAACAGTTTTATATAATCATTGTTGTTTCATAAAGCTTTGGTGACCGTAAACTCTGCTCAATGCAAAGGAATGTTGTATGCTGTAAAAACCTGCCTGTCTTGGGGCTCAGATTGGAAGAGAGCACACGCGGCCTCCTGAGCGAGGAGCTCTGCTTTCGGTGTGCAAAATTATCTCCCCTTTTTCTGGGTATAGAGGGCGTCATTTATCACAACAGGTCTCTAGAGATTGCCCTTTTTTGAGCAATTTACACCAAAATTTGTAATAACAAGTGTCACTCGGGGGATCCTCCCCTTGTGTGCACAAATTTATCAAGATTCTCAGGAAAGACACGAGATTCTGGGAAAAGACACCTGTTGTTGATAAAAGGTGCAGGGGAGGGTGGTTAAAGTTTTAAAAACTGAAAGGTTGTTTCTTTTTCCTCCGATAAAATATACGTGAGGGAAACAATGGAAGAATATGGGTTGTAATCATGATAATAAATAAAACTGAGGGGTGTTGCCCCCAGGCCCTTTGAGAGTATATAAGGAGGACTCCATGAAAGATTTTAGAGTTGTCCATTCGAATGGTTGATTCCCCTGTGGTTGGTACTAATTGTTTTTATGCAATAAAAGGGGGACAAGGATTTTCCACTACATCTTCTGTGTAAACAGTTTAAAGTCTAGAGTCCAGAATCCAAGATTCATTCCATCCTCCAACATGTGATCCTTCCAGCATTTTGCTGTGACTTTGTCAAACTGTTAATTCTGATGTTGTTTTTGATGTTTTAGAGCAGGCAGCTAAGCTGGCAGAACAGGCGGCTAAACTGGCAGAACAGGCGGCTAAACTGGCAGAACAGGCAGCTGAACTTCTGACAATTAAATCCAGAGCAAACACAACAGAAAACCATGTGAATGCTCTGACAAGAGAAGGAGAAGGTTTGTGATTTCCAAAATTAGATCAGTATTGATACAACTTGTACATCGTTCACTGTAATCTAACACTTGTGTTTTTCTCTCTCAGTGAAACGAGTGGCTTTCTCAGCGTCTTTGTTCGCTTCTGGCCATGAAACTCTTGGACCATTTAACGCATACACGAACCTGATCTTCAGAAAGGTTGTTACAAATGTTGGAAATGCCTATAACCCAAACACAGGTAATCATAGTTATGCATCAAAATCACATATTTTTACAATAACTTGTTGATTTAATTATTTTGGCTTGTATAATCTCATGAAAAAATGTGCAGTAGATATGTTCACAGCTCCAAATCTAGTGGTTTGGTTGTGACTTATCTCTACTATTCACATCACATTAAGGGATCACTCATCCCTGATCCCTTAATGCCAAACCGAAATCATTTCTATTTTTTCTGACGCAAATCATGTATCTTTTAAATCTAACCCACATGACCACAACTAGGAGTTGAGGAAATAAACATTTTGTGGAGTGGCTCGTAGAGTTGTGGTCTCTGGTAAATTAGGGCCAATCCCAATACCCCCCTACTTTCTACCACTACCCCTAAAAAAGAAGCCACAGATTTTAGGGCACTTGTAATTTTCCCAGGGCCCTGTCCCAATACTCCCCCTACCCCTACTTTGCAGCACCACCCCTAAATTTTGCGTGCTACGTCAATGTGTGGTTTACGTTCGGGTACTTAAGCGACTGCGTAGTTACGTTTGCACATATGTCACACCATATCAGGCAGCCCAGAGCTAAAAGCTGTTTTAATTTCAGCTGTAGCGCTGTTAATATTCCCCTTTATTAAAGGAGCTTGAGGCTCCTTTTAAGAAATGAGACTCTCTAGCGCCACCCTTCACCACGACGGCCGTTGGGGGTACTGCAGCCAACAGTGAAGCCGGCACGGGAGAACGGGGAGAACGCACATGCAGCGTCATGTGACGTCACATCCGCCGGACAGCGCAGGAAATTCGGGACCGAATTGCAGCACATTTTGCAGCACACAGCCTGTTCAAGGCAAAGGAGAGATACACTAGAGGGCTCACTCTTTTGGGTTTGGAACGCTTCATTTGACATTATTACTAGAAAACTTAAAATGTATACAGATTTTTTTCATAAATCTTGCCACAATCCGGCCTCAAGCTCCTTTAAGTTTTAATATTTTTTCAGGCGTAAAAGTATCCGTTAAGATCCCCAACCTGGGCTCAGTTTATCCAAATAACGCCTGTTAAGATATTTGATCCGATGTTTTCGGAGAAGAGCCGCCGACTCGGAGCAGCAGCAGCTCACGGCCGGGTCAACCCTGTCGTCCCAGGGAGAAACCTGCAGCTCTGTGGAGAATTACCGCTGGCTGAAATAAATAATTTAGGAAAATAAATGTTGGTTTAATAGATGAAATCTAACAGTTGTAGCTACGCCTGTTAAGAAATTTGCTCCGAAAATTTCGGGATCAAAACCGGCTCGGGAGCTGATTTATGGTTCCGCGTTAAATTGACGCAGAGCCTACGGCATAGGGTACGGCGCACGTTGCTGCGTAACCTAGGCCGTAGGCTCTGTGTTGGTGTAACGCGGAACCATAAATCAGCCTTTATTCTGGCGAGGTTTGAAAAAGACTTTGCAACAACGGGCAAGCGAGTGAATATGTACATTCACTGAGTGAATATTATGAAAGTAAAATATATATTTCCCACTAGAAATGTAATCAAAACATATTTTTATGCAGAAACTAACTCAAAATATTGATTTTATTCACTAAAAAATAAGAAATGTCCGCCATGTTTTTTTTTTTATTCAGTCCGCAAATGACGACGAAAAGCATTCTGGGAAATTTTTCTGGTGCTAGATCAGCTAGGGTGCATCTGAAAACCCTCGATCCGTAGGGACAGATTCATAACCACTACCCCTCGTTTAAGCCACTACTGAAAAGAGGAATTGGGACACCACTACCCTCACGGGAACACGCGAAAATTTAGGGGTAGGGATGAAAACGAGGGGTAGTGGGGGGATTGGGACAGGGCCTAAGTCAGGGAACAGAAGCTCCGTTTGTGTCATCTGTGACAATCTGACCTCTCCACTACTTGTCACAATAAAGCTGCAGAGTAAACTAAGCAGAGTACCCAAAGCGTCAAACAGTTGTTGGTAGAAACTGAGGAGAGAGAAGGACCTGAGGGGATTCTCAGCTCCAAGGAACAGTTTGGGGAATTCAGGGTTGAGAAATATCGATTCAGTTCTTCCATTTTGAAACCTGTGCCTGGATAGATTCCTAGTCTGTAGAGAATATATAGAAATAGAAATAAGGGACGCCGCGATTTCAGCAGCGCAGGAGCTAAAAAAAAGGCCCAAAAATTCTAAACTGCATAGAAATGTGTTTATTTTATATGAAAAAACAAAATGCTTTGATTTAAAGTTTAAAGTGCTTTAATAGCATTGAATTTGCATGACTGTACAGACAGCCAACCATTCTAGCAACTGAAATATCCATGTTTGTCCACATCAGCCAAGATGTATAATATAGCCTACAGGTGAAGAATATGGTGTAAAAGTTAATTTATTTCAATAATTCAACTAGAATATGGTGTAAAAATTAATTTATTTCAATAATTCAACTAGAATATGGTGTAAAATTGAACTTATTTCAATAATTCAACTAGAATATGGTGTAAAAGTTAATTTATTTTAATAATTCAAGTAGAATATGGTGTAAAAGTTAATTTATTTCAATAATTCAATTTAAAAGGTGAAACTAATATATTACCTAGTCTTACATGCAAAGCAAGATATCTTAAACCTTTATTTGTTATAAATTTGATGATGGAATTGTTTACTGATTTCATAAAATATTCTCTAATTAATTTTTTATTTGGGGTTTTCATAAACTGTGAGCCATAATCACCAAAATCATAACAAATAAAGGCTTGAAATATCTCACTTTGAATGTAGTGGGGAAATAATATATTTGTTTCACCTTTAGTTAAATTTACTACGAATTACATTTTGCAATATATTACAATTTTCCGACCTTCACCTGTATATTATGACATCAATAAATAAGAGCATTGGTTCAATACGGAACGCAACTTTTAATTCCCAAACATTTTACTGGCCTTAATGTTTCCTGTGTTTTATTTTGTTAATTATTGTTAAATTTAGCGTTGATGTGTGTGTGACAGACGTGTGTATGGGGCGTTAATGAAAATACGGGACAAATTGCGTCCCGTATTAGTTCAATACCAAATTTTTTTTCTCAAATAAAGGACAATTCCGTATTTTACGGAACGGCTAGCAACCCTACCTTAGTCACTAGCAATAACTTGTAACTTGGAGAGTTTCCACCACTGCTGCACATAACCATGTGTGACGGAGGTAAAGCCATTTCTTTTGTCTACATCCTTACTATATGCCTCATTTATGAAATTTCAGGATGAGTTGGGACTTAAACTGTTCACATACCCATGATTGAGGGCCTGTCTGGGCCCCTACAGATGGGGCCCAGACAGGCCCCTAATGATATTAAAAATAATTAGTTATTAACTAACATATCATCATAAATGTTTTATTTTCAATGTCTGTAACAGATGACGTGTCACTAATCGTGTTAGTCACCTCTTTCCCGGCTTTTCAATACATTTATGGTCCCTCTCTTTTCCCTATCCTACTATAAAAAGCAAAATTAAGTATTTGCAATGAAGTAAGCAGACAGAAAATGAGTAGAGATAAGGAGGAAGACATACAGTAAAGAGCAAATGGCCAGGAACAAGGGCAGTAGTCTCTCTACATGGTGCCTGCACAGCCCACTGAGCTATGAATTTAAACTTTTAAAATTCATTCTCAGTTAATTTTATGCAGTATTTGTTAATCCAGAGTGAGTGTTCAGGAAAGAGGTGATTTCTATGCAAATAGAAGATTTTTGAAAATTGCGTAAATGAGACCCTATGTACGGTGGCCGAGACCCGCCATTGCTGAAAATTAAAGAAACGCTGCAAATAAAAAGAAACGCAGCTGCAAATAAAATAGACGCTTTGCAAATAAAATGAACGCTGCAAATAAAACAAACACTGCAAAATAAAGAAACCTCGCTGCAAATAAAAACAAAAACGACGCAAATAAAAAAGCCACAACGGAAGTGAATTACCGGGGACTATTTTTGCTGATGCACCGGTGTTTTTTATGTAAGAGGAGAAGAAGAGGACGTAAGTAAAAAGGAAGAAATAAGAAGAGCGAGGAATAAGAACAACAACGAACGAGAAAAAACTTGAAAAGGTTAGTGTTCAACGTCGCTACGTTTAATTTTTAATGTGCAACACCGGTGCATCGGCAAAAATAGTTCCCGGTAATTCACTTCCGTTGTGGCTTTTTTATTTGCGTCGTTTTTTCATTTTATTTGCAGCGTTTCTTTTATTTGCAGCTGCGTTTGTTTCTTTTTGCAGCGTTACTTTTATTTTCAGCAATGGCGGGTCTCGGCCACCGTACCTATGTGTATACGTAACCATGACGATTAGAAAATATCAGCAAGGACCAACAAATTAGCTCTGAACACTTGCAATATGAAATGTAAATAACGAGTCAGGAGGATGAGATACTGCCCTGCTTAAATAACAGATGTGATTTGCAATCTGAACGTAACTGTAGTCAGTTTTTGTGCAAATCACATATGTTGTTGTGGGATTGGGTTTGGTTAATATAAAGCTGGCTGTTAATTATTGATCTTTATAATGGACTTAAAAATAAATAAATGTAAATGCTTTACAGGGTTTTTCACAGCACCGGTGAGAGGAGCCTACCACTTTGAGTTCTACATTGGTGGACCTGGACATTCTTCACATGCTACTGCTGCTATGCTGTTCAAGAATGGAGACCGTGTTTTTGCGGCTTATGAACATCAGAGTTCAGGGTATGCTAATTCAGCTAATGGTGTCACTTTGCTATTAGAAGTTGGAGATGTTGTGTTTTTGCGCCAGTCGCCAAACACAAGGATTTATGACAATCAGAATCACCACAACACCTTCAGTGGTAATCTACTTTTCATCATGTGAACAGTAACAGTTTCTTATTTTCCTTTTCACTCAGTGAACGTCATATAGTTCTGTACGAGAAATCAGTATAGTCACTAAATATTTTGACCCAAACACATAATCTTACTATCAGAAAAAGTGTGATTTTCAATTTCATAAATTTCTCCATAACTGTACACTATAACATACAGTGATGGAATGTTCTAGGAAGATGTTCCTATGATATTGATTTAGAGAAGTGGAGATGTTTATAGGAACATGTTAGAGGTTACCAAGGCTTGTTGATTGTTCTATCTCACAGTGACTGCGTTTCCATGCATCAATAACCCTTTTAAAACCCGAATATTGGCAATAACCCGGTTTTGCACGGCCATGTAAACACCAATAACCCCTTTGAATAACCCGAATTTGCTCATATTCTGGTTTTTAAAAGCCCGAATATGACCCCTGGGTTACTCCTTTTAAAACCCGAATATTCGGTCATGTAAACGCCAAACGGAATATCCCCATCAAACGGAACATGAATTTGTTTTCTGCACATGTTCTGTTCACAAGGAATCTTGGTCTTTTGAGTCCAGGAAGTTCTTATAAACACGGAGAAATGCAAGACCACACCACACTTTTGGAGTGAGGAGGAAACTAATCACTTCATAAATGTAATGAAGGATATGAAAATGTTGCCATTTGTAGACGGTAGGAAGTACCGGGATAGCGAGATTCAAAAGAAGGTGAGCGAAAAGTTGCGCGAAGCAGCATTTGTTTTGAATTTGGATATAGGAAGCGGAAATGACGGGAATTGCGTCATCACGTTCTCCAGGCGCCGTTGGTTTGATCGGGATATCCCGAATGATTAATTACCATGTAAACGGAATATTCTGAATGTTTCAGTAACCGGAATATTAGCAATTACCTGAATTTTGACTGCATGTAAACGTAGTCAATGTTAGATACCCTTCCTGTATCCAGATCAGCTTCAGAACCCACTAACATGCCAGTGTTCACAGTGTCCACTTACATATACCTGGTGTACCGAATAAAATCATGTGGCTTCTGAGCTGTTACATACATGTGCTTGATGTACATCAAGATGTGGTTTAAATATAGACTTTTAGATTTTGTTTAGGGGAAATTAAAGAGGGAAACTGACCAGCTACGATCAATGAGGTTCTTTTTAATCGACTGACTTAATATGTTCAAATGTCAACATTCTTGTTTCAAATTAAAGCTTTAAGTTTATTTACCCTTCAGTCAAATCTGGATTGTTTTATTTCTATTTCATTGTTGTCCCTAAAGCAAAATTATAACAAAACTATACTTTTGTCATAGTGAAATAAAAACTCAAATATATAACAATAATACAAATTTTTTCAAAGTGAAAAGTTTAGCTACTTGTTTACTTTGGAATTCATGAGAATTGGATATGAAACAAGTAACATGTGTAAAGATGAACGTGTCATTCAACGTGGTGACATCTATTATTATGGGCATGCCAAGTAGTGGCAAGACCATATTGCAATCGTCCAGAATGGCCCAAAGGGCAATGTTGCTAGCATTTTGCTAACAAGCTAAAGTCGCAAAAGTCCCACTGCGCACCAGCAAGTGTACAGCATGACCCCAAAAATAAAACACGCCCGAAAAGACAAGGAAAAACATGAAAATGAAGGCGATATAATAGTATACAGAAAAGGTTTCCCTTTTCTTATTAAGCCACATGTTTTTTTCGTCCGTTAATACGGCCCGAACCGCAATGTGCACCCATGCATGGCATACATCGTTGGATGCGTCTCCATCGTGCCTCGATGGGCATTACTTTTCTCAGTCAAAAGTGTTACCGTGGCAATGCTAGATGCCAAAAAGGGAAAAAAAAGATGAAAGTTTGGACGCTTATTGCTCGGCCGAACTTTATCATAGAGAAATCGTTTAAATTTAACACTCGGACCGCGTGGCACTAAAGGACCTTACAACCTCATCATGCTAATTATTTCGGTTTCAATTTAAAAGGAAATTCCATCGCTTGTTGCTCGGCAACACAATAACGCAGATACATCAATCCAACGTTAAAAGGCTTGAGTTGCTGTCAACTACAACATACTGAGGTTTCATTAGGCTGTTGTTTACAACTTTTGAGATATTGAAGCCAAATTGTCCCATTCTATCCTATGGGGCTTGTTACCATGGCAACAAAACCTATGCATTTTCATCGGGGAGAATATGAATAAATCATCCGTTAAAGGAGCTTGAGGCTCCTTTAAGAAATGAGACTCTCTAGCGCCACCCTTCACCACGACGGCCGCTGGGGGTACTACAGCCAACAGTGAAGCCGGCACGGGAGAACGGGGAGAACGTGCATGCAGCGTCATGTGACGTCACATCCGCAGCCCAGCGCGGGAAATTCGGGACCGAATTGCAGCACATTTTGCAGCAACAGCCTGTTCAAGGCAAAGGAGAGATACACTAGAGGGCTCATTCTTTTGGGTTTGGAACGCTTCATCTGACATTATTACTAGAAAACTTAAAATGTATACGGATTTTTTTCATAAATCCTGCCACAATCCGGCCTCAAGCTCCTTTAATGTGGCCCGAACCGGAACGTGCATCCAGGTCTTGGTTGTGTTTATTGGCCATTATTAATAACCCCAAACATGGCCAAAACCACCTCCAACACAACCAGAACAACCTTAAACACAACCGGTACCACTGCAAACAAAAGCAGCAAGAGGGGACGAATGGGCAGTAGTGCATGCCCATATCAAGATTTCCTGAAATTTTCTAGTTAGGGCCCGACCACTAACATTGCAAAGGCCCTATTGTATCTGTAGGAATTTTTCTTCGTTTTTTTTTATTCTTCCGACAAAATGAGGGCCTTTTGCCCCCCTAAATGTGCCCCGAAAGTCACCATTTTGCACGCAAGCCAGGCCTGGCTTTTTTAATTGAAGTGACTGTTTTTATTATGGAACATATTTTTTTTGAATGAAGCAACATTATTTCGATTGAATATTAAAGACACAAATCTGTCAGTGGTTGACATTTCCCCCAGTTTGTGTTTCTGTTTTGCCCCGCCTGTCTTTCATCTGCCCTGATTGTTCACACCTGTGTCTCGTTACCCCCTTGTGTATATCTGGTCTTGTCTTTCCCTTGCTCCGGGTGGTTCCGCCCTGTTTCCTTCCTCCATGTGTCCTGCCAAGTTTTCAGTTTTTGCTCTAGTGTTTTTTGTTAATCTTGCTCCGCAGCGTTTTTGGTTCTTGCCTTTTTTTTAAATAAACCCTTTTTGCTGAACTCCTGCCTCTTGCTCTCCTGCATCTGGGTCCTCATCCAACCACTCCATGACAAAATCTACCTTCATACAGTTTCCTGCTACAGGATAACCATCAATAGTTAATTTAGAAATGAATTTTGGACATGTTGTATTTATTTTGAAAAGAATCTGTGCATCCAAACTCACTTCTGCTGAAATCGTTCTGAAAAAGTTAACTCTATTGGAAGATTTCAGTAACCTTTTTAAAGCCGATTGGTGTAAGATCACGAGCAGTACATCATTTGATATAGACCAGGGATTGTCAATTGGTGGTCCGTGGCCATCTGGTGGTCCGTGGCGGTATTGCAGGTGGTCCATGAAATTGTAAATGGAAAACAATAATAATTTAAAAAATATATATTTATCCTTTAGACTCAATTTATTTTCCATTTACTATTCATTTGTGTGAATAATTTACCAATCCAAATTATGTCAAATGAGTGAGAGTGAACTTTGTAATATTATAAGCCGTCTTGGCTTCCTATTGTTCATTTTTCACTGACTGTTTTTTTTTATAGCAAAAGGTGCAAATAAAAATATACACTGATGCAAATAAATGCAGAAAAGACTATATAGGTCCATACTCTTATTTAAAAGCAAGGTGCTAAATAAAACAAAAGCAGTGGTCCCCAAGTTTCTTCTTGGTTATAATTGGTGGTCCCTGGGACAAAACCAGTTGAAAACCTCTGATATAGACGGAGCTTTAGAAAGCTATAGACAGACATTTAAAATCAGAAGATTTCTAATGCTACTGGTAGAGACTATTCCTTTCATTCTAAAGTACATAATAGCTATACCAGAATAGAATTTTTCTTGGTTGATGGTAAACTAATGCCATTTTCCTACAATGCAAAATACCACAATATTATTATTTCCGATCACAGCCCAATATCATTTTCATTACAGCTCGGTGAGAACATGCCTGCCCAGAGAAATTGGAGATTCAATCCTCAACTCATCACGGATAAGAAGTTCTGTGAATATCTGGAATCAAACATTAAGTTATTTTTTTAAACTAACGATAATGAAAATACATCTCCTACACTGTTATGGGAAGCCTTTAAGGCTTATCTGAGAAGGCACATTATTTATTTTCAATCCTCTCTCAAGAAGCGTAATAAGGCAAAACAACTAGAACTTGAGGAGGAAATCCGTAAACTTGATATGGAGAATGCTCTGCGCCCCTCATTAGAAAAACGTACTAAAATATCGACTCTTAAATTTAAACTTAACAAGATACTATCAGATAGGATTTGCAGAGCCTTTATTTTTACAAAACAGCGATATTTTGAATTTGGCGATAAGCCACACAAATTACTGGCGAGACAACTACGAAAACTTGAGAACGACAGGACTATCCACAAAATTAAGTCTGGTTCAGGAAATGTCCTTACATCTCCCAAGGATATTAATGATAGATTTAGACAGTTTTATGAAACACTATACACTTCTGAGGTTAACTCTGTGGGAGAAACAATGCAGAAATTTCTGGATAAATGTAATCTCCCGTCACTGAGTCAAGCGGACCGCGATACCTTAGGAGCAGACATTACATGTAAAGAGCTATTAGCAACCATTGGTTCAATGAAAAACGGTAAAAGCCCCGGCCCTGATGGACTCGGCAATTAGATTTATAAGAGGTTTGGGGGATTGCTAGTTCCTTATCTGTGCAAAATGTACATCCAATCGTATAGGGATGGAATACTGCCCCAGACGCTGACCGAAGCCACTATCACCCTCCTTCCCAAAAAGGGGAAAGATTTGGAAGAAGTAAGTTCTTATAGGCCAATCTCGTTATTAAACTCCGATCAAAAAATTCTAGCCAAGACATTGGCCAGAAGACTTAATGTATTCATGTGCAAGCTGATTCACCCTGACCAAACTGGGTTTATCCCACAAAAAAATACTTTCCATAACTTCAGACGTCTTTTAAATATCATGCCTTCTCCCAGGCTTCCCCAAAAGGACCTTATTATTCTCAGTTTGGACGCCGAAAAAGCTTTCGACCGGGTCGAATGCGTATACTTAATTTCGGTCTTGCAGAAGTTCAACTGTGGTGATAAATTTGTGTCCTGGACTAAGCTCTTATACAATAGCCCCCGGGCCAGAATTCTTACTAACAAAACTCTTTCTGATCCTTTCCGGCTAGGTAGGGGCACGAGGCAGGGCTGCCCACTTAGCCCTCTACTGTTAGCGCTAGCCATAGAACCGCTGGCCGAGACTGTCCGTTTGCATCCAGATATACATGGTTACAATACAGAATACACTAAGAATAAAATATCGCTGTACGCGGACGACATTTTGTTATTTGTCATGCAGCCTAGGATTACAATTCCCTCGATTTTGAAAACATTTCAACTGTTTGGTAGTTTCTCAGGGTACAAAATTAACTGGGACAAAAGCGAGCTACTACCAGTACATGTAACAGATCAAGATTGGCTCTAACAGTTTCCTCTCAGAATAGCATTAGACAGTCTAACTTATTTGGGGATAGTAGTTACCAAGAAGTATAATGATCTTTACAAGGCCAATTTTCCCACCCTGTTAAATAAATTAGAAAACAATATACAATTTTGGAAAACACTCCCCATTTCTCTGCTGGGCAGAGTGAATGCTATTAAGATGATTTTTCTCCCTCAGCTACTTTATCTTTTTCAAAACCTACCGATTTACCTTGCCAAATCTTTTTTCATTAAATTGGACTCAATCATTCTCCCCTTTGTATGGAATTACAAGTCTCATAGAATAAAGAAGAATCATCTTTGTAAACACAAAACTAATGGGGGTCTAGCACTGCCTAATTTTATTTTATATTACTGGGCCATTGGAATACGCTCTATGGTATATTGGTTAGACGACAACCCGATACCCTATGATGGGCTAGAGATGGAACGAGAAGACTGTTTAACTCATTCTCTTAGAGCTGTTGTACTATCTCCTGTCCCAGTCAATAGATCTTGTTTTAAACATAACCCTGTAATTTTCGCTTTAACTAAGATTTGGAAACAACTAAGGAATCATTTTAATCTTAAGGGAGTTTCATTTCTGTTGCCTATAACTGCAAACCCCTCTTTCACACCATCAGCTTTGGACGAGGCCTTTTCCACCTGGAAACGATTGGGGATTTGTATTGTTGGTAACCTATACATAGAGGGGACCTTTGCCTCTTTCCAGCAACCCCAAGAAAGGTTTAATTTACAGAAGAATCAGTTTTTCAGATATCTTCAGATTAGGAATTATTGTTGGCAGGGTACGCAATGTTGCCTTTTTTGTTTTGTTTTTTTGTCCTGTCCATTTTTGTTTCATCTGCTTTGTTGATGCAGGACGGTGCTTGTTTACTTGCTATTCATTTTTTGTCATCTGTCCCTTTCTGTCAGGGATTACTTTTCTCACCTTCTGTTAAAAAAAATAAAGGAAACATAACTGTTGATTGTTAATTCCTCTGTTAAATTTGTGGTTTCCCAATAAATATATTTGAAACATAAAATCAGAAGATGGCATTTTTTCAATAATATTGCAGTTTTGATGTGATTTTAGTTTTGAACTTTTTCAAACTTGTTTTGTGTTTGCTGCTGAGAAGTGATGATGATCTATTATATTACTCAATGCATGAACAAGGTTTTATCTGTACTCATTGGATTTTTCACAAATTTGAAAGGAGTAAAGGTTTACTTGTCTGTGTTTTTACAAGTTTTAAAGTTTAGTGTTTTTACAGATGTTTATTCAATTACAAGTACAGTGAAAGCAGCACTTCTTTGACATATCTCTTTGTAAATTAGCACTCGTCTTTGTTTTTAAATGTCAGAAAATCAGTGAGGGGACATGAAACTATTGAAGGTTTATTGAGGAAGCACACACAGAATTTTTCTTTATTACTTTGTTACTTTATCTATATACTTTATGGTCGTCCAACACTACTTGTACAGCCGCTGACCTAATTTAAAACAACCGACTTCTTTATCATACTGTCAGTGTTTTACACACCGACAGGCTTTCACATCCTCTCACGTTACACGCACTGCACGTGTTTGCCCTCTTTCTGAAAACTCCTGTTGCCTCAGCCTGATCTGGATAAGGTCCAGAGAACTTGTTTTGATGTGATGACCGTTTGGCTCACTCATTCTTTAAGGCTCTTGTGAATGTTCAGTGCAGTTAAGGTCAGGTGTTGATGGAGAGAAGTCCAACACGACTTCCTACAACTTTTAAAGAAATTTTTAGGGCCCGAGCACTTACAGTGCGAAGGCCCTATTGTATCTGTAGGAATTTTTATCCTTCTGACGAAATGAGGGCCTTTTTTCCCCCTAAACGTGCCCCAAAAGTCACCAAATTTTGCACCAAGCCAGGCCTGGCGAAAACTTTGATATTTAATGGTTTGCATTAATGGGTGTCGCCTAATGGCTCAACAGCACCCCCTAGAAAACTTTGTGCCTCAAGCCCCACAATACGGTTTGACGTACATGCACGAAAATCGGTACACACCTGTATCATGTCACAACTTAAATAAAAGTCTCTTGGTGCCATGGCCGAAACTGAACAGGAAGTCGGCCATCTTGAATTAATCATGTAATTTTGGCGAAATTTATGTCATTCCTTCGGCAGTACGGCCCGAACCGTAACGTGCACCCAGGTGTGTTATACATCAAAATGTGCGTCTCCATCCTGTGACAATGTGCATTACGTTTCTCAGTCAAAACCGTTACCGTGGCGATGCTAGACGCCAAAAAGCACACCCCCCCCCCCCCCTTCATCTGATTGGTCCATATTTGATAGTTCCTACTTTCTGCCATAACTTTTGAATGGTTTCACATAAAGAGTCGTGTAGGGTGTCATCGGACTCGGTTTTGAGTCCTTGACCATAATTGGTGCAAATTAGCCCCGTCCCTTCTTCTGATTGGTTTATATTTGATAGTCCCTTTTTTCTGCTATAACTTTTGAATGGTTTGACATAAAGAGTCGTGGGTGGTGTCATCGGACTTACTTTTCTAGTCCTTGACCTTTATTGGTGAAAATTGCACGTGCGAGGGCCCGTTCATCGCTGCTTGCAGCTTTAATTTTTAATTGAGTTTTTTGTTTTATTCTGCTTCTCTATATTCGCCATGACTTAATATTTTTTCTGTGATTTATATGGTTTTTACTGCCCATTTTACCTCAGTTGGAGGTTGTAAGGAAGAAGAAAGTCAGCTCATGAGACTTTTGAGGAGAAATTTTTCTTCTTGATTTTTTGTGAAGAAACTGGTCCTCACTGTGAAAATCAAACAAATAAGCTGTTTCCTCTTTGTCACTGTGTCGCTGTCACAATAACCATGGCAATAGATATTGTGTCCTTCCAACATGGCAATGCGTTCCCAAGATGGAATATGGGTGGAAAACATCATGACAAAACTCTCCATTCAGTATACGAAGGCTGTGTGCGGAGTTGCATAGAATTATAACTCACACTTTGAAGCCATGACTCATCACACCACCTAAAAAAATATTCAGTAACAGGTCCGTGGCTGATTTGAAGGGGAAAAAATACATCCTTGTAGTATGCCAATAGGTGAGTCAACAATCCACGCAGCAAGATTTCTTTTTAAATGAAACGTTTGGTAAAGATAAGATAAGATATACCGAGCCCCTAAAGGGACACAGATTTCTTTTTTTTTATAATGAGTAACTCCCATGTACTTGTTTTTACGCGCTCACGTAGAACAACTTTTAGGCGCTCACTTATAATTTTTGCGAAAGCGCGTGAAGCTTTTTAGTAAGTGCATAAACGTTTTACGTGCTCATGTAAACAACTTTACGTGCTCACTTAAAGGTTTTACGCGTGCGCCTAAAACTCATTATATATATATATTAAAAAAAATTAAAATCTGTGTCCCTTTAGGGGCTCAGTAAAGATAAGATAAGATAGTCCTTTATTACTCCCTCAATGGGGAAACTCACGTGTAAAAAGGGGGGGTAAAAAGGTAAAAAAGTAAAAGATATATATAATTACAAAAATATAAACAGTATATACATTGCAGTGGAGATAAAAAGAAAAAAAATAGTGCAAAGGAAAGAAGAACAGTGCAAAAAAGCAGATATTCACAATTTTGGTCACAACAATTTGAATACCATTTTGAGTTTTTGCAGCAATCCATTTTACTTATCCTGTGAAGGACAGAGTCATATTGATAAGTTCAGAAAAGTGTTTTTTATTGTTGTGTTTTGATGTATTTGATGTAAGCCCAGTGGATATTTAAAGCTTACAGAAGGCTGCATTTAACTGCTGCTATGTCATTTCCTGCAGTATTTCTGCCGGTGTTTTGGTCACTGCTATTATTTGTAATATATTATTTTATTTGTAATCAGCACAAATTATCTGTCCCCATATGATAAAATCCACCATCCCCCCGATTTTTTTTTTTTACAACTCGAGTACTGCTTATAAATTAAGAAAGAGCTATATAAATGTGTTTCTGAATGGGTGAATGTGACATGCAGTGTAAAACCACTTTGAATCGTCAACACGATTAGAAAGGTTAGAAATTAAAAATACACTATTTTCCACCATCTTGTAGTGGTTCTTGCTTTGCCCCAATTGCCTGTCCTGATTTCAGAAAACAATCAGACAGGGGGATTGGAGAAATAAAAGCCAGGAGAAGGAAACAGGGACACACGATGGCGAAACTTAATCATTTTATTGCTCAAGATAAAGAAGCAGCAAATATTCCAACTTTGAAAAGAAGACAAGATACTGTAGACATTTATGACTTCATTTAATTTTGTTTCAACAGAATTTACAACAAGTCCAAACTGACAATTCTTATCATCTGCCCCATTTCATGGTAAAGGAACTAGGATCAGGTAATGATTGATCTATTGTGGTTGATTAATTACAGAATTAAATACTATTTAAGGACGGGTTTACACACTCTGACAACACTGATAACCATGTATCTTCCATTGCTGCTGCTGATCTGCTCTCTCTCTGCAGCTCAGATTCAAGCAAGATGCGAGTCTGACAATGAAATTGGAGAAAATTTAAGACAAACTGTGTCGACAGGAGGAGAAGCAGGAAATGTCTCTGGCCAACAACAAACGTGTACGCAGGATATCCATGCAGTGCTGAGAGAGATGAGCGGCGTGTTGGCTGGACTGAAGGTTGAGATGAAATACTTGCAGCGTGAAAATGAAGGTATGATTCTGCATGATATACACAGTATTCGAGTTGTAAAAAAAAATCAGGGGGGATGGTGGATTTTATCATATGGGGACAGATAATTTGTGCTGATTACAATTAATATAATATATTACAAATAATAGCACTGACCAAAACACCTGCAGAAATACTGCAAGAATGACATAGCAGCAGTTAAATGCAGCCTTCTATAAGCTTTAAATATCCACTGGGCATTACACTTAAAACAAGACTTATCACTGGAAAAACCAACAATTTTCACCTGTTTCAAATAGATTTTCGATTGAAAAATCTGCATGTGGAACAAGATTTTATTGCTTGTACTGAGAAAATAAATCTTGTCCAACTGGCAGATTTTTCCTATTTATTTCAAATGAAAATTGATTTGAAACAAGTAAAAATTGTCAAATAAGTTATTTTTCTGGTGTTATTTTTTCTGGTGATGACTCTAAATGTTGAAATAGCAGTAAAACCACATTCATTGATGAAATGACATAAGGGATGGAAAGGAGGGATGGTAGTTTTACAGGGGGATGATTTGGACCGTTTTTATTTCAGGGGGGATGCCATCCCCCCTCATCCCCCCTCAACTCGAGTACTGGGTATACACAATTCAAAATGAAAACTTTAATTAGGTGTAGCCAAGTATTACACAAGTTAGTTGCATCCAGATGCTGCTGATCAAATGAATTTAACTGAACATCAGTAACCTCTGTTAAAGCAGAGATTGTTTAGTGTTGGCTGGTCTGGAGCATTTGGGTGTGTTAAAGACGTCAGCAATGACTTTAGAGAAGGACTTGTTCCTGCCAAACAAACTGTGAATGTCTATAAATCCATGTGTGTGTGTGTGTGTGTGTGTGTGTGTGTGTGTGTGTGTGTGTGTACACACTTGCGTACCTATTCAACAGTGGACCTCGCTATTGTTACACACTCACGAAGAGTGGACCTCAAAGCCAACGGGACATTTTTCAGGTCCCCTGAGGGTCATGCTTTAAATCATGCCAAAGTAATGTCTAAAACCCTCTGGTTATTTTTTTTAAATATTTTTGCAAAGAGGGGACCTGAAGGTGTGTGAGTGTTAAACTCTATACTCAGCACTGCTCCTGCTGGCTGGAGCAGGGATTGTAACGACTCATTCACACACGTCGTTTTTAACACTCCTCCATAGTGTGAATGGCTGACAGCAGCAGGCAGCCTTTCAGACTGTAGAGGGACTATTCAACAGGCTACTTTGTGAAGAAACCAGTGTCTTGAAACATGATTTATTGGTTTTGTGACAAAAGATTAAAGGCTCAGCTTTATTGGATGTCTTAAGTTTCAAATTTTCAGTGTTTCAATATAATTGTGTGCTCAATCTACACAAACAGGATTTCAATATATTTGTTAATGCACATTACAGAAAACACAATAACACAGGTTCCCTCATGGAGCAACATTCAAACTCCAAAAAGGAGGAAAAGAAAAAATAAGCTAAATTAATAATACTCTGTAAGAGATATATGACAGCTGTGTGTATCGTTTTGAAGGACATAATTAATGTTCTGTGTGTGTGTGTGTGTGTGTGTTTTACAGTACAATCAGCTAAGGTTGCTGTGCTGTATATTTAGTAGTCACAAATATGGTAAAAATACCATTAAAATAGATAATTATATGTAAAATGGCATAGAAAAATGTAACCATTGTGTTGGGGGCCCTGTAAAGATTATTTATTTTTTTTTAATGATGCCCAAAATCCTTAGCAGCACACCTGTCACATCCCAAAATATACATGCTTCAACCTTCAACTATTCAATTGTACAAATGAAATCTACTCCTGCTTGTGACCAGGCCTAGATTTTGTTTCAATAAGGAGTGAAAATACTATTCTTTGTCATTACCAGACTCTTAAATGTTCATGAGTTGTGTGATTGTTTATGTATCCATTTCCAAGCAGTTTGTAGTCAAGCTCAAACACATCATAGCAGTTGTGATGCACAGAGGTGAAAGGTCAAGTTCTTGTTATGTTTTGCAGCCATAAAACCTGAGATCCAGACTTTCAACTCTTCTGTGTAAACAGTTTAAAGTCTAGAGTCCAGAATCCAAGATTCATTCCATCGTCCAACATGTGATCCTTCCAGCATTTTGCTGTGACTTTGTCAAACTGTTAATTCTGATGTTGTTTTTGATGTTTTAGAGCAGGCGGCTAAGCTGGCAGAACAGGCAGCTACACTGGCAGAGCAGGCAGCTACACTGGAAGAGCAGGCAGCTACACTGGCAAAGCAGGCAGCTAAGCTGGCAGAACAGGCAGCTGAACTGCTCACCATTAAATCAAGAGCAAACACAACAGAAAACCATATGAACGCTCTGACAAGAGAAGGAGAAGGTTTGTGATTTCCAAAATTAGATCAGTATTGATACAACTTGAACATCGTTCACTGTAATCCAGCACTTGTGTTTTTTTCTCTCAGTGAAACGAGTGGCTTTCTCAGCGTCTTTGCTCGATTCTGGTGAGGCAACTATTGGACCATTTAACACACACACCAACCTGATCTTCAGAAACGTTGTTACAAATGTTGGAAATGCCTATAACCCAAACACAGGTAATCATGTTTGTGCATCAAAATCACATATTTTTACAATAACTTGTTGATATAATTATTTTGACTTGTATAATCTCATGAAAAAATGTGCAGTAGATATGTTCACAGCTCCCAATCTAGTGGTTTGGTTGTGACTTATCTCTAATATTCACATCACATTAAGGGAGCCCTGATCCCTTAATGCCAAACCAAAATCATTTCTATTTTTTCTGACCCAAATCATGTATCTTTTAAATCTAACCCACATGATCACAACTGGGAGTTAAGGAAAGAAACATTTTGTGGAGTGGCTCGTGGAGTTGTGGTCTCTGGTAAATTAAGGCCAATCCCAATACACCCCCTACTTTCTACCATTAGCCCTCCCTCACTACCACTACCCCTAAAAAAGAAGCCACAGATTTTAGGGCACTTGAAATCTTCCCAGGGCCCTGTCCCAATACCCCCCCTACCCCTATTTTTCAGCACCACCCCTAAATTTTGCGTTTACTGCGTGGTTTACGTTCGGGTACGTAAGCGACTGCATAGTTACGTTGGCACATACGTCACACCATATCAGGAAGCCCAGAGCCAAAAGCTGTTTTAATTTCAGCTGTAGCGCTGTTAATGTGCCACTTCTTTTAAGTTTTAATATTTTTTCAGGCGTAAAAGTAACCGTTAAGATCCCAAACCGTTAAGTTTTGGGAGAAGAGCCGCCGGGTTGGAGCAGCAGCAGCTCAACCTGCACCGTCGTCCCGGGGAGAAACCTGCAGCTCTGTGGAGAATTAGCGCTGGCTGAAAAAATCATTTAGGAAAATAAATGTTGGTTTAATACTGTAAATGAAATCTAACAGTTCCAGAGTTAAATCGATGCAGAGCCTACGGCGTAGGGTACGCCGTACGGCGCGTGTCGTTGCGTAACCTACGCCTTAGGCTCTGCGTGGTCTAACGCGGAACCATAAATCAGCCTTTATTCTGGCGAGTTTTGAAAAAGACTTCGCAACAATGAGCAATGCTAATAATAGTAATGACTTGGATTTATATAGCGCCCTTGAAGGCGCCCAGCGCACTTCACAGAGATCATTATTCATACACATTCTCTCTGGTGGTGGTAGCTACATTTTGTACCCACAGCTGCCCTGGGGCAGACTGACGGAAGCGTGGCTTTCATATCGCGCCAAACGGCCCCTCCGACCACCACCAACATTCATACACATTCAAACACATTCACACGGGGCAAGGTGGGTAAGGTGTCTTGCCCAAGGACACTACGACAGCAAACTGGGACAGAGCGAGATTCGAACCGCCGACATTCCGATCATTGGACGTCCCGCTCTACAACCTGAGCCACCTGAGCACGGCGACGGCGTGTGCTCTGCGTTGGTTTGACACAGAACCATATTTCAGGCTTAAACTAAGTACCCAAAACGTCAGACAGTTGTTGGTAGAAACTGGGGGAGAGAGAAGGACCTGAGGGGATTCTCAGGTCCAAGGAACAGTTTGGGGAATTCAGGGTTGAGAAATATTGATTCAGTTCTTCCATTTTGAAACCTGTGCCTGGATAGATTCCTAGTCTGCAGTATGCAGTCGTTTCCTTAGTCACTAGCAATGTCTTGTAACTTGGAGAGTTTCCACCACTGCTGCACATAACCATGTGTGACGGAGGTAAAGCGATTTCTTTTGTCTACATTCTTACTATATGCCTCATTTATGAAATGTCAGGATGAGTTGGAGCTTAAACTGTTCACGTACCCATGATTGAGAGTATGTCTGGGGGCCAGACAGGCCCCTAATGATATTAAAAATAATAAGTTATTAACTAACATATAATCACAAATGTTTTATTTTCGAATGTCTGTAACAGATGATGTGTCACTAATCGTGTTAGTCACCTCTTTCCCGGCTTTTCAATGCATTTATGGTCCATGTCTTTTCCCTATCCTACTATAAAAAGCAAAATGAAGTATTTGCAATGAAGTAAGCAGACAGAAAATGAGTAGAGAAAAGGAGGAACACATACAGTAAAGAGCAAATGGCCAGGAACCTGCGCTGCCTGCACAAAGGCGGAAGTCTCTCTACATGGTGCCTGCACAGCCCACTGAGCTATGAGTTTACACTTTTATAATTCATTCTGAGTTAATTTTACGCAGTATTTGTTAATCCAGAGTGAGTGTTCAGGAAAGAGGTGATTTCTATGCAAGTATTTTCAGAGATTTTTGAAAATTGCGTAAATGACCCCCTATGTACGGTGGCCGAGACCCGCCATTGCTGAAAATTAAAGAAACGCTGCAAATAAAAAGTAACGCCGCTGCAAATAAAAGAAACGCTGCAAATATAAAGAAACGCACCTGAAAATAAAATAAAAAACTACGTAAATTAAAAAGCCACAACGGAAGTGAGTTACCGGGGACTATTTTTGCCGATGCACCGGTGTTTTTTATGTGAGAGGAGAAGAAGAAGACGAAGAGGACGTAAGTGAAAAGGAAGAAATAAGAAGATCGAGGAATAAGAACAACGAACGAGAAAATACGTGAAAAGGTTGATGTTGCTACGTGTCATTTTTAATGTGCATCGACAAAAACAGTCCCCGGTAATTCACTTCCGTTGTGGCTTTTTTATTTGCGTTGTTTTTTTTATCTTATTTGCAGCAGGGTTTCTTTATATTTGCAGCATTTCTTTTTGTTTGCAGCGTTTATTTTATTTGCAGCAGCGTTTGTTTCTGTTTGCAGCGTTACTTTCATTTTCATCAATGGCGGGTCTCGGCCAACGTACCTATGTGTATACGTATCCATGACGATTAGAAAATATTAGCAAGGACCAACAAATTAGCTCTGAACACTTGCAATATGAAATGTAAATAATGAGTCAGGAGGATGAGATACTGCCTTGCTTAAATAACAGATGTGATTTGCAATCTGAACGTAACTGTAGTCATTGTATAATTTTTGTGCAAATCACATATGTGGTTGTGGGATTGGGTTTGGTTAATATAAAGGTGGCTGTTAATTCTTGATCTTTATAATGGACTTAAAAATAAATTGTAAATGCTCCACAGGGTTTTTCACAGCACCGGTGAGAGGAACCTACCACTTTGAGTTCTACATTGGTGCACATGGACATCCTTCAGAACATACTGCTGCTGTGCTGGTCCACAATGGAGGCCCTGTTTTGATTGCTTATGAACATCAGACTTCAGGGTATGCTTCTTCAGCTAATGGTGTCACTTTGCTATTAGAAGTTGGAGACGTTGTGTTTTTGCGCCAGTGGCCAAACACAAGGATTTTTGATAATCAGCATCATCACACAACCTTCAGTGGTAATCTACTTTTCATCATGTGAACAGTAACAGTTTCTTATTTTCCTTTTCACTCAGTGAACGTCATGTAGTTCTGTACAAGAAATCAGTATAGTCACTAAATATTTTGACCCAAACACATAATCTTACTATCAGAAAAAGTGTGATTTTCACTTTCATAAATTTCTCCATAACTGTACACTATGAAATACAGTGATGATACAGCTGTTACATGTGCTTGATGTACATCAAGATATGGTTTAAATATAGACTTTTAGATTTTGTTTAGGGGAAATTAAAGAGGGAAACTGACCAGCTACGATCAATGAGGTTCTTTTTAATCGACTGACTTAATATGTTCAAATGTATGTTCGATACATTGTTGTTTCAAATTAAAGCAAATCAAATTAAAGTTTATTTACCCTTCAGTCAAATCTGGATTGTTTTATTTCTATTTCATTGTTGTCCCTAAAGCAAAATCATAACAAAACTATACTTTTGTCATAGTGAAATAAAAACTCAAATATATAACAATAATACAAATGTTATGTATAGAGAAAAAATACTCCTTTCAAAGTGAAAAGTTTAGCTACTTGTTTACTTTGGAATTCATGAGAATTGGATATGAAACAAGTAACATGTGTTGTTGTGCAACACAGAGGTCTGTGTTCCAGGTATCAAGAGTTATTAATGATTTTATTCAACAATTATTAATAATTAATAAAGTAGACTATTTATCAAATTGAATTATCAAAATGACTTAATTATTCTCGGGGCACCACCTGTATTTCCAGGAAAAATGATAACTAACAGCAGGAATCAGTCTCAAAATAGGCATTATCCACCAGAACACAGTAAGAGCTGTTATTACTGCCGAATAATGTTGAAGGCGTTACAGCTCGGCTCTAGCTCTGTCAAACAGCCATTATGACAAGATTATGTGTAAAATAGACAAGGACGACTTCTTTCAATCAGAAATTTATTTACACCAGTGTCAAGCAGTTGGTAAAACAACACTTCAAATAAAGTCTGATGGCTCACATACGTAAACAGGGACAGAAATGATATAATGCAAAAAGTTCCAGTCATTCGTGTGGGGTGTGAGTAGTGTAACTTTATCATAGAGACATCGTTCAAATTTATAAACACTTGCCCCGAGTGGCACTAACAGACCTTATTACCTCATCATGCTAATTATTTCGATTTTCTAGATATTTAACTTTCAATTTAAAAAAAAATTCAATTTTATTTTGGACACTTGTTGCTAGGCAACGGTTTATCGTACAGTCATCATTACAACATTGTCAAACCTGGGACGCGTTGTACTAAAACATATTTTAGTCTCATCATGCTAGCTATTACGCTTTTTGAGATATTGAGCTATTTAAATTTTCAAGCAAACAGAAATTTGGACGCTTGTTGCTCGGCAACACGATATTGCAGAGACATCGATCCAACGTTAAAAGGCTCGGAACGATGTGGACTACAACTTACTGAGCTTTCATTAGGTTGTTGTTTTCAACTTTTGAGATATTGAATCCAAATTGTCCCATTCAATCCTATGGGGCTTGTTACCATGGCAACAAAACCTATGCATTTTTATCGGGGAGAATATGAATAAATAATCCGTTAATGTGGCCCGAACCGGAACGTGCATCCAGGTCTTGGTTTGGTTTATTGGCCATTATTAATAACCCCCAACATGAACAGAACCACCTCCGACACAACCAAAACAACCTTAAACACAACCGGTACCACCTTAAACAAAAGCAGCAAGAGGGGACGAATGGGCAGTAGTGCATGCCCATGTCAAGATTTCCTGAAATTTTCTAGTTAGGGCCCGACCACTTACAGTGCAAAGGCCCTATTGTATCTGTAGGAATTTTTCTTGTTGTTTTTCTCTTCTTCCGACAAAATGAGGGCCTTTTGCCCCCCTAAACGTGCCCCGGAAGTCACCATTTTGCGCACAAGCCAGGCCTGGCTTTTTAATTGAAGTGAATGTTTTTATTATGGAACATATGGAACAAATCTGTCAGTGGTTGACATTTCCCCCAGTTCGTGTTTCTGTTTTGCCCCGCCTGTCTTTCATCTGCCCTGATTGTTCACACCTGTGTCTCGTTACCCCCTTGTGTATATCTGGTCTTGTCTTTCCCTTGATCCTTGTGGTTCCATCCTGTTTCCTTCCTCCATGTGTCCTGCCAAGTTTTCAGTTTTTGCTCTAGTGTTTTTTGTTAATCCTGCTCTGCAGGGTTTTTGGTTCTTGCCTTTTTTCAAACCCTTTTTGCTGAACTCCTGCATCTTGCTCTCCTGCATCTGGGTCCTCATCCAACCACTCCGTGACAAAATCTACCTTCATACAGTTTCCTGCTACAGGATAAACATCAATAGTTAATTTAGAAATGAATTTTGGACATGTTGTATTTATTTTGAAAATAATCTGTGCATCCAAACTCACTTCTGCTGAAATTGTCTATTGTCTATTGCTGAATAAGTCTATTGGAAGATTTCAGTAACCTTTTTAAAGCAGATTCGTGTAAGATCACGAGCAGTATATACATTTGATATAGACGGAGCTTTAGAAAGCTATAGACAGACATTTAAAATCAGAAGATTACATTTTTTCAACAATATTGCAGTTTTGATGTGATTTTAGTTTTTAACTTTTTCAAACTTGTTTTCTGTTTGCTGCTGAGAAAGTTGTGATGATGATCTATTATATTACTCAATGCATGAACAAGGTTTTATCTGTACTCATTGGATTTTTCACAAATTTGAAAGGAGTAAAGGTTTACTTGTCTGTGTTTCTACAAGTTTTAAAGTTTAGTGTTTTTACAGATGTTTATTCAATTACAAGTACAGTGAAAGCAGCACTTCTTTGACATATCTCTTTGTAAATTAGCACTCGTCTTTGTTTTTAAATGTCAGAAAATCAGTGAGGAGACATGAAACTATTGAAGGTTTATTGAGGAAGCACACACAGAATTTTTCTTTATTACTTTATGTTACTTTATCTATATACTTTATGGTCGTTCAACACTACTTACTTGTACAGACGCTGACCTAATTTAAAACAACCGACTTCTTTATCATACTCTCAGCGTTTTACACGTACACACCGACAGGCTTTCACATCCTCTCACGTTACGCGCCTGCACGTGTTTGTCCTCTTTCTGAAAACTCCTGTTGCCTCAGCCTGATCTGGATAAGGTCCAGAGAACTTGTTTTGATGTGATGACCGTTTGGCTCACTCATTCTTTAAGGCTCTTGTGAATGTTCAGTGCAGTTAAGGTCAGGTGTTGATGGAGAGAAGTCCAACACGACTTCCTACAACTTTTAAAGACATTTTTAGGGCCCGAGCACTTACAGTGCGAAGGCCCTATTGTATCCGTAGGAATTATTCTTTATTCTTTATCCTTCTGACGAAATGAGGGCCTTTTTGCCCCCCTAAACGTGCCCCAAAAGTCACCAAATTTTGCACTTAAAGGTATTGTGACATCATTTTTAACATGCTTTTAACACTATTAAAAGTCTTGGCCAACATCCCTCAAATGTGTCTAAAAGAGTGTAACAAGAAAAACTTCACTCTAGTACTCTATTCCTGGCTTTTTATTACAGTGTTTTTTTGCGCCGTGAAAAATGCTTCCTTTCCCCCCTTTCCTGTCAATCATTGCTCCGCTCCTCCTCCAAACCTCCTCCTCCTCCAGCCATACGCTCACAGCGGCGTCGGAGAGCGACAGGCGAAGCATGCACGGAAAAGCAGGAGGGCGAACCACAGCAAACAATCATAAAAATAAAGGCATGCAAGCAGCACTGTCCCCTTGTCTTAAGTCCAGTCAGTGGCCGCGGGTCTTCTTAGCAGTTTTCCTCCGGTGATTAGAACAAAAGAGGCTCTAAACTACTCCGTGTTAAGCCTCATTTATGGTTCCGCGTTAAATCGACGCAGAGCCTACGCCGTAGGGTTCGGCGTATGCTGCGCGTCGCCGCGTAACCCTACGCCGTAGGCTCTGCGTCGGTGTAACGCGGAACCATAAATCAGCCTTTATGGTGCGCTGGAGAGGAGAGGAGACAGGGAGCTGGGTGGAGGGGGCGGTGATTTAGCGGATCGTTACGTAACGATCCGCCACCAAACCACATGCGCCGTTTTTGCATAGTTATGCGGAAAATCCCAGAAAGCACACAATACACTGAATGTTAAAAGTTTGTTGTTTTTTGGGTGTAATTGATGTCAAGACACCCAACAAAACAGAAAAAATCAAGAAAAATGTGTTTTTCATGTCACAATCCCTTTAAACCAGGCCTTTAGTCACCTCGTCTTCACACAGGAAGACTTAATTTAATTCTAAACAGTTATACCACAGTTATTTACTCCAATTCCTCATCATTTCACTTCTTATGTTACAAGACAAATGAATCATGTTAACTGTAGAGAAATCACAACACTGAATTTTCACAAATGGCAACTTTATTGTTAAAATATATAAATAACATGTATGCACTATTGCTGGCTCAAGGAAGGACCGCGCGTCTTCCGGATGTTTCGTCGAAGCTTCAGGTGCATTGTTTGGCAGATCTGAAAACACAGAAGAAAAATGTATTACGGTACTGAGCCGCTCCCCCGGAGCCCCCGGGTTCGGAGCTCCGGGTTCGGAGCTCCGAACCCGGGGCTCCTCGACGGTCCGGCAGCAGCTCCGGTGCTCCGGAGCTAAGCTAAATACTTAGCCCATGCAAAGATCATACAAATATAAATAACATAA
The DNA here is from genome assembly GCF_033807715.1 of Cololabis saira. Classification (NCBI taxonomy): domain Eukaryota; kingdom Metazoa; phylum Chordata; class Actinopteri; order Beloniformes; family Belonidae; genus Cololabis; species Cololabis saira. The sequence goes on along the minus strand of NC_084610.1, from coordinate 23,016,695 downwards.
AAAAAAGGAACTTACCGCTGACTCGTGTGCAGTTTCCGGGTCCGTGCTGTTGGAACTGATCCTTTTATGAGGGTAAATGTCGATGCAAAACCTCATTTTAACTCTCCCTCGCTGTTGAAACAGGTGGAAAACAGTCACCACTGCTGAACAATGACTGAAGCTCCAGCCGGCTGAGCTGGTTGTGGGCGTGGTTTCAGCAGCGGAGGCTGAACCTATGGAAATCTGCTCCCGTCGTGACGTCACGACGGGAGCAGATTTCACGTGACACTGGGGGATTCTGTCGGGCGGGGGTCACAGACCTTGCAGAAATTCATGGGATATCATCTCCCCTCTACTGGCAGGGTGAGGGGAGACCACTTTATATATGTTAAAACAAGAAAAAACGTGTTTTTCACAATAGGTCCCCTTTAAGAAAGAGCTATATAAATGTGTTTCTGAATGGGTGAATGTGACATGCAGTGTAAAACCACTTTGAATCGTCAACACGATTAAAAAGGTTAGAAATTAAAAATACACTATTTTCCACCATCTTGTAGTGGTTCTTGCTTTGCCCCAATTGCCTGTCCTGATTTCAGTCAGGACAACCCTGCGCCAGGAAGCACTTCAGAAATAAAAGCCAGGAGAAGGAAACAGGGACACACGATGGCGAAACATAATCATTTTATTGCTCAAGATAAAGAAGTAGCAAATATTCCAACTTTGAAAAGGAGGCAAGATACTGTAAACATTTATGACTTTCATTTAATTTTGTTTCAACAGAATTCACAACAAGTCCAAACTGACAATTCTTATCATCTGCCCCATTTCATGGTAAAGGAAATAGGATCAGGTAATGATTGATCAATCTTGGTTGATTAATTACAGAATTAAATCCTATTTAAGGACGGGTTTACACACTCTGACAACATCATAACCATGTTTCTTCCATTGCTGCTGCTGATCTGCTCTCTCTCTGCAGCTCAGATTCAAGCAGAGTCTGACAATGAACTTGGAGAAAATTTAAGACAAACTGCGTCAACAGGAGGAGAAGCAGGAAATGTCTCTGGCCAACAACAAACGTGTCTGCAGGATATCCATGCAGTGCTGAGAGAGATGAGCGGCGTGTTGGCTGGACTGAAGGTTGAGATGAGATACTTGCAGCGTGAAAATGAAGGTATGATTCTGTGTGGTATACACAATTCAAAATGAAAACTTTATTTAGGAGTAGCCAAGTATTACACAAGTTAGTTGCATCCAGATGCTGCTGATCAAAATAATTTAACTGAACATCAGTAACTGTTAAAGCAGAGATTGTTTAGTGTTTGCTGGTCTGGAGTATTTGGGTGTGTTAAAGACGTCAGCAATGACTTTAGAGAAGGACTTGTTCCTACCAAACGAACTGTGAAGGTATGTGTGTGTGTGTGTAGACTTGCGTACCTATTCAACAGTGGACCTCGGCATTGTTACACACTCACGAACAGTGGACCTCAAAGCCAACTGGGGACATTTTTCAAGTATTACACAAGTTAGTTGCATCCAGATGCTGCTGATCAAATGAATTTAACTGAACATCAGTAACCTCTGTTAAAGCAGAGATTGTTTAGTGATTGTTTAGATTGTTTAGAGAAGGACTTGTTCCTGCCAAACAAACTGTGAAGGTCTATATATCTGTGTGTGTGTGTGTGTGTGTGTGTGTGTGTGTGTGTGTGTGTGTGTGTGTGTGTGTGTGTGTGTGTGTGTGTGTGTGTGTGTGTGTGTGTGTGTGTGTGTGTGTTTTACAGTACAATCAGCTAAGGTTTATCAACTGGAGTCTCAAAATACGGAGCTGAATCAACGGTACCAAGGTATGTGGTGTATATTTAGTAGTCACAAATATGGTAATGATGGTTAAAAATACCATTAAAATACATAATTGTATGTAAAATAGCATCAAAAAATGTAACCATTGTGTTGGGGGCCCTGTAAAGATTCTTTTTTTTTTTTGAATTACGCCCAAAATCCTTAGCAGCACACCTGTCACATCCCAAAATATACATGCTTCAACTTTCAACTTTTCAATTGTACTAATTAAATCTACTCCTGTCTGTGACCAGGCCTAGATTTAGTTTCAATAAGGAGTGCAACTCAACTCTTCTGTTTAAACAGTTTAAAGTCTGGAGTCCAGAATCCAAGATTCATTCCATCGTCCAACATGTGATCCTTCCAGCATTTTGCTGTGACTTTGTCAAACTGTTAATTAGGGCCCGAGCACTTACAGTGCGAAGGCCCTATTGTATCTGTAGGAATTCTTTTTATTATTTTCCTTCTGACGAAAGGGCCTTTTTTTCCCCCTAAACGTGCCCCAAAAGTCACCAAATTTTGCATGCAAGCCAGGCCTGACGATAAATTTGATATTTCATGGTTTGCATTAATGGGCGTGGCCTAATGGCTCAACAGCGCCCCCTAGAAAACCTTTCTCTGCCATAACTTTTGAACGGGTTGTGATAAAGACATGTGGGTGGTGTCATCAGACTCGGTATTGAGACCTTGACCTCCATTAACCTGAATTAGCCCCGCCCCTTCTTCTGATTGGTTGTCCCCATTTTCTGTTATAACTTTTGAATGGTTTGACATAGAGAGTTGTGGGTGGTGTCATCAGGCTTGGTTTTGAGTCCTTGGACATAATTGGTGCAAATTTGCCCTGCCCCTTTTTCTGATTGATTGATATGTGATAGTTCCGATTTTCTGCAATAACTTTTGAATGGTTTGATATAGAGAGTCGTGGGTGGTGTCATCCGCTAAATGTTCAGGCCTGAAGAATCTACATGCAAGTCATACAAGCTTCCACTGCAGCCTACACGTGCACAAGGGTGCGAGGGCCCGTTCATCGCTGCTTGCAGCTTTAATTCTTTCTTTCTTCTGACAAAAGGAAGGCCTTTTTGCCCCTCTAAACGTGCCCCAAAAGTCACCAAGTTTTGCACGCAAGCCAGGCCTGGCGAAAAATTTGATATTTAATGGTTTATATTAATGGGCGTGGCCTAATGGCTCAACAGCGCCCCCTAGAAAACTTTGTGCCTCAAGCCCCACGATACGGTTGGATGTACATGCACGAAAATCGGTACACACCTGTATCATGTCACAACTTAAAGAAAAGTCTCTTGGCGCCATGGACGTAACCGAACAGGAAGTGGGCCATTTTGAATTAATCGTGTAATTTTGGCGTAATTTATGCCATTCCTTCGGCAGTTAATACGGCCCGAACCGTAATGTGCACCCAGGTGTGTTATACATCAAAATGTGCGTCTCCATCGCGCATTACTTTTCTCAGTCAAAAGCATTACCGTGGCGACGCTACACGCCAAAAAGCACGCCCCCCCTTCATCTGATTGGTCCATATTTGATAGTTCCCCAAAAGTCACCAAATTTTGCACGCAAGCCAGGCCTGGTGATAAATTTGATATTTCATGGTTTGCATTAATGGGCGTGGCCTAACGGCTCAACAGCGCCCCCTAGAATACTTTTCTCTGCCATAACTTTTGAACGGGTTGTGATAAAGACATGTGGGTGGTGTCATCAGACTCGGTATTGAGACCTTGCCCGCCATTGGCCTGAATTAGCCCTGCCCCTTCTTCTGATTGGTTGTCCCCATTGTCTGTTATAACTTTTGAATGGTTTGAGATACAGAGTAATGGGTGGTGTCATCGGACTTGGTTTTGAGTCCTTGACCTTAATTGGTGCAAATTGCGCGCGCAAGGGCCCGTTCATCGCTGCTTGCAGCTTAATTCTGATGTTGTTTTTGATGTTTTAGAGAATGCAGCTGAACTGCTCACCATTAAATCCAGAGCAAACGCAACAGAAAACCATGTGAACGCTCTGACAAGAGAAGGAGAAGGTTTGTGATTTCCAAAATTAGATCAGTATTGATACAACATTGTTCACTGTAATCTAACACTTGTGTTTTACTCTCTCAGTGAAACGAGTGGCTTTCTCAGCGTCTTTGGTCGCTTCTGGTACAGCAACTCTTGGACCATCTAACATAGACATGAACCTGATCTTCAGAAACGTTGTTACAAATGTTGGAAATGCCTATAACCCAATCACAGGTAATCATATTTAGTCAGTGAACAGAAGCTCTGTTTGTGTCATCTGTGACAATCTGACCTCTCCACTACTTGTCACAGAGTAAACTAAGCACCCAAAACTAAGTACCCAAAATGTCAAACAGTTGTTGGTAGAAACTGAGGAGAGAGAAGGACCTGAGGTAGTATTTGTTAATCCAGAGTGAGTGTTCAGGAAAGAGGTGATTTCTATTAGGGGTGGGACGATACAGGTAAGTCCCAATTCGATACTTTGGCGATATGTGGCACAGGATATCGATAATATCACGATATTTTCGATATTCGATATATCGATATATCGGTAAGAGCGATATATCACGATATATGGGACTGAAAAAGAAAAAATACCTATAAAAAGGAAAACGTCTGTAGTTATGCATTTATTCAATGCCAAAACTTCATACAAGAAAGTGCATTTGTATATTTCCTCACTGTCTCCTAGGCTTGTAAATGTAAACACTGTACAGCTGGACAAATTAAAGTGCATGAACATTAATAACATGTTTAATATAAACCAGGACAGTGCACTGCTTTGTTTCTAATACTGAAAAGTCAGTAAGCAACTTAATTTTGCACAGTACCTCACTGCCTCCTAGGGCTGGGTATCTATTCAAATGTCAAGAATTGATCCGATTCTAAAGATTCAGAATCGATTATCACCATTTGATTCGATTTGATCCGATATTGATGTGGATTAGTGTTATTAAAAAAAATGTTTGCGCTGTTGCCTGAATTATATGACTGTAAAATAACTAGTGAAATAATAATTTCACAAATAATTATTGTGCAATAACTAAGAAATAAATAACTCAAATAGGCTTTTCAATATCCCTTCTTTTCCAATATCCTTTTACCCTGTTTAATTTATTCTGTCACCACACACACATATTGAAGCATCAGGCATTTTTCACTTCACTTGTCATGACAAACTGTATCCGATAACAGAAGAAACCAAACAAGCTACAATAAATATAAATAATATGAACTTCATTGAACTAATATAACATTTTGAAATTTAAGCTGAAATATACAAAGCATGAACAGTGGTTGTGCACGGGTGGGCGTGTGTCTGTGTGTGTCCTTGTGTAAAGGCTGATTTATGGTTCCGCGTTACTCAACGCAGATTTACGCCGTAAGGTACGCGGCGACACGCACCGTACTGTACGCGTCGCCTCGTACCCCACGGCGTAGGCTCTGCGTTGGTGTAACGCGGAACCATAAATCAAGCTTAACGTGTCTGGTGATTCAATGATCTGCAAGTTTTCCCAGCACACGGAAGGATACGAGCGAGGATCACTTACAGAGTGAAAAGCATAAACCTTACAACACAAAAAGACTGACGATCATTTACTTTAACGGCGTCTGTAATAGGTGGAATAATTTTGTATTACAGTACGAGCCGCTCTCCTCACGTGGAGCGCAAGCGGAGCGGGGTCCGTTTCTTAACGCAGCTGGCTGTCTGTGCGAGCGGAGATTAACGCACATGGCAGCATAAACACAGACTCAAACAGCAAGTAATTTCCAGCATTAACAGTGCTGCTCAGCTCGCTGTCTGTGTATGAAGTAAACCGGTCGTTCTGTATTTTCTGAGCTGGTTTCTCAGGCGGCCGCTTCGACGTTTGTTTTGTTCACGAGGGCAGCGGGGGCGGGCGGGGCAGAGCTTGAACAATAGTGCGGTGACAACCGCGTAAACCATTATGTGTGTTGTAATAAAATATCGATATTAGCCGACAGTATATCGATTATTTATTGAAACAGAGAGCACAACAATATATTGAAATATCGATTTTTTTTCCCACCCCTAATTTCTATGCTAATACTTTCAGAGATTTTTGAAAATTGCGTAAATGAGCCCGTATGTGTATAAATTACCATAGTAACCATTACGATTAGAAAATATCAGCAAAGACCAACAAATTAGCTCTGAACACTTGCAATATGAAATGTAAATAACGAGTCGGGAGGATGAGATACTGCCCTGCTTAAATAACAGATGTCATTTGCAATCTGAACGTAACTGTAGTCATTGTACAATTTTTGTGCAAATCACATATGTTGTTGTGGGATTGGGTTTGGTTAATATAAAGGTGGCTGTTAATTATTGATCTTTATAATGGACTTAAAAATAAATGTAAATGCTCCACAGGGTTATTCACAGCACCGGTGAGAGGAGCCTACCACTTTGAGTTCTACATTAATGGAGCGGCATTTCATACACATGGTACTGGTGCTGCGCTGTTCAAGAATGAAGAGAGTGTTTTTGTGGCTTTTGAACTGCAGACTTCAGGGTCTGCTAATTCAGCTAATGGTGTCACTTTGATATTAGAAGTTGGAGATGTTGTGTTTTTGCGCCAGCCGCGAAGCACAAGGATTAATGGAAGTACGTTACACCGCAACACCTTCAGTGGTAATCTACTTTTCATCATGTGAACAGTAACAGTTTCTTATTCTCCTTTTCACTCAGTGAACGTCATGTACTTCTGTACGAGAAATCAGTATAGTCACTATATATTTTGACCCAAACACATAATCTTACTATCAGAAAAAGTGTGATTTTCGCTTTCATAAATGTCTGCATTTCCATAACTGTACACTATAAAATACAGTGATGAAATGTTCTAGGAAGATGTTCCTATGATATTGATTTAGAGAAGTGGAGATGTTTATAGGAGCATGTTAAAAAGTTACCAAGGCTTGTTGATTGTTCTATCTCACAATGTTAGATACCCTTCCTGTATCCAGATCAGCTTTAGAACCCACTAACACGCTCCTTGGACCACAGTGTCCACTTACCTATACCTGGTGTACCAAATAAAATCATGTGGCTTCTGAGCTGTTACATGTGCTTGATCTATGTACTGTCCTGTGTAATTGTAATTTGTATTTGTGTTTTGTTGTAATGTAAAGCGTCTTTGAGTGCCCTGAAAAGCGCTATATAAATAAAATGTATTATTGTTATTATTATCTACATCAAGATGTGGTTTGAATATAGACTTTTAGATTTTGTTTAGGGGAAATTAAAGAGGGAAACTGACCAGCTACAATCAATGAGGTTATTTTTAATCAACTGACTTAATATGTTCAAATGTCAACATTGTTGTTTAAAATTAAAGCTTTAAGTTTATTTACCCTTCAGTCAAATCTGGATTGTTTTATTTCTATTTCATTGTTGTCCCTAAACCAAAATCATAACAAAACTATACTTTTGTCATAGTGAAACAAAAACTCAAATATATAACAATAATACAAATTGTATGTATAGAGAAAAAATACTCATTTCAAAGTGAAAAGTTTAGCTACTTGTTTACTTTGGAATTGATGAGAATTGGATATGAAACAAGTAACGTGTAAAGATGAACGTTTCACTCAACGTGGTGACATCTATTATTATGGGCATGCCCAGTAGTGGCATGACCATATTGCAATCGTCCAGAATGGCCCAATGGGTAATGTTGCTAGCATTTTGCTAACAAGCTAAAGTCGCAAAAGTCCCACGTCACACCAGCGGGTGTACAGCATGACCCCGCTCTGATGTGGAAAATAAATCCCCCAAAACTAAAACGCGCCCGAAAAGACAAGGAAAAACATGACAATGAAGGCGATATAATGGTATACAGAAAAGGTTTCCCTTTTCTTATTATTATTCCACACGTTTTTTTCGTCCGTTAATGCGGCCCGAATTGCAACGTGCACCCATACATGGCATACATCGTTGGATGCGTCTCCATTGTGCCTCGATGGGCATTTCTTTTCTCAGTCAAAAGTGTTACCGTGGTAACGATGCCAAAAAGCAAAAAAAAATATGAAAATTTGGACGCTTATTGCTTGGCCGAACTTTATCATAGAGAAATCGTTTACATTTATAAACACTCGGACCGAGTGGCACGAAAGGACCTTACAACCTTACATTATTTCGGTTTCAATTTAAAAAAAAATTCCATCGCTTGTTGCTCGGCAACACGATATCGCAGAGACATCAATTCAACGTTAAAAGGCTTGAGTTGCTGTGAACTACAACATACTGAGGTTTCATTAGGCTGTTGTTTAAAACTTTTGAGATATTGAAGCCAAATTGTCCCATTCTATCCTATGGGGCTTGTTACCATGGCAACAAAACCTATGCATTTTTATCGGGGAGAATATGAATAAATCATCCGTTAATGTGGCCCGAACCGGAACGTGCATCCAGGTCTTGGTTTGGTTTATTGGCCATTATTAATAACCCCAAATATGGCCAGAACCCCCTCCGACACAACCAAAACAACCTTAAACACAACCGGTACCACCGCAAACAAAAGAAGCGAGAGGGGACGAATGGGCAGTAGGGCATTCCCATATCAAGATTTCCTGAAATTTTCTAGTTAGGGCCCGACCACTTACAGTGCAAAAGCCCTATTGTATCTGTAGGAATTTTTCTTGTTTTTTTTTTTCTTCCTCCGACAAAATAGGGGCCTTTTGCCCCCCTAAACGTGCCCCGAAAGTCACCATTCTGCACGCAAGCCAGGCCTGGCTTTTTAATTGAAGTGAATGTTTTTATTATGGAACATATTTTTTTTTTAATGAAGCAACATTATTTTGATTGAATATTAAAGACACAAATCTGTCAGTGGTTGACATTTCCCCCAGTTTGTGTTTCTGTTCTGCCCCGCCTGTTTTCCATCTGCCCTGATTGTTCACACCTGTGTCTCGTTACCCCCTTGTGTATTTCTGGTCTTGTCTTTCCCTTGCTCTGGGTGGTTCAGCCCTGTTTCCTTCCTCCATGTGTCCTGCCAAGTTTTCAGTTTTTGCTCTAGTGTTTTTTGTTAATCCTGCTCTGCAGCGTTTTTGGTTCTTGCCTTTTTTTTTTAAATAAACCCTTTTTGCTGAACTCCTGCCTCTCGCTCTCCTGCATCTGGGTCCTCATCCAACCACTGCGTGACAAAATCTACCTTCATACAGTTTCCTGCTACAGGATAACCATCAATAGTTCATTTAGAAATGAATTTTGGACATGTTGTATTTATTTTGAAAATAATCTGTGCATCCAAACTCACTTCTGCTGACATTGTTCTGAAAAAGTTAACTCTATTGGAAGATTTCAGTAACCTTTTTAAAGCCGATTGGTGTAAGATCACAAGCAGTAGGCCCTATATCATTTGATATAGATGGAGCTTTAGAAAGCTATAGATAGACATTTAAAATCAGAAGATGACATTTTTTCAACAATATTGCAGTTTTGATGTGATTTTAGTTTTGAACTTTTTCAAACTTGTTTTCTGTTTGCTGCTGAGAAAGTTGTGATGATGATCAATTATATTACTCAATGCATGAACAAGGTTTTATCTGTACTCATTGGATTTGCACGTGTTTGCCATCTTTCTGAAAACTCCTGTTGTCTCAGCCTGATCTGGATAAGGTCCAGAGAACTTGTTTTGATGTGATGACCGTTTGGCTCGTCATTCTTTAAGACTCTTGTGAATGTTCGGTGCAGTTAAGGTCAGGTGTTGATGGAGAGAAGTCCAACATTTATTCTTCTGACGAAATGAGGGCCTTTTGCCCCCCTAAACGTGCCCCTAAAGTCACCAAATTTTGCACGCAAGCCAGTCCTGACAAAAAATTAGATATTTAATGGTTTGCATTAATGGGCGTGGCCTAATGGCTCAAAAGCGCCCCCTAGAAAACTTTGTGCCTCAAGCCCCACAATACGGTTTGACATACATGCACGAAAATCGGTACACACCTGTATCATGGCGCAACTTAAAGAAAAGTCTCTTGGCGCCATGGCCAAAACCGAACAGGAAGTCGGCCATTTTTAATTAATTGTGGGTGGTGTGATCGGACTCAGTTTTGAGTCCTTGAACATAATTGCTGCAAATTAGCTCCGCCTCTTCATCTGATTGGTCGATATCTGATAGTTCCTACTTTCTGCCATAACTTTTGAATGGTTTGATATACAGAGTCGTGGGTGGTTTCATCTGCTAAATGTCCAGCCCTGAAGAATCTACATCAAGTCATACAAGCTTCCACTGCAGCCTGAACGTGCACAAGGGTGCGAGGGCCCGTTCATCGCTGCTTGCAGCTTCAATTATTATTATCTTATTTGTGACTTTTTAAAAATGTGCAAGGTCCCTAAAAGAAAAAACAACAAAATATATAACTTTTAGAGAGCTCACGACAACTGGATATCTTATGAGTTGTGTTTTGTATATTTTAATGATTTTTTTTATGACTGACTTTTCTAAAAATCTATGTCGTATAGTATGAGGAATAAAATAAAACGTCTGCAGATATGCAAGTTTTTACTTGCCTCTTTATTTCATAGAAATGCTTTTTTTCAGTTTGCATTTGCTTAATAAATCAAAGCATGATTGATTTCATACAGACACCATTGATTCTGTTTCATAACTGTCAATATACTCCAGTTAAACCTATCCTGTGATACAAACAGGTTATGAAATAGTTCACCCATGTTGAAATAGTCAGAATGATCCCTTCATTTCTTTCAAACTAAAATAGGGAAAAGAACCAGAACTGTTCTGTCATTCCAGACCGGATCCTTCATCGAGGTCGAGGAGCTGGGGGACTCTGACGTTAGTGTTGTTGCCTTCTTTCACATACACCATGCCCCAGTGAGCGCCCAGAGAGGTGATCCCGGCACTATTGAAGCGGCCGCTCAGCATCCTGAGCTCCGCGTCTTGGTGGACTGGGTAGAAGTTGAAGGATGTCTGCAAAACATACACACAAAAATATAAGGAAATACCACGAATCGATATCGCTTTAGTAGATAAACACAAAGACAGGAGATAATGCCTACCATGTGTGGCTGACCGACAATCAGATTGCGTCCATGAGATGTCACAAATATCAGCTGGTGGATGTAGTTTGTAGGGTGGTATTTACCAGAGATCTAAAACACACAAGCGGCACAAGCAGGTAAAACGGTGGTATACCCAATATATTATAATGCAATCACATGAGACTACTCCTTTGAAAAAGGAGTAATTCCAGTTTCCAGTTTTGCTTCACCTTTTCTAGAAACAAACCAAGTAATATGAAGCCTGAATTATGGTTCTGCGTCAAATCGACGCAGAGCACACACTGCCGCCGTGATGCCGTCGTGAACCTTCCGACTTCTCCGTCACTCCATTTCTCCGCGGTGCAGTACCCCCCGTGACCACTAATTCGCGATCTTTTCCTGAATCTGTCTTTTTCCGGTCACAGTGAATCAAAGAGATAAGGACAACTATTGTGTAAAAAAACAAAACAAACAACGACTGCTTCAAACCGGAAACCGGAAAATGCGTTGCTTCCAAGCGAACCAATCACAGCCCTCTCGTCTGCGTGTGGTCTGCGTCGCCTCGACGCGTAGTTACAATTTTCGGGAGGTGCAGGACAGTGACGGCGTCAGTGACGGCGTGTGGTACGCAACGACGCGTAGCACACGCCGTAGGCACGCCGTCGTTTTGACGCAGAACCATAACTCAAGCTTAAGGCCTCACAATATTAGCTTACCGGGAGAAATGGAGCCTGTCAAAGAATAATATAAAATCCAGTTCAGAAGTCCGCTGTGGTGTAGTGAGTTTTATTCAGTAAGCCGGCGGTGAGCAGACCTACGCAGAGCGTGTCTGGGTTGGTGTGCTGACCACGAATGGTTTGACATCATGACTTTTATACAGTAAGTTATACAGTAAGCACAAAAGGCAGGAATAAACAAGCCAAAGGTGAGAGACAAAAGGGAATTTACAGTCAGATGTGATCTGTGGCCAAATGAGTTGGTATTAACATATTAGTCAGTCAGGAACTTCGTCATATGGCATTCCTATGGTTCAATTCTGTGTTGAGGCCAGTTCAAAAGGTGTGAGCCCTGCAGGGGGTAGGAAGCTGGAGCTTCATGTCACAATGGTGTGACAATGCCTCAACAAGCCAAAATAAGAATTGAAATATACACAGCAGGGACCAATAATGGGAGCATTAACATGGTCTTTAACAGGGACTTTGCAAATGTGTTTTATGCTGATGATGTTGACAAAACAAAACGTGGTTTGGGAACCACGGGATTTCGTCTCTGCTTTTTGCGGATGACGTTGCCCTGTTGGCTTCATCAAACCGGGACCTTCAGCATGTGCTGGGGCGGTTTGTGGCCAAGTGCGACGCCGCAGGGATGAGAGTCAGCACCTCTAAAACCGAGGCCATGGTTCTCCACCGGGAAAGGGTGGCGTGCCTTCTCCGGGTGGGTGGAGAAGTCCTGCCTCAGGTGGAGGAGTTCAAGTATCTCGGGGTCTTGTTCACGAGTGCAGGAAAGATGGAGCGTGAGATTGACATACGAATCGGTGCAGCATCCATAGTTATGCGGCCGATGTACCGGACCGTCGTGGTGAAGAAGGAGCTGAGTCGAAAGGGCAAAGCTCCCGATTTACCGGTCAATCTACGCACCTACCCTCACCTATGGTCATGAACTTTGGGTAGTGACCGAAAGGACAAGATCGCGGATACAAGCGGCCGAGATGAGTTTCCTCCGCAGGATGGCTGGACGCTCCCTTAGAGATGAGTTTCCTCCGCAGGGTGGCTGGACGCTCCCTTAGAGATAGGGTGAGGAGTTCGGTCACCCGGGAGGAGCTCGGAGTCGAGCCGCTGCTCCTTCATATTGAGAGGAGTCAGCTGAGGTGGCTTGGGCATCTGTACCGGATCCTCCTGGACGCCTCCCTAGGGAGGTGTTCCAGGCATGTCCCTCTTCCCTAGGGAGGTGTTCCAGGCAAGTCCCAACGGGAGGAGACCCCAGGGAAGACCCAGGACACGCTGGAGAGACTATGTCTCTCGGCTGGCCTGGGAACGTCTCGGACTCCCCCCGGAAGAGCTGGAGGAAGTGTCTGGGGTGAAGGAAGTCGGGGCATCTCTGCTGAGGCTGCTGCCCCCCCGCGACCCGGGAACGGATAAGCGGCGGACGATGGATGGATGGATGGATGGATGTTGACAAAAAGAGGAAAAGCCTGAACCACAAATGAGACACTTCAGGTGCAGCACAGAACAAGTCCCATTGTTGTGGACTTTCTGATGACCTGTTTTAGTACTGCAAAATGCCTTATAACAAAATGAGGTAAACAGAATAAAAAAAATAAAAACAAAACAGAATAAGACCAATTTAGATGATAAATACTTTAAATGATCAAGCACTAAAAGAAAGCAGAATGTATTTAGGAGACTTATTGGATGGCAATATTATCGAAATAATACTTAAGTAACAATGAGACTTCTGACCTGAGTAATGATCTCTCCATCGAACAGGTTCAGTTCCAGTGGGTCACCATGTTTATGACCAATAACTACGTCCCAGGTGTCATCGTGGCAAAGCTGAATACTGGAATGGAGACAGAGTTTAATATAACTTAGTCGAGTAGGTGAGATAAAAAATTGGACATTGGACTGCTAAACGTTACACCAGTAATGATATAAACTGAAAAAAAAAAAATAATGTAGATGAAAAAAGGTTGATGGAGGACCAGGAAATGGTAAAAAGGCATGTCATCATTGGTTATTAATTGGGAAATAAAATGTCTGTATTCTAAATGGAATCATTTAATAAGTATTAATTCATTATTAAATAATGTAATTTTAAAATATTTTTGAAAAGTAATTATTAAATAGAGAAATAAGTATCTGAATTTAAAATTCCCTATAGGAATTAAATTTCTATTCAGCAATGAAAAAGGTAATTCTGTTTTTCAGTGTAAAGTTATTTAAATGCTGTTATATATATATATATTTACATTGCATATTTGAAGTGGACGCCACGTAAAGGACAGCGGGGAGGACTCGGGCTTCACCTCCACGTACGGGTTGGGAATTGAGAATTAAAAGTTGCGTTCGGTATTGAACTAATACGGACATATATTATGCTCTTATTTATTGATGTCATAACATACAAGTGAGGGTCGGAAAATTTGAATATATTGCAAAACGTCATTCGTAGTAAATGTAACTAAAGGGGAAATAAATATATTATTTCTCCACTACATTCAAAGTGAGATATTTCAAGCCTTTATTTGTGATGATTTTGGTAATTATGGCTCACAGTTTATGAAAACCCCAAATAAAAAATAAATTAGAGAATATTTTATGAAATCAATAAACAATTCCATCATCAAAATTATAACAAATAAAGGTTTAACATATCTTGCTTTTTTATGTAATAAGACTAGGTAATATATTAGTTTCACCTTTTAAGTTGAATTATTGAAATAAATTAACTTTTGCACCATATTCTAGTTGAATTATTGAAATAAATTAACTTTTACACCATATTCTTCACCTGTAGGCTATATTATACATCTGGGCTGATGCTATTAAAGCACTTTAAACTTTAAATCAAAGCATTTAGTTTTTTCATATAAAATAAACACATTTTTATGCAGTTTAGAAGTTTTGGGGCTTTTTTTTGGCTCCTGTGCTGCTGAAATCGGGGCGTCCCTTATTTCTATTTCTAAAAGGTGGCAACCCTAATGAGAGTAGAGACTGACCCTTTTATGTAGGAGTTGCTAACCTCCCAGACTCTGATGGCGGTGATCCTTCCAGTGGCGGCGGAGGAGAAAGCAGTGCCGCTGCCGCTTCCGACAGCTTTAGAGTACGAATAGTTGACCAAAACGGCTTTGAAGAACAAAATAAAGTCACATTAGAACATGGAGAGGCCTCTGCACTTGGACTCAACTTTACTCCACCACTCCACACCGAGCCGCCCCCGCCCGCCTGCACATCAACGGTGAATGCGTGGAGCAAGTGCAGTCCTTCAAGTTCCTGGGCGTCCACATCACCGCAGACCTCTCCTGGTCTGTCAACACCACTGCACAGGTCAAGAAGGCTCAGCCAAAGGTTTCCCCAAAAGATATGGACGTGGAGCCATCGTGAATTTTCAACATGGTGCCCATGGCAGCCATTTTTCAAAATGGCCGCCAAAAACAAGTGTTTTCTAATGAGTGATTAGTTGAAATGAGTTGCATCATCCACTCTATTACTTATCCATTCATTGGATGGTTCAGTTATTTTGGGTTAATTAGTTCAAAGTTTGTTTTTATGTATAATAGATCTATTTTCATGAAATTATGGTATATATTTTATTTTGGCTAATATGGCTGTTATCATGAAAGAAACAGTTGTCATGTTCAGTTTTGAGGTAGAAGGAAGCTTCTGGCCAATTCCAATGTTTCAAATTAGATTTCTGCATCATAAATAATGACTGATTAGACACCAAGATCATCCATATCAGACAGTCACACAAATTATGGCTGCCATCTTTACAAAATGGCGGCCATCTTGAATATTAAATGATAACTTTTCAATTATCCAAGAGACATCTACCAAGTACTATATGTCAAATCAAATCAAATCAAACTTTATTTATATAGCACTTCTCATACACATAATGCAACACAAAGTGCTTAACATAAAACAAATAAACATAAAACGTATTAATGCCCCCCCCCCCCCCTCCCCCCTCCCTGCAGACACAAGCACACTACAATTCACCCAGGTTATACACACAGACACACACACAGACACACGGTGCAGACATGGCTAGGCACAGAGGATCCAGGTGAGGAAACGGTAACAGGGAGCCGTCCAGGCCAGGAGGTCTCAAAGCCCGCAGCTACAAGGGGGGGGGGGGGCCCACAGAGACCATCCCGGCCCGGACGGATAGAGGAGTCCACACCACAGCGGTGAAGCCGTGGTGCAGAGCTCCACAACCATCCAGGCCAGAACCAGAACCACCCCCAGGACGACCCCCTGCAGCCCAGAGTCACTCCCAGCATGGAGGCTCCCCATGAGGAAACACTGGAGCTAAAAGCTACAAGAAAGCAGGATAAAATACACTAAAAGAGTTTAAAAAAAAGTATAACATAACATAAAATCCTAAAAGTATGTCTAGAAAGCAAGACATTAAAAACTAAAAGAATAAGACAGTAGAATGTATAAAATAGACCATAAATAACGACTAAAATATTTAGATAAAACATGAGATTAAAGAAAAATAAAATATGATAAAAGAGGATAAACTAAGTATAAAACAGAGCAGTAAGATCCAATAAAAATAAGGGTGAGCATAAGAAATGTAAAAGAGTTAAATGAGTCAGTTAAAAGCCTGATTAAAGAGATGGGTCTTGAGCCTCTTTTTAAAAACATCAACAGTCTCTGCGGCCCTGAGGTTCTCCGGGAGGCTGTTCCACAATCGGGGACCATAAAAACTTAATGCCGCCTCCCCGTGTGTCCTGGTTCTAACTTTTGGTATGGTTAAAAGGCCAGCACCGGAGGACCTCAGGGTCCGTGAGGGTCGATAGGGTAAAAGTAGTGCAGACAAATAAGAAGGCCCAAGACCATTAAGACACTTAAAAACCAGTAAAAGAACCTTAAAATCGATGTGGTAAATATGTCCAAAATAACATATTATGTCCCCATAAAAAGAGTTGTTTCTGGCGTCCATTTTGAAAAATGGCTGCCATGGGCGCCATGTTGAAAATTCACGATGGCTCCACGTCCAATTCTTTTTGGAATGCCTTTGGTTAATGTGTGTACCAAATTTCATGCTGGTATCACAAACTGAAGGATTGTTTTGGTTATCTCCTGCACTAACAGGAAGAGGCTGCAGAGGGGGGCAAACACAGCACGGAAGATCATGGGCTGCCCTCTGCCCTCCCTGTCTGATATCTACAGCTCCCGCTGCCTCAACAGGGCAAGGAACATTCTAAAGGACAACACCCACCCGGGTTTCCATTTCTTCGACCTGTTGCCCTCTGGGAGGAGCTTCAGGTCCTTACGAACCCGCACAAACAGACTCAGGGACAGCTTCTTCCCCAAAGCTGTGCACTTTCTAAACCAGTAAAAACTACCTCATACTGTGCAATATTCCCCATGCATAATGTGCAATATTCCTTAATTCATCCATGTGCAATATTCCTCCCATCCAGTCAAGTGCAATATTCTTCCACTTATTCATGTACATTATCATTCTCTCACTATATATATATATATATATATATATATATATATATATATATATATATATATATATATATATATATATATTATATTTATGTTTAATGTTTCCCATTTTGCTGTTTACAGTCTTGACTTGTTTGCATAGTTTTTTTTGCATGCATGTGTGCACTTTACGGAGCTGCTGCCTAAACTCATTGTACCAGTGTCGTACCATTATAATGATAATAAAGGCTTTCTATTCTATTCTATTCTATTCTATTTATTCAGAAAGAAATGGTCCTGTAAAATTGTAATCTGAATTTTAAAAGCAAATATTAATGTAAAAACAACTGGCGGATGAATCAACTTACGTGATGCCGAGCAGCTGGCACAAAGGGCAGCAAAGAACAGGAAGGCAAACATTCTGGATAGCAACCACGTGCACAGGCAGCTCTGAAAACAGACGTTATACAGAAATCTCATATCTGCAGGATTCTTTACATGATCAACAGCTGTAACACACCAGCCCAGGCGAAAAAAAAAGTATACTTTAGCTTAATACATTTAAGCACACTTAGTATACTTCATAAGCACATAATTATTGTTCTCAAAGTGTGTTATTTTCGAGTCTTAAAAACGTACTTAGTATACTAAAGATATATCATTAGTGCTACTTAAGACATACTTAAATACAACTTGGTGTACTTGACTGTACTATTTTGAGACACCATTAAGATCAACTTAAACATACTTAAGTACAATTTTTTCTACTAATAGGCTACTGTACTTATTTAAAATGTTCTTTAATTCGATTTAAAGTATACTTTAATCCACTTTTTAGATTACTATTAATACATTTAGAATATACTGGAATTGTATTTCTAATTTAATCATAATGTGTTGCCATTGCATTTTAAATATATTTACAAAAATTAAATAATTTAAAAATTGTACTTAAGTATATTATAGTTCATCTTAATGGTGTCTCAAAATAGTACAGATAAGTACACTAAGTTGTACTTTAGTATGTCTTAAGTAGCACTAATGATATATAATTAGTATATTAAGTACATTGTTAGCACATCTAACAATGATATGAAAAAAGTGTTATAAAATTAAACTTATAAAAAGGGTGCTAAAAGTGCACTAAAAGTAGATGCAAATACACTAAAATTAAACTTATATTTAAAGCATTCAAAGTACATAATAAATGAATATACTAATCAAACACTTGCATATATTTCAGTGTTAGTATATTTTATATGAATATACTGAATTTAAGTATTAGTACAAAGTAGTGTACTTTATCCAAGTAAACTGAGGGAATAACACATTTGTAATTAATACATTTATAATTTACTTTATTTTAACAGATAAAGTCAAAATGTGCTGGAAATGTACTTTCAGAAAATTAAGTAAATTTTTAGTATTAAAGCATATTACTTTTTTTACCTGGGAGTGTCTGGGCTGCACACCATTCAGGTGATGTGTGGTTACCAGAGGTTGTAGTAAAGAGTTACATTTACTCCATTACATTTACTTGAGTAAGTTTTGGGAAATGTTGTACTTTTAGGAGTAGTTTTGAATCACTATACTTTTTACTTCTACTTGAGTAGATTTGTGAAGAAGAAACTGTTTCTCTTACTCCGCTACATTAGGCTACGTTGAGCTGTTACTTTTCTTTTATCCCTTTTATCCGCGTACGCGTCAATCTCATGACATCACTGGGTGATTCTTTGGGAAAAATGTTTGTTTTTGCATGTTTTGTCACATTTACACAGACTCAAACACACACAGAGTTTCTATGAGTTCATGTTTGTTCTAGTTCTGCTGGTTAAAAAAGAAAAGTACAAAGGCTGGAAATTTTGTGCTACTTGTGCTTAATTTATTTTTTCATTCTGTTATTATTTTATTTATTTTATTATTTATTAAAGTACTTGAATTTACTTTAAGATTATTTTAATTTAAGCTATTTTTTATTTTTTATTAATTTTAATTTATTTTATTGATTTAATTTGCCTGAAGATGATTATTTTGTACTTTTGTCTGTTTGAATGGTTAAAATAAATCAGACGTTACTTTTTTCTGATTTACTTTTACTGAAGTAATTATTTGAATGACTACTTTTTACTTCTACTTGAGTCATATTATTCTGAGGTAGCAGTACTTTTACTTGAGTACAATTTTCGGCTACTCTACCCAGCTCTGGTAGTTACTGATGTTTAAACTCACCTGCAGTAGTTACTCCTGAGGTCAACGTTCGGTCTGATTCCCAACGTCTGGTCTGATTCCCAACGTCTGGTCTGATTCCCAACGTCTGGTCTGATTCCCAGTTGTGTGATCGGTTCTGAGGAAGCTCACGATGGCGATGCCTTTTATACACATGCACCTGCCTCGGTCACGTGGACAGGACAGGATTCCCGTCTCCTACAAAAGAAAGAAGACACACCTGTTTTTATTATTTATTTTAGCCTATTCACAGTACAGCCTTGAACTTAGAGAGCAGATAAAAGCTGAACAACAAAAGATTGATAACTGTAATTACTGACTCTGATCCGGTAACTTGTTCAGTACTGCTTATATACAATAGTTATAGTACCGTATAAAAGTCCCCTATCACCTTTATTATTTATATTGTTCATTGAACCTTTGGCTGAGGTCATCAGAGTTCATCCTGATATATCTGGAGTTATTATTTCCTTATTTGCTGATGATGTCCTTTTATATCTGAATAAACCTGAGAAATCAATTCCGGCGGTTTTAAATTCTATTGCCACATTCAGTGCTTTGTCAGGTTATAAGATTAACCTAGGGAAATCAGTCGCTACGCCCTTCAATGTCCCCCAGGATATGCCGATTCAGTCTCCTTTTCAACTGTCGAGGAGGGGTTTCAAATATTTAGGTATCTTTGTCACCCCTGACTTAAACGATCTGTTTGAAACTAATTATTCGCCTCTAATTCAAAAGGTTAAGAATGATCTGGCAAAATGGGCCTCCCTCCCAACTTCTCTTCTTGGGAGAATCAACACAATAAAAATGAATATTCTTCCTCGTTTTAACTATTTATTCCAAAATCTCCCGTGCTATTTGACTCCTGCCTTTTTTAAGTCACTAAATTCCCATATCTCTTGCTATCAATCAATCAATCAATCAACTTTATTGTCACATCATATTACTCAGTAACATGGGTAAAAATCATCAATCATTTGCAGTTTAAAAGATAAACATACAAACAAAGTGCATAGTGCATGAATAAAAGCATAAAAACAGTACGTGGAATAAGAGGATAGAAAAACAAATAGATAGTCTTGGGCTTCTATATATGATATAAAAAATCTTCAGTTCAGTCTTTCACAAGAACTAGGTCTTGTTCAGTAATCTGTTTGCTGACGGATAAAAACTGTTCAGAAATCTGGTGGTGCTGCTTTTTATGCACCGGTACCGTTTGCCCAGCCGTGGGTGCGGCAGTGGCTGGAACAGGCTATGGCTGGGGTGATGGATGTCCCGGATAATGTTGTGGGCCTTAGCAACACAACGTCTCTCATGAAGTTCCTGGAGAGGTGGAAGCTCCCCTCCCACGATGCGCTGTGCTGTTCGCACCACCCTCTGTAGTGCTTTCTTTTCTGCGGCGGTGCAGTTTCCAAACCAGGCCGTGGTGCCGTCATCAGGATGCTCTCGATGGTGCTTGTTTAGAAAGCCCTGAGGATGCGGGGGCTCACTTTGAAATTCCTCAGACGCCTCAGGCAGAAGAGTCGTTGTTGGGCCTTTTTCACCACTTTTGTGGTGTGTGTAGCCCACTTCAGGTCCCTCGATATATAGATTCCGAGGAACTTGAAGTCTTTGACCTGCTCCACAGACGCACCATTTATGATAACAGGTGCATACTCTCTCTCTGATCTCCTGAAGTCCACGATCAGCTCCTTGGTCTTGCTGACGTTTAAAGCCAGGCTGTTCTGTCGACACCACTGTGTCAGTGACCCGACCTCTGCCCTGTAGGTCGATTCGTCATCGTCATCAATCAGGCCTATGACTGTCGTGTCATCCGCATATTTAATTATGACGTTGGAGCTGTGCGTGGCTGTACAGTCATATGTGTACAGTGAGTAGAGGAGAGGGCTCAGGACGCAGCCCTGGGGGGCTCCTGTGTTGAGGGTCAGTGGGTCCGATGTTATGTTGCCCATCCTCACCACCTGACGGCGGTCAGACAGGAAGTTGAGTGTCCAACTGCACATGGTCGGGTGCAGGCCGAGGTCCCTCAGCTTTGTGTCCAGTCTGGTTGGTATGATGGTGTTGAAGGCGGAACTGTAATCCACAAAAAGCATCCGTACACATTTATTCTTCCCCCTCTTGTCCAGGTGGGAGAGTACAGAATGTACAGCCAAGGCAACTGCGTCGTCAGTTGATCGATTCTGACGATAGGCGAATTGCCAGGGATCCAGCGTGGCAGGCAGTGCAGAGCAGATGTAGTCTCTCACCAATCTCTCGAAGCACTTGCTGACAATCGGTGTCAAAGTGACAGGTCTCCAGTCGTTGAGGCATGCCACCTTAGAGTGTTTTGGAATAGGGACCACAATGGAGGACTTGGGACTGTGGGAACCACAGCTTGGGAGAGGGAGAGGTTGAAAATGTTTGTCAACACTCCCGCCAGCTGGGCTGCACAGGCCTTGAGCACACGGCCAGGGATGCCATCTGAGCCGGCCGCTTTGCGGGTGTTGATCTGCAAGAAGGCTCTGCGTACATCCGCCTCCGAGATGACAAGAGGGCTGGTGTCCACCGGTGGTGCAGGCAGTGGCTGTCTCGTACCTCCAGACTCAAACCGGGCGTAGAAGGTGTTGAGCTCGTCAGGGAGGGAGGCAGAGGGGGTCTCTGCAGATCTAGCTCTCCCTCTGTAGTCTGTGATGGTGCGCAGCCCCTGCCATGTAGTCCTCACATCCCCGCTCTCGAACTGAGCCTCCAGCTTGGTCTTGTAGTCCTTCTTGGCCTTCCTGATGGTTCTCAGGAGTGCCGCACGTGTGTCCCCCAGATTCCCAGCTCTGAAGGCGACATTGCATGCATGGAGAGCAGCTCGTACCTCGCTGTTAATCCACGGTTTCTCATTTGGGAAAATCCGAACTGATTTTTTTGGAACAATGTCCTCAATGCATGTACTGATGAAACACAATATTTGGAATAACAAACATCCATGAACTTTGGGTAGTGACTGAAAGGAAAAGATCGGATACAAGCGACCGAGATGAGCTCGGAGTCGAGCCGCTGCTCCTTCACATTGAGAGGAGTCATCTGAGGTGGCTTGGGCATCTGTACCGGATCCTCTTGGACGCCTCCCCAGGGAGGTGTTCCAGGCATGTCCCTGGGAACGGACAAGCGGAAGAAGATGAGTGAGCGGACGGGCGGACGGACGGACGGACGGACGGACGGACGGACGGACGGACGTCCAAGAGTTAAGTTCTCTTTACTTACCAAGCCAAAGGACCTGGGAGGCTTGTCCCTGCCCAATCTACAATTATATTATTGGTCAGCACAACTTAAAACATTGTCAAATTGGTTTATGAACAGGAAAGATTCCCTATGGTTGGGTCTTGAATCCCCATTTTGTTATCCCAGAAGGCTGAACTCTCTTCCTTTTATTAATACTATAGATCAGTTAAATCATCTCAAGGATAACATAATTATTTATAACACACTGTTGGCTTGGCGCGATGTGAAGAAATACCTAAATATTCCCCCTGCCATCTCTTTCTGTTCCCCCCTGGCTCTGAATCCAGATTTACCAGCACAGAAACAAGTATTGGTTTGATGGAGTGGACATTTAAGGGTCTGTCCAGCTTTACAGACTTGTTGGTCTCTGACTCAGTTAAGTCATTTGAGCAAATCAGGGCTGATTTTAATATTCCCCACAAGGATTTTTACAAGTATCTCCAAATCCGTCACTTTATAGGTTCTCTCATGAAGTCATGCGGGATTCGCATGCGACTGTCAGAGCTGGAAAACACTATAGTTCTGGCAAAATCTCCTAAAGGACTGATTTCCAAGATTTATACTTCTCTGGTTTACTCTGACTCTTCAGGTTATAACTCTTGGAAGCTGTTGTGGGAGCGTGATCTGGAGGTGACGTTTAATCCTGGAGACTGGGACAAGATCTGCAGCGGGACTTTCCCTAAATGTACCTCAATCTCTATACATGAACAGAACTTTAAATTTTTTCACAGGACTTACTACACTCCTGTTCGCCTCCAGAAAATGTTCCCTGACACTTCCAACCTCTGTTATAAATGTAAGACACACAAAGGTACATTTATCCATTTGTTTTTTGGTCATGTGACCACATCCAGATTTTCTGGAAGGGGGTTCACTCTGTAATCCAGGAGGTCATTGGTAAACAGCTCTCGCTGACTCCTTCTTTCTTTTTACTTAACCATGTTGCTCCAGACAATTATTTGGACACGGACACAAAATCTCTGTTGATAATTCTTTTGTTCCTGGCTAAAAAATGTATCTTGCTGCGGTGGTCCACTTCCCAGGTCCCTACAGTCGACATGTGGATGTCACAGATTTCTGCTCTTATTCCTCTCGAGAAGTTGACTCATGACCTTCATCACAAATCGGACAAGTCCGATCTTTTTTTTTTTTTTACCTTGTCTGCACACATATTAATGATTGATACACATTATAATATGAGTCAAACTTTAATGGTCTTTTGTCATGCAACCAGATATCCATTTGCAAAGGTCATTTAACAGTGTTTATAATAATGATAACAGGGCAGACTTCACTTTTATGCTTCTTGACGATGACGTGGGTCTTATAGTAGCACTACCATTCTGGCCACATGGAAGCAGCACATCAGGACTAAAAAAGTGGACGTCTAGTGCGAGATGCAACATTTTAAATTCCAGGTTGAAGCGGAACTAAGAAAACTAAGAAAAGCTGCAGTTTCTTAACAGACCCACCAGGGGATGGCTCCAAAAGCGAGTCAGTCTCCACTGATCCTAATGCTAAAACGCACAACTTTGCAGTAGAAATAAACCTGGTTCTGGTCTCTGTCAGTGTTTGACATTTCCCCCAGTTTGTGTTTTCTGTTCTGCCCCGCCTGTTTTCCATCTGCCCTGATTGTTCACACCTGTGTCTCGTCATCCCCTGTGTATATCTGTTTGCTCCCTCCATGTTCTCGTGGTCAGTTTTGTTATTCATGATCCTGGTTCTTGTTTTGATCCTGCTCTGAAGCGTTTTTTGTTCTTTTGTTTTTGTGGAATAAACCCTGTTTTTGCTGAACTCCTGCCTCCCGCTCTCCTGCAACTGGGTCCTCAAACAGCCATACCCGACAGAACGGACCGACCAGCATGGACCCAGCGGGAGAAAGTTTTGCCTTCTGGCAATATGTTTACAGGGAGGCAGAACTCTCGATTCCTGGTTGGCAGGACCCGGAGGAGGAGGAGGAATCTCCCTTCCGGGGAACACGCCTGGCTCGGGGTGGGCCCAGGAGCATTCAGGCTCAGGAACGACGACGGCATCGGCGCCAGCCCCAGCTAGCCGCTGTTCCGGCGGTGGTCCTGGGCGCATCGTTCCCTGCTCCGGTGATGGTCCCGGACCCCCCGCAGCCAGCGCCCTGGACCCGGGTACCCCCTCAGCCGGCTCCTCGTATCCTGCCTGCCCCCAAGCCAAGTTCCCCGCCAAGTCAGAGTTCCCCGCCGCCAAGTCAGTGTTCCCCGCCGAGTCCAAGCCCCCCGCCGAGTCCAAGACCCAGGTCCACGCCAAGGCCCAAGCCTAGGCCTCGGGGGCGACCCCCAGAACTGTCTCGCCGGTCTGCCCGGTCCCGAGGACGGCCCCCGGAGCTTTGGCCGTGTGTTGGCACGCAATCTCTTTTTGGCACGACACCGGGCCAATGTTTATTGTTGTCCGGGCATTTAGCTTGTTACTCTCCCTCTTTCTTTTTTCGCCTCCTCCAATAAAACTTTTATTTTCTTCTGATTTTTCGCTGCTTCGGCCATGATAACAACTCCGCGTTTAGCTCACCACCAGTTCTCCTGAGCTCTGCGCTCCACGCCCCGCCCATTTTCGTCTCGACTATGAATCGGGAAGGAGGGGGAATTGACGTATGCCGTAAAGCAGTCAAAGCCGTAAAAATGTGTAGTTTTTTAGTGTGGAAGGGTTCCTACCATGCTCCTCAAAGTTACATAGTGCCAGTGAAGGTGATACAGACCCCTCAGACCATGACAGAGGTGTCATTAAACCTGTTGGAAGTTGATGTACCATCACAATGACTCTGGAAATATTATATTAAGGTGGAAAAGTTACATAGTGCTGCTTTAAGATCAAATTGTAAATAAATAATTATAGGCAAGGCAAGTTTATTTGTACAGCACAATTCAACACAAGGTAATTCAAAGTGCTTTACATCAACATTAAAAGCAGCAAGACACAATTAAACAGTAAATAAGAAATACAATGATAAGAAAAGAGGTAAAATAACAAAAAGCAAAAGTTATTAAAAAGTAAGGGCAGTAGAGTACAGCAGGTTCACATTTCATTCTTAAAATGGCAAGAATTACGTTTCTATACGGTCAAAATGTACAAAGACCGGGTCAAATACAGTATTACAAAAGTAATCTGTAACAATTCGTGCGGTGAGTTAAACAAATTTGACAATTCTATGCCACAATACCTGCATTCAGGGCTTATCCATAAGCGTTTTTCAAAAATCATAAGTATTTAATTTAGGAGTACGCTTCAGTAAACATAAACTTATACTAGACTTTTCCAGACAGGATCAATCAAAAGTGATTGAAACTGTAACAGAAGCTCAAGGACGAGTCCAGATGTCGTCCTTCTGTCGGCTCATCACTCCAGTTTAATTCAAACATATGCCTTTCTGTCTGAAAAAATGGACGTGCCTTTTAAGTGATTGTTCAGCGGAGCCCACTAGTGCATTAGAAGCGTCCGAGGTATTCAAATAATCAGCAGCCTGTCAGATTTAATCTGGCGAATAATCTATAAAGTGACATCCTCCAGTCCTTCACAGCAGTTGTTGTGAATCTCTGTCGGAGATGATTAAGTCGTCCATCAGCGGTGAACGACGCGGAGATCAGAAGTCAGAGACAGGAAGGGCTCGTCATCCTTCACATCACACTGGCTTAATTATTTAGCTCGGACAGACGCTTATTAAAAACCAGCCACTGATATTATCGCTGGTTGGATTAAGGAAACACTTTAGATGAAATTGAACCTTGTGTCGCTCTGCATTCGTCCCATCAGTGTCTCAGGGCTGAAAAACACCCGCAGAACCGAGCCAGGAGATGACCTCCAGGTGATGATGTTGAGAGCTGGAACAACAAACGCCATTGTGTGTCCTTGGCCAGTCGAGTGGGCCGCACCCACCGATCCAATGATCCATGTATTAAACACAACTAAGCAGAGGACTGCTATTATCCAAATTAATTTCATAATAATGCAATAAATAGCCATCACTTGGAATAACATCAAATTACACAGAGGAACTTGGATAAATATCTCACTTTGGGTGATTTCATTTTAGGAGTTCATTGTGGTACTGTATTAGAGCCAATTAGAATAATTATGGGCATGCCAAGTAGTGGCATGTGGCAAATAACTTTTGAATGGTTTGACATAGACAGTCATGGGTGGTGTCATTGGACTCTGTATCGTGTCATTGACGTTCATTGGTGCAAATTAGCCCCGCCCCTTCTTCTGATTGGCCGATATGTTATAGTCCAATATCTTTTGAATGGTTTGACATACAGAGTCAAGGGTGGCGTCATTGGACTCTGTATCCAGTCCTTGACCTTCATAGGTGCAAATTAGCCCCGCCCCTTCTTCTGATTGTCCGAAATGTGATATTCAAATAACTTTTGAATGGTTTGACATAAAGAGTCATGGGTGGTGTCATAGGACTTGGTATTGAGTCCTTGACCTTCATTGGTGCAAATTAGACCCGCCCCTTCTTCTGATTGGCCGATATGTGAGTCCTTCACCTTTATTGCTTGCAAAATGCAATAATGTACACAAATGTGCAGCAGCCCGCCATGGCACTCTCGAAATTTCTGCGAGGAAATTGTCTAGTTATTATTATTCATTTTCCGGACAGATTTCGGTTCGCTACTCCTCCAACAGCTTGGAGAAAACGCGAAAAGTAAAAACGTAGAAACGTGCGCCTTAAGGGGAATCGTGTGCTATGACTTTTATTAGCGATTGGCGTGCACGTTTTTGCACAACGTGCAAAAACATGCGCGCTTACCCCCATCCAGAATGCATTGGGAAAACTTTGGGGCCTCACCACTCGCACATCGTTACTCGAAAAATTCTGAACCGATTTAGAAAGTTGTAGGCCCTGAATTTAACTACAGTCCTGTTGATTTTCAGAGCGATTGCACAAATAGTTTTTGCACAAAGTGCAAAAACATTTCCAAATTTCCAAACTAATGGGGAACTCATTTTCCCATATATTTCTATGGCGCCATTCAAAGCGGATGGGAAAATGTCGAGAAAAAAGACAAAATTCACCTTTTTTCCGAGTCACGTATCTTTCTCATACTTGCACGTAGAACTGTCATTCAAACTTCAAAACGGAGGAAAACTTCTCTTCTCTCTCCAAACACAAAACGGTTTTTTCCTAAAATGTACAGTTTTCAAAATATGAGCGCTCAAGCGAGGACTGGAAATCACTTTTTTGACAAATTTAGAGTGAAGCTCTAATTTTTTAGAGTGAATGAAACAGTCAAAAAATGACCTTTTTTTTTATTTGTAACTCGGGCTCACGGCCAAACCGTAAAAGGTAGACAGATAATTTTTGGTCAGAATGTAGACATATGTTTTGGGATTCATAAAATGTGACTTTGACAGGCGAGGTATGCACAAAATTCAAACGGGGGGGCTAACAGCTACGCGAATTCCTGCCTCGGTCTCCATTGACTGCAATGTAATAAAAAAATAAAAAAGTTTCCTTCAAAAAATCTCACTTTGTTTTCGAACTGCCATTACTAACACATTTTAAGGAATATCTGAATGAAATTAAGATTGTCAGAATCTGCCGGGTTCTGTGTCTCTCATGGTGTCTTTATTTTTCTGCTAGGAGCTACGGTTTTCTCACAAATCGGAGTTATTTCAGAACTTCTCACAAGGCAAAAGCTGGGGTTTTCTCAAAGCGAATCCGGAACATTCCTCATTTCGAGGTTCTTGTTGCCCCTAGCAACCAGAGCACAGCTGTTGACTGATTAGACTGAGCCAGACTGGTCACATGACTCAATCAGTACAGACTTCATATACTTGAACCTGGAAAATGGAGAAATCTGAACCCTGACATTTTGACCTTAGATGATCAACAGTCCTGCTGGGAACCGGTTCATGGGATATATATGTATGTTATTATTATTATACATATAAATATTTACATTTGTATATTATTATTGGCCGATATGTTATAGTCCAATATCTTTTGAATGGTTTGACATACAGAGTCATGGGTGGTGTCATATGACTCAGTATCGAGTCCTGGACCTTCATTGGTGCAAACTAGCCCCGCCCAGTCTTCTGATTGGCCGATATGTTATAGTCCAATATATTTTGAATGGTTTGACATAGAGAGTCATGGGTGGTGTCATTGGACTCGGTATTGAGTCCTTCACCTTTATTGCTTGTAAAATGTACACAAATGTGCAGCAGCCCGCCGTGGCACTCTCCAAATTTCTGTGAGGAAATTGTCTAGTATTATATAATGTCATCTTGTTTCGGCCAGGATAATAGCGGAGCGGTGCTGCTACTGCTGCTGTTACCAAGGTAACAGCTGCTACTGCTGCAGTTACCATGGTAACAGCTGCTACTGCTGCTGTGACACGTCACTTCCTCCCAACGGCAGTAAGTGCCGTGTGCGCTCTGAGTAGTACGTCCGAATTAATGCATACTACTGATATTTACTCAAAAGTGTGCCGAATTTAAGTATACTTTTTAGTATATACTGTTTAGTATGGCATTTCGGATGCACTGATGGAGAGCGGTAAAATTACGGAACGGTTACATGGACATTTTCATTTTAAAGTTCTCCCAGACGACCCCTGTAAAGGAAATTTCAATAGTGATTTTTTTTTTTTGTGCTTCACACTTTCTAACAGCGCCATTTGGTGCTGAATATCGACGGTAAAGCTGCTCCCCGTTAAAAGTTTCTACTGTTACCTCAGAAATTGCCCGTTTTAAAGGAGCATGAGGCTCCTTTTAAGAAATGAGACTCTCTAGCGCCACCCTTCACCACGACGGCCGTCGGGGGTACTGCAGCCAACAGCGAAGCCGGCACGGGAGAACGGGGAGAACGTGCATGCAGCGTAATGTGACGTCACATCCGCAGGACAACGCGGGAAATTCCGGTCACAATTGCACCACATTTTGCAGCACACAGCCTGTTCAAGGCAACTGAGAGATACACTAGAGGGCTCATTCTTTTGGGTTTGGAACTCTTCATCTGACATTATTACTAGAAAACTTAAAACGTATACAAATTTTTTTCATAAATCCTGCCTCAATCCTGCCTCATGCTCCTTTAATGTCATGATTGTGGATCAGGATTTTGTTGGTAGACTTTTTATTTTTCGTAAAAAAAAAACAGGATCACATTAATGCCCTTCCCTTGACATTTTTACACTAAATATGTGTTACTGAGAAGTGCTCATGTTTGCCGAGATGTTTGCACAACAAATGTTATGGCACGTTCGTTAATACTTTTATAAATAAAAGTGCACTTTACACAACTTTTGAATTCATTATTTGATTTTGCATATACAATGTGATTAATCGTGATTAAAAATTTTAATCGTTGCCCAGCCCTAATTTATATATAACTGTAACAATATTCATCTTCTTTTTATTTTCACATGATGTGCTATATGTGATCTGATAATCGGACCATAAGAAAATAAAGTATTACCTAACAATAATAGAAACATTTAGTGAACTTATAAACTACTTAATTAGCTTTGACAAATTGTGATGAGGTCCTTTTATATATAATAATATATACATTTATATATATATATATATATATATATATAGAGAGAGAGAGAGAGAGAGAGAGAGAGAGAGAGAGAGATTACTGCTCTGTCTGTACATCAGAACCGTCACAATTTTAATAAATGTATTAAAATGAACATATCAGTGTATTGAATTTCACTTTATTTTATTATTAACAAAGTTCAGAGCACAAACCACAATTCAATTCCTTGTATTACTTTTGTATGTTTTGTATAGCATTTGTGTTTTCTCAATAAAAATTGTCAAGGACGCATTGCATTCTGGGATATAGTAGGCGAGGTAGACTGGCCTGATGCATGCTGTGGATTTTTTCCAAATCAGTAAAACATCCGGGTATTTTTCGCATACTGCCGATTTTGCTTCTGTTCGCATACAGCATACTACATGCTACATTTTGGCAAAATCAGTACGTACTAGTAGTACAGTATGCAATTTCGGAAACGGCCTTTCCCTTGCTCCCTGCTGGTCCATACTGTTTCCACCCTCCGTGTTTGCCTTGTGTTTGTAGGTTTTTTATTCTTGTTTCAAGCTCTGGTTTTTGAATCGTTCTCAGCAGCGTTTTTGTTTTTGTTTTCACTGGTTTTCACTGGTTTTTGAACTCCTGCCTTCTGGTCTCCTGCATCTGGGTCCTACTACAACCACGCCGTGACATAAATGCATGTCTATATTTTCGATGTATGTTTGTAACTTTCCTTTTTCTGCTGAATAATGATGCCTGACAGTCGGGGCATAACTGAAGGAACATGCATGTGTTTGTCTGCAGAGATATACTGTACATATGCATATGTGTATATATATGTTCATTCTCATGTTATCAATATTTATTGATTACCTGCCTCCCAGCCTTCGACCTGGACAAAGACATTCAAAAATAACACACACACCATCCTTTCTGTAAGGTCTTTTTCTTTTCTGTCAGTTGTGTTATGTTGTCATGTCTGTCCTGCAAGAACATCACATTTGTCGTCTTTATGTTTCACATTGGTAATTTTAGTCTCTAACCGTCTGATCTAACGTCTTTTATGAACAGGTGAATTCCTGATTCTGTCCAAGAGGTTTGGTGAAGGACACGCTCACCCTCGCACACCTTAAGAAAACCAACATCTGCTGCAGGATTATGATGCAGAGGGTTTAATCAAATCATGGTTCTAACCATTAATAAAAGTCTTCAGTTCAGTTGAAAATGTGGTGCAACATAAAGCAGGAAAAATACAATACCTCCATCCATCCCATCATCCTTTTTCCTGTTTTCCCTGCTCTGTAACTGCGCTACATTGTTCCTTCTAACTATTTTAATCTCTTTTTTTATGCCTTTATAATTGTGTTCTAGTTTATAATTGTCTTTTAGTCTTAATGAGCCTTGTTCCCTGCTTTTGTTCCTAATGATGAACAACTTTGCCTAAATAAAGCTCCTTCTGTGTGAAAGGGGCTGTAAAGTTGAGTCAGGTTGCCATAGCAACGCCACACTCATGTGCTATAAAGCTGACCCAGGTTCAAGCCCGGCCTGTTATCTGTTGATGGATGTCCTCTGCTTCCTCTCTCCCTTACATGTCTCTGTTTACCGTGACGACACATAAAAGTATACGGGCCGCCAGAATCTGTCACCTAATAAACCCAAACGGTGATGAAACATGACCGGATCGGCAGCCGTTGCTCTCTGGAAGCTTCCTGAGGAGGAGAGACGGCGGACGATGGTCATTCACGGCTCTGCAGCCAGGGATGGGGATGGAGATATGGACTATTTTTTATTTTTTTTTATTGAAACAGATACAAACAAACAAGGCACATAAAAGTCATAGCAGAATTACAAACTTTTGCCTTGGGTTGAGCAACATCAGTATTACAAAATATACACTGAGAATCTAATTGTCGTACAACATAAATGAAAAAATTAAAGCTGCAAGCAGCGATGAACGGGCCCTCGCACTCATGGCCACCGCCCCCCATAAGCATATCAGAAATGACACCACCCACAAGGGGGCGCTGTTGAGCCATTAGGCCATGCCCATTAATGCAAACCATGAAATATCAAATTTATCACCAGGCCTGGCTTGCATGCAAAATTTGGTGACTTTTGGGGAACTATCAAATATGGACCAATCAGATGAATGGGGGGGGCGCCGCTTTTTGGCGTCTAGCGTCGCCACGGTAACGCTTTTGAAAGAGAAAAGTAATGCGTGTTGTCGCAGGATGGAGACGCACATTTTGATGTATAACACACCTGGGTGCACGTTACGGTTCGGGCCGCATTAACGGTCTAAGAAATGGCATAAATTCCGCCAAAATTGACTTCATGTTCGGTTTCGGCCATGGCGACAAGAGACTTTTCTTTAAGTTGCGACATGATACAGGTGTCTACCGATTTTCGTGCATGTACGTTAAACCGTATCGTGGGGCTTGAGGCACAAAGTTTTCTAGGGGGCGCTGTTGAGCCATCTTGCCATGCCCATTAATGCAAACCATTAAATATCAAAGTTTCGCCAGTCCTGGCTTGCATGCAAAATTTGGTGACTTTCGGGTCACGTTTAGGGGGGCAAAAAGGCCCTCCTTTTGTCGAAGAAAAAAAAAAAAAACAAGAAAAATTCCTACAGATACAATAGGGCCTTCGCACTGTAAGTGGTTTGGCCTTAACTAGAAAATTTCAGGAAATCTTGATATGGGAATGCCCTACTGCCCATTCGTCCCCTCTTGCTGCTTTTGTTTAAGGTGGTACTGGTTGTGTTTAAGGTTGTTCTGGTTGTGTCGGAGGTGTTTCTGGCCATGTTTGGGGTTATTAATAATGGCCAATAAACCAAACCAAGACCTGGATGCACGTTCCGGTTCGAGCCACATTAACGGATGATTTATTCATATTCTCCCTGATAAAAATGCATGGGTTTTGTTGCCATGGTAACAAGCCCCATAGGATAGAATGGGACAATTTGGATTCAATATCTCAAAATTTGTAAACAACAGCCTAATGAAACCTCAGTATGTTGTAGTTCACAGCAACTCAAGCCTTTTAACGTTGGATTGATGTCTCTGCGATATCGTGTTGCCGAGCAACAAGCGTCCAAATTTCTGTTAGCTTGAAAATTTAAATAGCTAAATATCTCAAAAAGCGTAATAGCTAGCATGATGAAACTAAAATATGTTTTAGTACAACGCGTCTCGGGTTTGTCAATGTTGTAATGATGTCTGTACGATAAACCATTGCCTAGCAACAAGTGTCCAAAATAAAATTGAAAGTTAAATATCTAAAAAAAACGAAATAATTAGCACGATGAGGTTGTACGGTCCTTTAGTGCCACTCGGGCCGAGTGTTTATACATTTGAACGATGTCTCTACGATAAAGTTCGGCCGTGCAATAAACGTCCAAATTTTCATCTTTTTTTTTGCTTTATGGCATCTAGCGTTGCCACGGTAACACTTTTGACTGAGAAAAGTAATGCCCAACGATGTATGCCATGCATGGGGCGCATTAATGGACGAAAAAAGCGTGTGGAATAATATTAAGAAAAGGGAAACCTTTTCTATATACTATATCACCTTAATTTTCATGTTTTTCTTTGTCTTTTCGGGCGTGTTTTATTTTTGGGAGGTTTTTGTTTCCACATCAGAGCGGGGTCATGCTGTACACCCGCTGCTGCGCAGTGGGAGTTTTGCAACTTAACTTGTTAGCAAAATGCTAGCAACATTACCCTTTGGGCCATTCTGGACGATTGCAATATGCAATATGCGTCTATTATTATATGCATAATAATAGACGTCACCACGTTGAGTGAAACGTTCATCTTTACACATGTTACTTGTTTCATATCCAATTCTCATGAATTCCAAAGTAAACAAGTAGCTAAACTTTTCACTTTGAAAAGAGTATTTTTTCTCTATACATAAAATTTGTATTATTGTTATATATTTGAGTTTTTATTTCACTATGAAAAAAGTATAGTTTTGTTATGATTTTGCTTTAGGGACAACAATGAAATAGAAATAAAACAATCCAGATTTGACTGAAGGGTAAATAAACTTAAAGCTTTAATTTTAAACAACAATGTTGACATTTGAACATATTAAGTCAGTCGATTAAAAAGAACCTCATTGATCGTAGCTGGTCAGTTTCCCTCTTTAATTTCCCCTAAACAAAATCTAAAAGTCTATATTTAAACCACATCTTGATGTACATAAAGCACATGTATGTAAAAGCTCAGAAGCCACATGATTTTATTCGGTACACCAGGTATAGGTAAGTGGACACTGTGGTCCAAGGAGCATGTTAGTGGGTTCTAAAGCTGATCTGGATACAGGAAGGGTATCTAACATTGTGAGATAGAACAATCAACACACCTTGGTAACCTCTAACATGTTCCTATAAATATCTCCAATTCTCTAAATCAATATCATAGGAACATCTTCCTAGAACATTTCATCACTGTATTTTATAGTGTACAGTTATGGAGAAATTTATGAAAGTGAAAATCACACTTTTTCTGATAGTAAGATTATGTGTTTGGGTCAAAATATTTAGTGGCTATACTGATTTCTCATACAGAACTACATGACGTTCACTGAGTGAAAAGGAGAATAAGAAACTGTTACTGTTCACATGATGAAAAGTAGATTACCACTGAAGGTGTTGAGGTGATTCTGATTGTCATAAATTCTTGTGTTTCGCGGCTGGCGCAAAAACACAACATCTCCAACTTCTAATAGCAAAGCGACACCATTAGCTGGACTAGCATACCCTGAAGTCTGATGTCCCCAAGCCATAACAACCTGGTCTCCATTCTTGAACAGCGCAGCAGCACTAGCATGTGAAGGATGTCCATGTCCACCAATGTAGAACTCAAAGTGGTAGGTTCCTCTCACCGGTGCTGTGAAAAACCCTGGGGAGCATTTACATTTATTTCTTTTTAAGTCCATTATAAAGATCAAGAATGAACAGCCACCTTTATATTAACCAAACCCAATCCCACAACCACATTTGTGATTTGCACAAAAATTATACAATGACTAAAGTTACGTTCAGATTGCAAATCACATCTGTTATTCAAGCAAAGCAGTATCTCATCCTCCTGACTCATTATTTACATTTCATATTGCAAGTGTTCAGAGATAATTTGTTGGTCCTTGCTGATATTTTCTAATCGTCATGGTTACTATGGTAATGTATACACACAGGGGCTCATTTACGCAATTTTCAAAAATCTGAAAATATTAGCATAGAAATCACCTCTTTCCTGAACACTCACTCTGGATTAACAAATACTGCGTAAAATTAACTCAGAATGAATTATAAAGTGTAAATTCATAGCTCAGTGGGTTGTGCAGGGACCATGTAGAGAGACTACTGCCCTTGTGCAGGCAGCGCAGGTTCCTGGCCATTTGCTCTTTACTCTATGTCTTCCTCCTTATCTCCACTCATTTTCTGTCTGCTTACTTCATTGCAAATACTTCTGTGGCAGGTTGGAGAGGTGGATGGGACACGCACCTGTGTCCCATCCACCTGCCTGCCTTATAAGGCGGAGCCGGACAGCAGCGAGGGGGTCGGAGGAGCTGCTGTCAGGCTGGGATGCTTGTGCACATGTGGGTGATTATTGAATAAAACGGTTCTGCACTCTGTGTCTCTCCGTCCTTCGGTCGGGCCCCCGTGGCACGCACCCTGCCACAACTTCATTTTGCTTTTTATAGTAAGATAGGGAAAAGACAGGGACCATAAATGCATTGAAAAGCCGGGAAAGAGGTGACTAACACGATTAGTGACACGTCATCTGTTACAGACATTGAAAATAAAACATTTATGATCATATGTTAGTTAATAACTTATTATTTTATTATTTTTAATATCATTAGGGGCATGTCTGGGCCCCTAATGATGGGGCCTAGACAGGCCCTCAATCATGGGTATGTGAACAGTTTAAGTCCCAACTCATCCTGAAATTTCATAAATGAGGCATATAGTAAGGATGTAGACAAAAGAAATGGCTTTACCTCCGTCACACATGGTTATGTGCAGCAGTGTTGGAAACTCTCCAAGTTACAAGACATTGCTAGTGACTAAGGAAACGACTGCATACTGCAGATTAGGAATCTATCCAGGCACAGGTTTCAAAATGGAAGAACTGAATCGATATTTCTCAAGCCTGAATTCCCCAAACTGTTCTTTGGACCTGAGAATCCCCTCAGGTCCTTCTCTCTCCTCAGTTTCTACCAACAACTGTTTGATGTTTTGGGTACTCTGCTTAGTTTACTCTGCAGCTTTATTGTGACAAGTAGGGGAGAGGTCAGATTTTCACAGATGACACAAAGAGCTTCTGTTCACTGACTTACTTGCCAGAGACCACAACTCCACGAGCCACTCCACAAAATCTTTCTTTCCTTAACTCCTAGTTGTGGTCATGTGGGTTAGATTTAAAAGATACATGATTTGGGTCAGAAAAAATAGAAATGATTTTGGTTTGGCATTAAGGGATCAGGGCTCCCTTAATGTGATGTGAATATTAGAGATAAGTCACAACCAAACCACTTGATTGGGAGCTGTGAACATATCTACTGCACATTTTTTCATGAGATTATACAAGCCAAAATAATTAAATCAACAAGTTATTGTTAAAATATGTGATTTTGATGCATAAATATGATTACCTGTGTTTGGGTTATAGGCATTTCCAACATTTGTAACAACCTCTCTGAAGATCAGGTTCGTTTCTGTGTTAAATGGTCCAAGAGTTGCTGAGCCAGAAGCGAACAAAGACGCTGAGAAAGCCACTCGTTTCACTGAGAGAGAAAAACACAAGTGTTAGATTACAGTGAACGATGTACAAGTTGTATCAATACTGATCTAATTTTGGAAATCACAAACCTTTTCCTTCTCTTGTCAGAGCGTTCACATGGTTTTCTGTTGTGTTTGCTCTGGATTTAATGGTGAGAAGTTCAGCTGCCTGTTCTGCTAGCTTAGCTGCCTGTTCTGCCAGCTTAGCTGCCTGCTCTAAAACATCAAAAACAACATCAGAATTAACAGTTTGACAAAGTCACAGCAAAATGCTGGAAGGATCACATGGACTCTAGACTTTAAACTATTTACACAGAAGATGTAGTGGAAAATCCTGGTCCCCCTACATAAACTAAGTTTCTATATGTATCACCGTTTCCAATTGGACTGAAGAAAAATAATGCCAAGAGTCAGATCCGTCTGATGTTCCGTTCAAATACTGCAGAGGTTTTTATTGCATAAAAACAATTAGTACCAACCACAGGGGAATTAACCATTCGAATGGACAACTCTAAAATCTTTCATCGAGTCCTCCTTATATACTCTCAAAGGGCCTGGGGGCCACACCCCTCAGTTTTATTGATTATCATGATTACAACCCATATTCTTCCATTGTTTCCCTCACGTATATTTTATCCGAGGAACAAGAAACAACCTTTCATTTTTTTAAACTTTAACCACCCTCCCCTGCACCTTTTCTCAACAACAGGTGTCCTTTCCCAGAATCTCGTGTCTTTCCTTAGAATCTTGAGAAATTTGTGCACACAAGGGGAGGATCCCCCGAGTGACACTTGTTATTACACATTTTGGTGTGGGCAATCTCTAGACACCTGTTCTGAGAAATGACGCCCTCTATACCCAGAAAAAGGGGAGATAACTTTGCACACCGAGAGCGGAGCTCCGCGGTCAGGAAGCCGCGTGTGCTTTCTTCCAATTTGAGCCCAAGACAGGCAGGCTTTTACACCATACAACATTCCTTTGCATTGAGCAGAGTTGCAGAGATTCTTTACGGTCACCAAAGCTTTAAAAGGAACCCTGCCTATTAAGACATGTAGGTCAGACGGTGGCACTTGCTGGCCCCCATACAGTGTTTTGACTGCTCAACGAGATAATCCAGAGGATAAACATGTCATCTGTTCAGCCATTTCAATTTTTTCATTTCTCAGCAGGTGCCACCGTCTGACGTCACTACCCAGAATGCATTGCGGTGTAAACAACAATGGCGACCTACGAGTTAAATTATATTTTCAAATTTTATAAAAACGAAGACATCAAAAAGGTTTTTTATATCACATTGTTATAATTGATACCAACATTTATCTTTTAAGACCTACATGTCTTAATAGCCAGGGTTCCTTTTAAGAAACAACAATGATTATATAAAACTGTTAATCTTTTCTAATACAAAAGAGGTACAGATAGAGAGAAAGACATACACACACTGAGACAGAGAGGAAGAGAGAGACACACAGCCAGCTTTCATGTCGCTACACAGCGTCTTTCAAGGCCAAAGTTAGCACAGAACAGCAGAGTTAGAAACTTTTCGAAGTTAGACTTTAGCATTTAGCAAAAGATATGGATCTTTCTACTAGAAAGAGTTGAAAGTCTGGATCTCAGGTTTTGTGGCTGCAAAACATAACAAGAACTTGACCTTTCACCTCTGTGCATCACAATTGCTATGAGGTGTTTGAGCAAATGCCACGTTTGGTTTTCACACATAGAACTGTGCTTTCTGGTCAAGCATGTCCACTTCGGTAGAATGAAGGACTACAAACTGCTTGGAAATGGATACATAAACAATCACACTACTCATGAACATTTAAGAGTCTGGTAATGACAAAGAATAGTATTTGCACTCCTTATTGAAACAAAATCTAGGCCTGGTCACAGACAGGAGTAGATTTCATTTGTACAATTGAAAAGTTGAAAGTTGAAGCATGTATATTTTGGGATGTGACAGGTGTGCTGCTAAGGATTTTGGGCGTCATTTAAAAAAAAATAATTTATACAGGGCCCCCAACACAATGGTTACATTTTTTGATGCTATTTTACATACAATTATGTATTTGAATGGTATTTTTAACCATCATTACCATATTTGTGACTACTAAATATACAGCACATACCTTGGTACTGTTGATTCAGCTCCGTATTTTGAGACTCCAGTTGATAAATCTTATCTGCCTGTACTGTAAAACACACACACACACACACACACACACACACACACACACACACACACACACACACACACACAAAATTGATTCTCTCCTTCAAAACGATACACACAGCTGTCATATATCTCTTACAGAATATTATTCATTTAGCTTATTTCTTCATACATTTTGGAGTTTGAATGTTGCTCCATGAGGGAACCTGTGTCATTGTGTTTTCTGTAATGTGCATTAACAAATATATTGAAATCCTGTTTGTGTAGATTGAGCACACAATTATATTGAAATATTCGAAACTTAAGACATCCAATAAAGCTGAGCCTTTAATCTTTTGTCACAAAACCAATAAATCATGTTTCAAGACACTGGTTTCTTCACAAAGTAGCCTGTTGAATAACCCCTCTACAGTCTGAAAGGCTGTCTGCTGCTGTCAGCCATTCACACTATGGGGGAATGTTAAAAACGACGTGTGTGAATAAGTCGTTACATTCCCTGCTCCAGCCAGAAGGAGCAGGGTGAGTATAGAGTTTAACACTCACACACCTTCAGGACCCCTCTTGGCAAAAATATAAAAAAATTAACCAGAGGGTGTTAGACATGATTTTGTTATGATTTAAAGCATGATAATCAGGGGACCTGAAAAATGTCCCCTGTTGGCTTGAGGTCCACTGTTTGTGAGTGTGACAATGCCGAGGTCCACTGTTGAATAGGTAGGCAAGTGTACACACACACAGACCTTCACATTTTGTTTGGTAGGAAAAAGTCCCTCTCTTAACACACCCAAATACTCCAGACCAGCAAACACTAAACAATCTCTGCTTTAACAGTTACTGATGTTCAGTTAAATTTATTTGATCAGCAGCATCTGGATGCAACTTACTTGTGTAATACTTGGCTATTCCTAAGTAAAGTTTTCATTATGAATTGTGTATACCACACAGAATCATACCTTTATGCAAGAATCTCATCTCAACCTTCAGTCCAGCCAACATGCCGCTCATCTCTCTCAGCACTGCATGGATATCCTCCGTACGTGTTTGTTGTTGGCCAGAGACATTTCCTGCTTCTCCTCCTGTCGACTCAGTTTGTCTTAAACTTTCTCCAAGTTCATTGTCAGACTCTGCTTGAATCTGAGCTGCAGAGAGAGAGCAGATCAGCAGCAGCAATGGAAGAAACATGGTTATGATGTTGTCAGAGTGTGTAAACCCAACCTTAAATAGGATTTCATTCTGTAATTAATCAACCAAGATGAATCAATTATTACCTCAATTATTACCTGATCCTATTTCCTTTACCATGAAATGGGGCAGATGATAAGAATTGACAGTTTGGACTTGTGAATTCTGTTGAAACAAAATTAAATGAAAGTCATAAGTGTCTACAGTATCTTGCCTCCTTTTCAAAGTTTGAATATTTACTGCTTCTTTATCTTGAGCAATAACATTATTAAGTTTCGCAATCGTGTGTCCCTGTTTCCTTCTCCTGGCTTTTATTTCTGAAGTGCTTCCTGGTGCAGGGTTGTCCTGACTGAAATCAGGACAGACAATTGGGGCAAAGCAAGGTTGTACACTGCATATCACATTCACCCATTCAGAAACACATTTATACAGCTCTTTCTTAATGTATAAGGATTGTTGAAGAATATTATCAGAACCAGTTCAGAAGTCCGCTGTGGTGCAGTGAGTTTTATTCAGTTAGCCGGTGGTGAGCAGACCTACGCAGAGCGTGTCTGGGTTGGTGTGCTAACCCAGAGCGGTTGGAATCATGACTTTTTACACAGTAAGTTCAAAGCACAAAAGGCAGGAATAAACAAGCCAAGTGAGAGACAAAACAATTTACAGTCAGATGTGATCTGTGGCCAAATGCCGTTATCGGGCATTTGGCATGACTGTCACTAAGTTGTAAATTACCCCATAGGGTGTTCTCGTGATTCAAGTCTGTGGCCAAATGAGTTGGTATTAACATATCAGTCAGTCAGGAACTTCGTCATATGGCATTCCCGGGGTTCCAGTGTTTGTTGAAGCGAGTTCCAAGGTGTCGGCCCTGCAGGGGGTAGGAAGTTGGAATTTCAGGTCAGCCACGGTGTCACAATGCCTCATCAGGATCTATGCAGTTACATCTAATGAGCACGCACACAGACTCACCCCTCCTAATGTCTTGACCTCATCTATTGTCATGGTTTCCCAGTTTAGATAGGTTTTTTACTTTAACTCACTCCTGTCTTTCCAGATCCTGCCACCCTAATCAGCCAGAAATCCACTGATTCCCTTCACCTGTGCTTCCCCAGCCCAGCTCCACACCTGGTTTCCCTCATCAGCAGTTCCCCTCATATACCGGCCCATTTCCACCTTTCTGTTGCCAGATTGTCGAGTGTTTATGCCTCGCTTTGCAGCGTTCCTGATTTCTGTCCTGTTTCTGCCTGCCTGCCTGCGACCCTGCGACCCTGCATGACTCCCGGTTTATGGATTTTTGCCTGCCCCTTTGGACATGTTTGCCTGATCTGCCTGTCTGCCCGGTTTGACCCCTGCCTGTCTTTGACCAGTATTAAAGCCTCTTGGACTCTGATTCTGCCTGGTGTTGTGCATTTGGGTTCTCTGTCCTGTCTGAGCCGTGACATCTATACAGTTATAGGGGGAAGGTGTTTTCATGACTATGACAAAGACATTTTCTGTCCTCATGGAGAAACTCATTCATCAGATTATGAGCTAAAATGAGGAAACTATCTGTATTGTTTACCTCCAAACACAACAGTCAGTCACCTCATAAAAAAGGTTAAATACAGTGATTTTTTTTTGTCCCCAAATAGACTTCAGGCAAGAATGTTTGTTGGAAACATCAAGACAGTGCCAGAGCCCACTGGTATGGCAGTGGCTTGTATGACATCAAGTCAGCTTTTCATACTGAGCTAAACACAGAAAATCATTCATGAAATGATTTATTTATCTACAAGGAAGGAGCGTTCTGGGGGAGAAGTGGAAGGGTCTGAATAAAATGCATATTGCGGGGTCTTGATCCTGGCTGGAGTCAAAGGATAAACTAGCAGCAAATGTGCGATGCAGAAAGAGGCTATATTTCATGCCACAGTGTCTCTGGAGACATTTTATCTTTTCTCTAGAGTAATCTAATGTGATAATTGTGAGAGAAACTGGCAGATATTAGAACATATCAGAACATAACTTCCATTACTCTATAACCCCGGCAATAATGTCACAGTATATGAAAGGCCAGTGGCATTCAGGGGTCATGGTCCAGAGAAGAATCAGGGTATCAAAATGTGCGTCTCCATCCTGCGACAACAAGCATTACTTTTCTCTTTCAAAAGTGTTACCGTGGCGACGCTAGGCGCCAAAAAAGCGCGCCCCCCCTTCATCTGATTGGCTCAGACAGAAAAAACTTTGCGCCTCAAGCCCCATAATACGGTTTGACGTACATGCACGAAAATCGGTACACACCTGTATCATGGCACAACTTAAAGAAAAGTCTCTTGGCGTCATGCCCGAAACCGAACAGGAAGTCGGCCATTTTGAATTAATTGTGTAATTTTGGCGCAATTTATGCCATTCCTTCGGCAATTAATACGGCCCGAACCGTAACGTGCACCCAGGTGTGTTATACATCAAAGTGTCCGTCTCCATCCTGCGACTAAGTGCATTACTTTTCTCTTTCAAAAGTGTTACCGTGGCGACGCTAGAAGCCAAAAAGCGCCCCCGCCCTTCATCTGATTGGTCCATATTTGATAGTTCTCCAAAAGCCACCAAATTTTGCATGCAAGACAGACTTGGCGATAAATTTGATATTTCATGGTTTACATTAATGGGCGTGGCCTAACGGCTCAACAGCGCCCCCTAGAAAACTTTTCTCTGCCATAACTTTTGAATGGTTTGACATAAAGAGTCGTGGTTGGTGTCATGGGACTCGGTATTAAGTCCTTGACCTTCATTGGCCTGAATTAGCCCCGCCCCTTCTTCTGATTGGTTGTCCCTTTTTTCTGCTATAACTTTTGAATGGTTTGACATAGAGAGTCGTGGGTGGTGTCATCAGATTCTGTATGGAGTCCTTGACCTTCATTGGCCTGAATTAGCCCCGCCCCTTCTTCTGATTGGTTGTCCCTTTTTTCTGCTATAACTTTTGAATGGTTTAACATAGGAAGTCGTGGGTGGTGTCATTTCTGATATGCTTATGGGGGGCGGTGGCCGTGAGTGCGAGGGCCCGTTCATCGCTGCTTGCAGCTTTAATTATTATTAAAACTCAATGAAAAAATCTGTCAATTGAAACTATTGTGTGTTATATACAGTTCTTTCCAATGTTCAGTAAAATCAAAGACTTTAAACCTTGTTTTAAGGTTTTATTATTTTATTCTAAACCTATATAGTGTATATTTATATAGATTTACATAAAATTTGTATTTTCTATATATTGATATAATATTTATGCAATATTTATATTTTCTATACTTATATGGATAATTATGTAGTAAAAGGGATTTTTACATAGTATTTATATAGACTATATTTATATGGATATTGTGTAGATATAATAATAGCGTTATAAAGAGTGAGAGAGAGAGTTATAAAGAGGTAGGAACTAGGAA
This sequence comes from Cololabis saira, assembly GCF_033807715.1. Classification (NCBI taxonomy): domain Eukaryota; kingdom Metazoa; phylum Chordata; class Actinopteri; order Beloniformes; family Belonidae; genus Cololabis; species Cololabis saira. The sequence continues at coordinate 22,973,128 of NC_084610.1, read as the reverse complement.
AAAGTGTAAACTTCTTCCTACTCCTTTTTCAAATCTATGTGCATATGAAGATGTTACTGTTTAGTTTTATTTTTAGTTTTTTATATACATGTTCGAAATAAATTCATTCATTCATTAATTCATTCATTTTATTGAAAATGAGTGAATAATCCTCAATGAACCATGATCTGAGAGAAATAAAGAACACCATTGCTCTAAATAAGCATTGATATTGATCTAAGAGTCCGTAGGTCAACCCTTTCCGTTATGGTCATTTCTCAGCAACAGCAACAATGCTCCGAGGTCAACTTGACACGGGGCATGTTAAATTTCCAAAAAGCGTTGGAAACCAAGAAAAGCCCAATAAACATTCCTAAAATATAATTATTTAATCTTTTACAAAACGTTTCATTTTAAAAAGAAATCTTGCTGCCTGGATTGTTGGCTCACCTATTGGCACACCACGAGGATGTATTTTATCCCCTTGATATCAGCCACGGACCTGTTACTGGAATAATTTTTTTTAGGTGGTGTGATGAGTCATGGCTTCAAAGTGTGAGTTATAATCAGTTCTCGAGTTGTAAAAGAATAAATCAGGGGGGTGGTGGATTTTATCATATGGGGACAGATAATTTGTGCTGATTACAAATAATATAATATATTACATATAATAGCAGTGACCAAAACACCTGCAGAAATACTGCAGGAATGACATAGCAGCCGTTAAATGCAGCCTTCTGTAAGCTTTAAATATCCACTGGGCTTACATCAAATACATCAAAACACAACAATAAAAACAGTTTTCTGAACTTATCAATATGACTCTGTCCTTCACAGGATAAGTAAAATGGATCACTGCAAAAACTCACAATCTTGACAAGAATATTTGTCTTATTTCTAGTTAAAATGTCTCATTTTAGTAAAAAAATCTCATTACACTTAAAACAAGACTCATCACTGGAAAAAACAACAATTTTCACCTGTTCAAAGTAGATTTTCACTTGAAATAAGTAGAAAAATCTGCCAGTGGAACAAGATTTTATTGCTTGTAATGAGAAGATAAATCTTGTCCAACTGGCAGATTTTTCTACTTATTTCAAGTGAAAATTTACTTGAAACAGGTGAAAATTGTCAAATAAGTTATTTTTCTGGTGTTATTTTTCTGGTGATGACTCTAAATGTTGAAATAGCAGTAAAACCACATTCATTGATGAAATGACATAAGGGATGGAAAGGGGGGATGGCAGTTTTACAGGGGGGATGATTTGGACAGTTTTTATTTCAGGGGGGATGCCATCCCCCTGTTTGATTTTTACAGTGAGGACCAGTTTCTTCACAAAAACAGGAGTTTTCAGAAATAGGGCAAACACGTGCAGTGCGTGTAACGTGAGAGGATGTGAAAGCCTGTCGGTGTGTAAAACACTGAGAGTTTGATAAAGAAGTCTATCGTTTTAAATTAGGTCAGCGTCTGTACAAGTAAGTAGTGTTGAACGACCATAAAGTATATAGATAACGTAACATAAAGTAATAAAGAAAAATTCTGTGTGTGCTTCCTCAATAAACCTTCAATAGTTTCATGTCTCCTCACTGATTTTCTGACATTTAAAAACAAAGACGAGTGCTAATTTATAAAGAGATATGTCAAAGAAGTGCTGCTTTCACTGTACTTGTAATTGAATAAACATCTGTAAAAACACTAAACTTTAAAACTTGTAAAAACACAGACAAGTAAACCTTTACTCCTTTCAAATTTGTGAAAAATCCAATGGGTACAGATAAAACCTTGTTCATACATTGAGTAATATAATAGATCATCATCACAACTTTCTCAGCAGCAAACAGAAAACAAGTTTGAAAAAGTTCAAAACTAAAATCACATCAAAATGCAATATTGTTGAAAAAATGCCATCTTCTGATTTTAAATTTCTGCCTATAGCTTTTTAAAGCTCCGTCTGTATCGTTTGGTTACTTTGTAAGCTTGGTTCTCTGAGTGAAGAGACTATCTCTCCACTCCGTTACATATTTCTGTCATGGTTTCCCAATGTAGATAGGTTTTTTTACTTTAACTCACTCCCCTGTCTTTCCAGATCCTGCCACCCTAATCAGCCATAAATCCACTTATTCCCTTCACCTGTGCTTCCCCACCCAGCTCCACACCTGGTTTCCCTCATCAGCAGTTCCCCTTATATACCGGCCCTTTTCCACCTTTCTGTTGCCAGATTGTCGAGTGTTTATGCCTCGCTTTGCAGCGTTCCTGATTTCTGTCCTGTTTCTGCCTGCCTGCCTGCCTGCCTACCTGCGGCCCTGCATGACTCCCGCTTTTGGATTTTTGCCTGCCCCTTTGGACATGTTTGCCTGATCTGCCTGTCTGCCCGGTTTTGACCCCTGCCTGCCTTTTGACCTGATTAAAGCCTCTTGGACTCTGATCTGCCTGGTGTTGTGCATTTGGGTTCTCTGTCCTGTCTGAGCCGTGACAATTTCATATGTACGGGGAATGACCCCCCCTGCTGTCAAGGTACGTGGATATTTCTTTAGGACACACCGGCTTGCCCAGTCATGCCCTCAGGTTTACCTAGAAAGCACCTGTGCTGGCGTGTAATCAGTGATAGTGTAATCGAAACATGTCTCTGAGCGGCCTGAAAAGCTGGACCAAGGTTACAAAGTACAAAGTAACCAAACGTGACTATCTCTCCACTCGGTTACATATTTCATATGTAAGGGGAACTCTTTAAGACACCCTGTGAGGAGACGGTGCAACCCACAAGCCCAGTGCACCGAAAAGTGACATCTCCTATTCTTCTACACTATTTACATACCAATCAGGACAAGGCCCCGCAAGACGCAAAGGCCAAGCCTGAGAGGCAGGCGGGCCGCTCAGGACAGTCCGCAAGCCGCAAGACTGACCAAAAGAAACCAAACAAAAAGTCAAGAACAGAGCAGCCGCTCAGATCAGCCAGCAAGACGCCAAGCTGACCGAAGGAGACCACAAAGGATGTAGCCGCCTACCGTTGAGTCACACCCAGCACCTGCTCACCAAAGGAGGGGCTGGCTGCAACATTCAGACGGTAAAACCGTGAAAACGTGGACTGAGATGACCATGTGGCTGCTGCACAGATGAGAGGCCCCTCGCCACAAGGTCCATGAGGTGGCCACGCCACGTGTCGAGTGCGCCCGAACCCCGGACGGGACAGGCACATCTGAGAGCACATAAGTCTTCTGAATAGTGTCCACAATCCAGTGGGACAGTGGAAACTTCGATAAGGGTCTGCCCTGTTAGGTCTAAATCAACATTACATAATTTCGTAATGAGCAAAGACACAGAGACTGCTTGGAATGGCGTTTTAACGGACTTCTGCAGAAGGTGGAGAGGAACAGGGGGTCAGGGGCTCTTTGAGAGAGCCCCTGACAACAAATGCTTCCCAAATGCTTTCCCCTCTGCATGATGGTTTTATTGAGAAACTTGACAGGAACTAACCATATATGGACAGTGAACAGTGAACAGTAGACAATGGTTGGAAGTGATAAGGAAGTGAAAGGGATTGGCACAGGACCATGGCCTTGTCGCTAAAAACGGAACGGCTGCTTCATCGCACGTCGTCCCGACGCCTCAGATCTTAGGTCCCGGGTTTCGGCACCAGAAAGGGTTAGGTCTAAAGCAACATTACATAAGTTCGTAACGAGGAAAGACACAGAGACTGCTTGGAATGACCTTTTAACGCACTTTTGCAGAAGAGGGAGAGCAACAGGGGGTCAGGAAAATGCTTCCCAAATGCTTTCCCCTTTGCATGATGGTTTTATTGAGAAACTTGACAGGAACTAACCATATATGGACAGTGAACAGTAGACAATGGTTGGAAGTGATAGGGAAGTGAAAGGGATTGGCGCAGGACCATGGCCTCGTCGCTGAAAACGGAACGGCTCCTTGATCGCACGTCGTCCCGACGCCACAGATCTTAGGTCCCGGGTTTTGGCACCAGAAAGGGTTCGGTCTAAATCAACATTACATAAGTTCATAACGAGGAAAGACACAGAGACTGCTTGGAATGACCTTTTAACGCACTTTTGCAGAAGAGGGAGAGCAACAGGGGGTCAGGCAAATGCTTCCCAAATGCTTTCCCCTCTGCATGATGGTTTTATTGAGAAACTTGACAGGAACTAACCATATATGGACAGTGAACAGTGAACAGTAGACAATAGTTGGAAGTGATAGGAGAGTGAAAGGGATTGGCGCACGACCATGGCCTCGTCACTGAAAACGGAACGGCTGCTTGATCGCACGTTGTCCCGACGCCACAGATCTTAGGTCCCGGGTTTCGGCACCAGAAAGGGTTAGGTCTAAATCAACATTACATAAGTTCATAACGAGGAAAGACACAGAGACTGCTTGGAGTGACGTTTTAACGCACTTTTGCAGAAGAGGGAGAGCAACAGGGGGTCAGGCAAATGCTTCCCAAATGCTTTCCCCTCTGCATGATGGTTTTATTGAGAAACTTGACAGGAACTAACCATATATGGACAATGAACAGTGAACAGTAGACAATGGTTGGAAGTGATAATGTGTGATTGAGTCCTGACATTACAGTAGAGTGATTGAACCAGGACAGTCCAAAACTTGAGTAGATCAGGAAGTGGCTGTTCTGACATCTGTTGACAAAGCATGTGGCAGTGTCGGAAGGACAAAAACAAGTTTAAGTACATTTAATGTGAGCTACTTTAAGACTTTTACTCAAGTCATTTTCTTATGGGTGACTTTAACTTTTACCAAAGTCTTTTTCAGTTATGGTATTTCTACTTTTACTTAGTTACTTCTTTCAGTACTTTATACACCTCTGCTTCTAAGTTACTTTGGACCAAAGTGCTAAAAGGCTAAATGTCCAAAATCAGCTGTTATACTTTCTTTTTTGATCCTCCTCATTAAGAGAGACAAACTCATGACATGAATGACAGAAAAGACCAAGACGAGACCAGGGTTTCCTCTCAATGATGACCAGGGCAGGACTGGGACAAAAAATCGGCCCGGGCATTTTGAGCCTAGACCGGCCCACCAGGTATTGATGGAAAGAAAATGAAGCCTATGAATGAAAACAAACGTTCTTGTGACACCGCTTGTACACTGTCTTGTTGGTGTGTATGTTCTTGTCTAATAAACCTAAACCTACACCATCCCCCCAGTCCTGTTATAGATGTACTTAGTACTGTTTCTGAGTAGACCAGCAAACTTGTATGGCAAGCCGTTTTAACATTTAATAGCTAGACTGGATACGTGTTGCAGATATCTGTAATTCAATTCTTCCTAGTCAAAAAGAGCATTTCAGATATCTACAATGATATATTAACCCATTTTAAACAGGGGGGACGCATTCTGACAGCGTGAAATACTGCTGTCAGAATGCGTTCCCCCTCTGTTTATCATTTTTTTTTTTTTTTTTTTTTGGCCCAGCCCGGCCCAACATCCCCATCGGCCCACCGGGCATTGGCCAGTCCACCCCTGACGATGACTGTTGTTGGAGTCCAGGGGCTTCTGGTTCTGTCTCCATCCATCCATCCATCCATTATCCATCCATCCATCCATCCATTATCCATCCATCATCCATCCATCCATTATCCATCCATCCATCCATCATCCATCCATCCATTATCCATCCATCCATCCATCCATTATCCATCCATTATCCATCCATCCATCCATCCATCCCCTCTCAGTATCATCCTTTATATCTGTTCCATCTGAAAAGATCACGCGAGGAGAACAGTGTGCTGAACTCCGTAAACTGTTTATTCGTCAGGCTTCACTCACAGCTTCTAGAGCGGTGGTCAGCAACCCGCTAAAGAGCCGCATGCAGCTCTTGAGCGTTGCCCTGGAGCTACCTTTTTTTTTTTTTTTCCTTTTTTCTTCTTTTTTTTCCTTTTTTTCCTCTTTTTTCTCTTTTTTTTGTTTTTTTTTTCTTCTTTTTTCCTTTCCTTTTTAATCTCAACATTTCGACTTTTTTCTCGAGATTGTACTTCAACATTAATCTCAACATTTCTACTTCTTTCTCAAAATTTCGACTTTTTCTCAACATTTCGACTTTTTTCTCGACATTTGGACTTTTCTTTTCGACATTTCAACTTTTGTCTCGAGATTGTACTTCACTGGGGCGCGGGCCTCGGGTGGCCCCTGGGGGGCGGTGGGGGGGGGCCGCGGGGCCCTGTCCCTAGCCGGTGGGGGCCTTGGGGGCCTGTGGGGGGGGTTACCTCATGGCGGTGGGGGGTGGGTGGCTGGGGAGGGCTCGGGCGGGGGGCTGTGGCTGGGGCGTCTCCGGGCCTCCCGGGGGGGGGCGGGGCCGTGGGCGTGGGGGTCCCACCCGGAGGGCCGGCCCTGCCTGGGTGGGGGGTGGCTGTCTGCGCTGGGGGGGCATTGCTGCCTTGGTCCTCCGTCGCTGGGCGGGGGCCAAGTGCCCCTGCGGATGTGGGGACTCCGGGACCCTTGGGGTGTCCGCCGGGGTGGCCTCGGGGGGGGGGTGGGGCCGGGTCCGGGGAGCGGGCCTCCCCTGACCGGGGGGTGCACGGGCGGGCGCGACGGCGGGGTGGCACCATTCCCAGGTATCTATGTCTTATGTTGTCAGTATGAATGGGAGGATGTTGGACCGTTTCCCCCTCCGTCTGGGGGCTCCGGCGGCGCCGGGGGCGCCCTTGGAGGTACGGTGGGGCCCTTGCCCGGCTCGGGGGGCCGGCCCCCGTCTACTGGACGGCCGGTGGGGGGACGCGGGTGTCTTATCAGGGCCGGCTTTGCTGGTCCTGCTTCCTGGCTTCGGCCTCCGCTCCCCCTCTTGCCCCCCCTACACGATTCATACGCACATAGGCGAAAGGCGGGGGGTCCGGGTCGTGGGGGGCACTGTCCCGCGGGGCCTGGCACTCCCCGCCTCACGGTTTTAACAGCAAAATAGACACTGCACATTCAACACTTAATAAATACATTTGACAAGGACACGTAGTTCGGGAGGGGGGGGGGTCTGTGTCAATCGATACTTGGCCCTCCCTCCTCCCTGTTTTTATGGCATTAATCACATGCACTCAACACAAGGGGCGGGAGGGGGTCCCACATCACCCGCGTTCCCTCACCGGCCTGGGCCTGGGACGGGTGGGTCGGGTTACCCGGGCCTGGCGGGGCCCGCCGTGCAGCCTGGGGTGCCTTCTGGCGGTGCTGGATCCCCCCGGGGAGGGGGAAACGGTGCGTGATTGTATGTCTGTGTCGGTGGGAATGCGGTATGGAAGGGTCCTGCCATGGAGGATTTGAGCCTCCATTGGCAGGACATCAAAAACTTAATAATTTATCAATATTATTTTATACAAAGATGGTTATTATTATTATTATTATTAGTATTATTATTAGTATTATTATTATTATTATGTATAGTATATTATATTATTATTAGTATAGGTATCGAATAGGTGAATGGATGAATGAATGGGATGCCTGGGTCTGGGGCCCTCCGTTGTCGGGCCTGCGCGGGTGTCGCCTTGTTGGGGGGTTCCCTCTCTCCGGGCCCGTTTCCGGTCCCCCCCGCTGCCTCTACGGCGGGGCGCCCCTCTGGTCTTGGAGGGCCACTTTCGTGGGGGACGGGTGCGCCTGCCCGCGTCGGCGGCCGGGGCGGCTCTGTCTCTCCGGGCAGGCTGGCCCCCTGCCGGGTGGGGGTCGTTGGCCTGAAGGGTGAGGGCCTCCTGGCCGCGTGTCCGGCCCGGACCGGGCGGCCGGGGATTGCCTGGGTCGCGGTCCGCCGCCGCGGGATCCCTGGCTGCTTCTTTCCGCGCCGTGGGGGCCCCGCCCGCGGGCCCCCTCGGCCGCCGCCGGGTGGGGGGGGGGCCTCGCAGGCGGTGGGTTGCCTCCCTCCTACTTCTCCCCTCTGTGGGGTTGCCGGTGGCCTGGGTTCCGGGCTCTTCCTTGTCGGCCTCTGGTCTCGCGGGTGGCGGGGTTGCTCCCCCCCCTCCCCCACTATAGATACACTTCAGGTGGAGCTTTGTTTGGTTTATTACACACACACACACACACACACACACACACATACACACACACATATAGTCATTTAGTCACATGCATACACACACACACACACACACACACACACACACACACACACACACACACACATGCATGATCATATACATACACACACACACACATAGACATACACACTGGCTTGTTCACCTGCATGCTGGCTCTCTAGTTTTTGGGTTTAGGTAGCGGTAGCGATCAGATCTCAAGATTTAGGTCGATTGCTGTTCGTGTTTTGGATGTCTCCGTGCCGGTTTCGTGCTTTGTTTGTGTTTTTTTTGTTGCAGATTTCCAGTGCTTGACGTGTGTCTCCGTGTGTTCCTGCTTCCTGGATTGGCAGTGGATGTCGTCACCCCACGCCCCCCACCCCCCCAAAAAAAAAAAAAAAAAAAAAAAAAAAAACACTGGGTTTGTATGTGTATATTTATGTATGTCTACGCATATGTGTGCGTATATATATGTATATATTACATATAGTAATAATGCACATATATACACTTTTGGTTTCTACCGTCATGGTATCAATCAATAATATGTGTGCAGACAAGGTAAAAAAAAAAAAAAAAAAAAAAAAAAAGAAAAAAAGAGATTGTACTTCAACATTAATCTCGACATTCTGACTTTTTTCTCTACAGTTCGACTTTTTTCTTTACATTTCAACTTTTTTCTTGACATTTCGACTTTTTTCTCGAAGTGCATAATGAAAAACAAATCTTCCCCCAGTTATAACTAATATAGAAACATGCAGCATGTGTTACCTTCATTCTAAAGGCTGATTTATGGTTCTGCGTTACACCAACGCGGACCCTACACTCTGTGTCGATTTACCGTGGAACCATAAATCAGGCTTAAAGGAGCTTGAGGCCGGATTGTGGCAAGATTTATGAAAAAAATCCGTATACATTTTAAGTTTTCTAGTAATAATGTCAGATGAAGCGTTCCAAACCCAAAAGAATGATTCCTCTAGCGTATCTCTCCTTTGCCTTGAACAGGCTGTGTGCTGCAAAATGTGCTGCAATTCGGTCCCGATTTTCCCGCGCTGGGCTGTGGATGTGACGTCACATGACGCTGCATGCACGTTCTCCCCGTTCTCCCGTGCCGGCTTCACTGTTGGCTGCAGTACCCCCAACGGCCGTCGTGGTGAAGGGTGGCGCTAGAGAGTCTCATTTCTTAAAAGGAGCCTCATGCTCCTTTAAAGGAGCTTGAGGCTCCTTTTAAGAAAATCGGGACCGAATTGCAGCACATTTTGCAGCACACAGCCTGTTCAAGGCAAAGGAGAGATACACTAGAGGGCTCATTCTTTTGGGTTTGGAACGCTTCATCTGACATTATTACTAGAAAACTTAAAATGTATACGGATTTTTTTCATAAATCTTGCCACAATCCGGCCTCAAGCTCCTTTAAGGCTTATACAAGACTTTTCATTTTTTTGCGGCTCCAGACATATTTTTTTTTTGTGTTTTTGGTCCAATATGGCTCTAAAACATTTTGGGTTGCCGACCCCTTGACTAGAGTGTTACGGCCGCTGCCCTTTTTGTTATGTTTTAATTTGTTTTCTCTCCCTGCATCTACCAAGCTGCACAGCTCCTCCCTCGTTGGCCTGATTGGTGCGGCCTCCCGGCTCCTGGCAGTCCATCCCTCCGATCACCTGGGTCCCTGATTGGTGCGCCGCGTCTGGGGCTGGCCAATCCCAGCCGCCCAATCAGGAGTGAACACCTGATAAACCCCTGCCACTCTGTCAGTCCGGGCGGCTGATTGTGGGACAGCTCGCCTCTGTGTGTTGTGAAGAACTTGTGTTGTAAGAAAGCTAACCTTAGCTGGCAGCTACTGTGTGTTCCTTTGTGGTTGTTTCTTTTTGTTTGTTAAACCTGTGGAGTGTGGCCAGGGTTCAGTTTTGTGTTTTTTTTTTTTTGTTTTTTTTTTATTGATCTTTTTATAGGAAACAACATACAATGAAAACATGGAAATCTGTAGTCAAACACACGCATTATACATTGTCTCCTTTTTTTTTTTTTAAACACACAAAACCTAACTAAGGAACAGAGTCTCTGTAGCGTTAAATAATAAATAAACAGATGAGCAAGAAATGATCAAAGGAGGAAAGTAATGTATGAGCAAAAATGCATACAAAAAACAAATGCAGTGGTGAATGTAGATGCCCATAAGTGATATCCCATTAACTGGAAATAAATAAAACATAAAAAAAAAACAAATTAAGGAGATGAAAAGAAAATTAAGGGAGGGGGGGGTCAGTCGGTGGGTAGAGTCTTCAACGCGGTAAAGTGGTCTATGAAAGATTGCCATTTGCGAACGAATTTAGCTGCGTTGCCTTTTAAAGAGTATCTCACCTTCTCCAATTTAAGAAAAAACATAACATCACTAAGCCAAATAGAAATAGACGGGGACTTGGGGGATTTCCATAGAAGTAAGATACGACGTCTTGCTAAAAGGGATGTGAAAGCCAATACTTCTGACTGTGTGGGGCTGATATGTGAGGAGTCAACAGTGAGTCCGAATATTGCTAAGAGAGGGGCCATAACAACTTTTTTACCCAGAACTTTAGACATGATCACAGAATAATCACTCCAAAATTTCTGTAACCTAGGACAGGAGAAAAACATATGACTTAAATTGCATGGAGAACCCTGGCATCTGTCGCATAGGTCTGCAACATTCGGATATATTTCCGATAATCGGGATTTTGATAGGTGGGCTCTATGCAGCACCTTAAATTGAATAAGTTCAAATCTAGCGCAAGGCGTGCTAGATCGTATGCTACGGATAGCTTTATCCCACAGCTCCCCTGTGAAGTCAAGGCCCAACTCTCGTCCCCAACCCTCCCGAGCTTTATCTACAGAATGATCATCAAATGTCATACACAGTGCATATATCTTAGATATCAGAGACTTTTGACTGAGTTTCATTGTTAGAAGATCATCCCACGGTTGGTTAGCAGGAAGGGAAGGGAAGCATGGAAACAGAGCAGAGGCGCAGTGTCGAAGCTGGAAGTAGCGAAACAAATGGGAGGCAGGCAAATTGAACTTTGACCTCAGATCTGAAAATGTGGAAAAGATACCATCCTTATATAGATCCCTGAAGTGCTTAATGCCCCGGCTGTACAAAATCATAAAAGTGGTGTCTATTAGTGATGGAGGGAACAGATGATTCTTAGTAACAGGTGTATAGATGGATGGAGAAGCAAATTTAAAGTGGCGCCTAAACTGTGACCAAATCTTAAGGGAGGAAAGCACCACAGGGCTATTTGTAAACTTAGAGGGATTCAATGGTAAAGAGGAGGAGAGTAGGGCCGTTACAGAGGATGAAGAGAGTGACTCAGCCTCCAATCTGCACCATAATAACTCAGGAGACTGAAGCCAATAAATTAGTTTGTGAATATGCGCTGACCAATAGTAAAGCATAAAGTTTGGTAGTGCTAGACCCCCATTAAATTTAAATTTTGGAGAAGCGAATACCTCACTCTGGGTGTCTTACCGGCCCATAAAAAGTTGGAAACAATTTGGTCAAGTGATTTAAAAAAAGATTTTGGTAGAAATAAAGGAGTGCATTGGAACAAAAAAAGAAATTTAGGCAATACAGTCATTTTCACTGTGTTAATTCTTCCTATCAGTGACAATGGTAGGGAGTTCCACCTCTGTAAGTCCGCCTTCACTCGAGTTACCAGTGAGGAAAAATTAGCGGTGAAAAGAGAGGGCAGAGTGCGGGTCACATTAATCCCTAAGTATCTAAAGCCTGACGGGCTGAGTTTAAAGGGGATATCAGATTGTTTGAGTTGTAAAGCAGAGGAGTTTATGGGGAAGCATTCACACTTGTGAAGATTGACCTTATAGCCGGAGAAGGATCCATAATTCTTCAACAGAGATAATATTGGTGCGATGCTGGTTAAAGGGTCAGATACATATAAAAGGAGGTCGTCTGCATAAAGTGACAATTTAAGTTCCACATTGGACCTAGAGACTCCGCGAAATAGAGGAAGAGTTCTTAAAGCAATTGAAAGTGGTTCGACGGATAGAGCGAATAGCAAAGGGGAGAGAGGGCAGCCCTGTCTCGTGCCACGTGATAATGTAAAATAAGTGGAGTAGTTGTCATTGGTGTGAATGCTGGCCTGAGGGGAAGTGTAAAGAAGTCTAATCCACGATATAAACCTGTGTCCAAATCCGAATTTATGAAGTGTTGCAAAAAGATAGTTAAATTCGACATGATCAAAAGCTTTCTCAGCATCAATTGCGATAACAACTTCAGGGAGTGGAGAAGAATCTTTAGAGAGAATCACATTAAGAAGTGTACGAACATTATAGAAGAGCTGGCGTCCCTTGATGAAACCATTCTGCTCCTCAGATATGATGCTAGGAAGGATCTTATCAAGACGAATTGCTAGTGCTTTGGCTAAAATGTTGACATCTACATTCAGTAAAGACAAGGGCCTATAAGAAGTGCATGATTCAGGGTCCTTGTCCTTCTTCAAAAGGAGGGCAATAGACGCCTGCATTAAAGAGGGAGGCAATGAGCCATGATCAAGGGACTCATTGTACATTGAAAGTAAAAGGGGGGCTAATTTGTCTTTGAATTTTTTGAAAAACTCAGCTCCGAACCCATCGGGACCAGGGGCCTTGTTGCTTTGCGTAGCTTCAATGGCGGCAGCAATTTCTTGCAAGCTGAAAGGAGCATCGAGGCCATTAGCCACATCCAAATTAATAGTAGGGACAGTGATATTATCAAGAAAGGAGGTCATTTCTGCTGTGTCAAGTGGAGATTCTGACTCATAGAGAGAGGAGTAGTATGATTTAAAAATTGTGTTGATGGCGATTGGATCGGTGGTAAGTGTGCCATTAGAATCTCTAATGCTGGGAATCAGTCTCGACGTTGCTTGCCTTTTTAATTGGTGAGCCAATAACCTGCTTGGTTTATCGCCGTGTTCATAATAGTTGGCATGAGCGCGTAATAGGAGCCGTTCAGAATCGGCAGTCGCTATAAGATCGAATTTTGACTGCAAATCAAGCCGTTGTTTCAGTAAACTCGGACTCGGGTTAACTGAGTTTAGTCTGTCTGTGTCCTGAATTTTAGATGTGAGCTCCTGTAATTTAGCCCTGCGGATTTTACTGGCGTATGCTGAATAAGAGATAATCTGTCCTCGCAAATATGCTTTGAGTGATTCCCATACTAGCGAAAAACTGGTAGAATCTGTTTTGTTTAATGCAATGAAATCATCTATTGAAGCAGATATAGAAACATTAAATGCATCGTCGGATAAAAGCAATGGATTAAACCTCCAGGGAGAAGAAAAACGGGGGCGCTCAGACCATGTTATATTCAAAGTTAGAGGGGCGTGATCCGAAATAACAATTGGGTGGTATACGACAGAAGTAACTTTGGGGAGAAGAGAGCCATCAACAAAAAAATAGTCAATACGTGAATATGACTGATGTACTTGAGAAAAAAAGAGAATTCCTTATCTCCAGGATGTGAGACCCTCCCCGGATCAACAAGCCCGTTCTTGACTGTAAAATCGGTAATAGATTTTGACATAGAGGATTGAGTCAAAGTACGAGGATTCGAACGGTCCAAAGAAGGATTAATAACACAATTCAGATCACCGCCCAGTATTGTAATATGCGTATTTAAGAAAGGGAGGTTGCCAAACAGCCTATCCGTAAAATTGGGGTCATCAAAATTAGGGGCATATATATTCACCAACAATACAGGGTTACAGTATAGAGTGCCCGCAACAATAAGATATCTACCATTCTTATCGGATATTGTCCTGGAGACGGAGAAATTGACTCTTTTGTTGATCAAAATTGCTACTCCTCTAGACCTAGAATCAAAATTTGAATGAAAAATATCACCCACCCAAGCTCGTTTGAGTCTGAAATGATCTTTATTTCGCAAATGAGTTTCCTGAAGGAAAGCTATGTCAGTGTCCAAGCGTTTCAAATGTGAAAAAATCTTTGATCGCTTAATTGGATTATTCACACCTTTCACATTCCAGCTAGTGAATGTAATGTTTGATCCAGTATCAGGCTTGCGCAGATTACGATCGTTCATAGGCATTCTCTGAGAGAAAATAAGACCGACTCACCCACCACCAGAGGAGATATAAGGAAAAGAGGTAAAAGGGAAAACCAAAACAAACAAAACTCAGGAGTATATACATACCTACAGAGACAAAAAGCCAACATCCCATAACCCCCGCCCACCCACCCAACGCACATTAGATGATCCCATCCCCAAACGATGGAAACAGCCGTGCTGGCTTCAAAGGAAGCCATTCTCGAAAAGAGATGCTTTCGACTATAAAGCTAAATACAAAAACAAAAACAAAATTAGCTCCTGCAGAGTTAAAACCTTAAAAAAAAAATAATAATAAAATATGAGGCATATGAAACCATCAATCTGAGGCATTCTGACGATCGCTGTCTTGTCAGGGTAACAACAAACGTAAATTAAGGAGATCTTTGGCCTATAGAACAATAATATATACATATATGCACTCACACACCCACACAGACACGCACACACATGCACACAATTTAAGCAAAGACAGGGGTGCGTGCATATTTTCTTATCAAGGCATCATACCAGAGAAATGATTAGACCATCAATTTAAAACGGTGTTGTTCCCATTGATAGTTAGAAGAGAAAAGAAAAAAAAATTAATAAATAAATAAAAAATACAAAATTAAAAATTACGACATAAAGTCCCATTTTCTGAATTGACTCAGTCACTCACCCCGGGCCAGAGTCCCGCACGGACATCAAGCTGGATAAATCGTCCCAGAAAACTAGCTGGTAGTCACTTTTTTTATTTTCCTGATGAATGCCAGGGCTTCATCTGGCGACGTGAAGTCACGTTGCTGGCCATCATGGGTTACACGCAGCCGAGCGGGATACAGCAATCCATACCGGACTCCTTCAATCTCCCGCAGCTGACGGCGCACGTCATTAAAGGCAGCGCGCGCCAGCGCTGTCTTGGCTGTGTGGTCCGGGAACACGGAGATGCTCATACCCCGGACTTTGATCTGCTGCCGCTCTCTCGCCTTTCTCAGGATGTCAGCGCAGTCGGTGTAATAATGGAGCCTTGCCACTATTGCGCGGGGCCGCTCCCCGGGCTTCGGTCTCGGCATGAGGGTGCGGTGGGCTCTATCCACCACCGGCTCTGCGTCGAGGGAGAAGGCTTCCGCCAATAGCCTGGAAACACCGGCTGCAGATGAAGAGTCAGGATCCTCCTCCGGGACGCCAATAATCCGTATGTTCTGCCGACGAGACCTTGACTCCAAATCCTCGCATCTGTCCTCCAGCCTCACATATTCTTTTGACAAGTGATCCACTTTTTTCTGGAGAGCAACGATGTCGTCTGAGCAGCTTGAGACGGACAGCTCCATCCCAGCGACCGTGGTCGCGAGACCCGCGACGTCCGCCTTCATGGAGGAAATACTGCCAGAAAGATCGGCTTTAAGAGAAAGCAGCTCGGACTTAATGGACGTTAAATTCTCGGTAAGTGCTGCCTGAAGCTCTGACCGAAATATAGCTGCAACATCATTGCGGAGAGCGGAGAGGAGTTCGGTTTTAAGCCGGCTGAACTCCGCAGCTGGAACCTGCGCAGCGCAGGTGCTCTCCGGAGGAGGAGAATCACCGCGGGGCGAGGAGACGGCATGAGCAGCAGGCCGCGGGTTAGCTGGAGGGTTATTCCCCGCTTTGAAGGACTTTGGAGGCATTTCCGTGGTAAGTTGTCGAAGTAACCGCGTTGAAAATAATTTAGTTAAAACCAAAGCCGTGGGAGTGATGCAAAAAGTGCCTATAAATGTTGAATTAAAATTAACTCTGCAGGAGCTCCGCTAATCACGTCTCACCCCATGTACAGCTAAGCCGGAAGCCCAAGATGTTACTGTTTAGTTTTATTTTTAGTTTTTTATATACATGTTTGAAATAAATAAATTAATTAATTAATTCATTCATTCATTCATTTTTTTTATTGAAAATGAGTGAATAATCCTCAATGAACCATGATCTGAGAGAAATAAAGAAGAACACCATTGCTCTAAATAAGCACTGATATTGATCTAAGAGTCCGTAGGTCAATCCTTTCCGCTATGGTCATTTCTCAGCAACAGCAACAATATTTCCAGGTCAACTTGACATGGGGCATGTTAAATTTCCAAAAAGCGTTGGAAACAAAAAAAAGCCCAATAAACATTCCTAAAATATCATTATTTAATCTTTTACCAAACGTTTCATTTTAAAAAGAAATCTTGCTGCCTGGATTGTTGGCTCACCTATTGGCACACCACGAGGATGTAATTATCCCCTTGATATCAGCCACGGACCTGTTACTGGAATATGTTTTTTTAGGTGCTGTGATGAGTCATGGCTTCAAAGTGTGAGTTATAATCAGTACTCGAGTTGTAAAGAAATAAATCAGGGGGGATGGTGGATTTTATCATATGGGGACAGATAATTTGTGCTGATTACAAATAATATAATATATTACAAATAATAGCAGTGACCAAAACACCTGCAGAAATACTGCAGGAATGACATAGCAGCAGTTAAATGCAGCCTTCTGTAAGCTTTAAATATCCACTGGGCTTACATCAAAACACAACAATAAAAAACACTTTTCTGAACTTATCAATATGACTCTGTCCTTCACAGGATAAGTAAAATGGATCACTGCAAAAACTCAAAATCTTAACAAGAATATTTGTCTTATTTTTAGTTAAAATGTCTCATTTTAGTAAAAAAATCTCATTACACTTAAAATAAGACTCATCACTGGAAAAAACAACAATTTTCACCTGTTTCAAGTAGATTTTCACTTGAAATAAGTAGAAAAATCTGCTTTTAATGAGAAGATAAATCTTGTCCAACTGGCAGATTTTCCTACTTATTTCAAGTGAAAATTTACTTGAAACAGGTGAAAATTGTCAAATAAGTTATTTTTCTGGTGTTATTTTTCTGGTGATGACTCTAAATGTTGAAATAGCAGTAAAACCACATTCATTGATGAAATGACATAAGGGATGGAAAGGAGGGATCGCAGTTTTACAGGGGGGATGATTTGGACCGTTTTTATTTCAGGGGGGATGATTTGGACCGTTTTTATTTCAGGGGGGATGATTTGGACCGTTTTTATTTTTAGGGGAGTGATTTTGACTGTTTTTATTTCAGGGGGGATGCCATCCCCCTCATCCCCCCTCAACTCCAGTACTGGTTATAATTCTATGCAACTCCGCACACAGCCTTCGTATACTGAATGGAGAGTTTTGTCATGATGTTTTCCACCCATATTCCATCTTGGGAAGACATTGCCATGTTGGAAGGACAAAATATCTATTGCCATGGTTATTGTGACAGCGACACAGTGACAAAGAGGAAACAGCTTATTTGTGTTATTTTCACAGTGAGGACCAGTTTCTTCACAAAAAATGAAGAAGAAAAATTTCTCCTCAAAAGTCTCATGAGCTAACTTTCTTCTTCCTTACAACCTCCAACTGAGGTAAAATGGGCAGTAAAAACCATATAAATCACAGAAAAAATATTAAAGCAGCACTATGTAACTTTTCCACCTTAATTTAATATTTCATCATCATCATTGTGATGGTACATCAACTTCCAACAGGTTTAATGACACCTCTGTCATGGTCTGAGGGGTCTGTATCGCCTTCACTGGCACTATGTAACTTTGAGGAGCATGGTAGGAACCCTGCCACACTAAAAAACGACACATTTTTACGGCTTTGACTGCTTTACCGCATACGTCACTTCCCCCTCCTTCCCGATTCGTAGTCGAGACGAAAGCTGGGCGGGACGTGGAGCGCAGAGCTCAGGAGAACTGGTGGTGAGCTGAACGCGGAGCTGTTATAATGGCCGAAGCAGCGAAAAATCAGAATAAAAGTTTTATTGGAAGAGGCGAATAAAGAAAGCGGGAGAGTAACAAGCTAAATGCCCGGACAAAAAAAAAAATGCCCATACAAGAATAAACATTGGCCCGGCGTTCACTCGCTGGTGTGAGATGAAAGACGAGGAGGGATGTCCGACCGACGGAGATTTATGGGGATAAAACAAGGCCAGGCCAACACACGGCCAAAGTTCCGGGGGCCGTCCTGGGGACTGGGCAGACCGGTGAGACAGCTCAGGGGGTCGCCCACGAGGCCGGGCAGACTGGCGAGACCGCTCGGGGGGACGTCCCCGAGGCCTGGGGGGCTTGGCGTGGGGCTTGGCCGACGTGACAGGGACTCTTGACGTGGTGTGGGGCTTGGCAGGCTTTGCAGGGGAACTTGGCTTGGCTGGGGAACTTGGATACATGGAGCTGGCTGAGGGGGAGCCCAGGTTCGGGGCGCTGGCTGCAGGGGTACCCGGGTCCGTGGCGCTGGCTGCGCGGAGCAGGGGCTGATGCGTCCGGGACCACCACCGACGACGCGCCCGAGACCACCGCCGGAACAGCGGCTAGCGGGGGCCCACCCCGAGCCAGGCGTGTTCCCCAGAAGGGGGACTTCTCCTCAAGCAACCTCCTGTTTGCCCAGAGGGAAATCCAGAGGGAAATCCATTCTCCCGCTGGGTCCTTTTGTGGTCGGACCGTTATGTCACGTCTTGGGGTAAGGTGTGGACCCAAACGCAGGAGAGCAGGAGGCGGGAGGCAGGAGTTTGGTAAAAAATACGATTTATTTAACAAAGGCAAAAACAAAGCGCTGCTTGGCAGGATCAAAAACAAACTAAACAGGGATCAAAAACTTGAGGAGGCAAAACGTGGCAGGAAACATGGGGAACAAAACAGCACGGTCCGACAGGGAACAAGGGAATGACAAGACCAGATATACACAGGGGATAACGAGACATTACGAGACACAGGTGCAGACAATCAGGGCAGATGGGACACAGGCGGGGCAAAACAGAAACTCAAAGACTGGGGGGGAAGAGTCAAACCCTGACAACCCCCTTCTGCGCAGAGGGACTTTTGCGACTTTAGCTTGTTAGCAAAATGCTAGCAACATTGCCCTTTGGGCCATTCTGGACGATTGCAATATGGTCATGCCATTACTTGGCCATCCCATAATAATAAATGGCACCACGTTGAGTGAAACGTCATCTTTACACTGTTGGACCACCGCCCTGTGATTAGCCACCCTAAAAGTTTTATGACACCTCCAGCGTGGTCTGGAGAACAAAGGGGGATGGACATTTCCGCAACCCGAAGTCAGGACTAAAGTTTATGACAACGTGGTCACATGGCTTGGAACAACGGAAAAACCTCATGGACACCAGGATTTGCATATGTGGCCCTCTTGGTGATAAGGCACCACACTTTGATTGAACAAGTTCCTCAAGCTGCAGGAAGGAGCATGGACTTCCTGTGCGCAGCTATAAAAGAGCAAGCCCCCCCCTCTCTCGCTCTTCTCTCTTTTTCTGCTTTTCCTCTCACCTACAGGTCTGCTGTAGCACCAGAAGGACCAGCCAAGGGCCGGCTTTTTCCTTTCGTGAACGAAGGAGCGTCCGTTTTGCAGCGCTGCACGAGTGACCCACGCAGTTCCGAGCCCCGAAAGCCGAACTAGGGACCCTGCATTGCCTCGACGTGAACGCGAACGCCGATCCGAAGTTGAAGGAAGCCAAGCTGCTATCCCATCATCCAGCTGCTGTCACCTCATCCAGCTGCCTTTCCCCTCATCCGCAGCAAGGACACAGGAGGGAGTGATAGCCGCTTTATCAGAATCCCCTGCTGAGCGTAAACACCCAGCTCTTCCCCAAGGGACGCTGACCGGCCACCCTTTTTTTTTCTTCAACTGCAAAGATTCACGTAAGAGGCTGTTTTCGGTGTATGGGCATAAAAAACGTAGTAATACACTTTAAAAGTTAGTTTACGCTGTGAGCTGGACTGCTGATCCCGTCATAGTTGTGTTTATTAACTTAAGTGTTTTTGTTTATCTTCTTATTTGTCTACTGCTGCATCCACATTGCTGGATCGTTATGACATGCTTCTCGACAACCGAAAACAAGGCCCTTCCAAATTTCCCGGTTGAATGACCAGAGCGCACGTGTGAAGTTTAGTTTCACAGTGGGGCATTTCTGTGTGGGAAAGATAAGAAGGTCTTGAGTTTCTGGTAGTGAGAAATTATTTAAGAGTGTCCGTTATTTTACTTTTCTTCTTTATCTCTCTCTTTTCCTCTCCTACTAACCCCCCCCCCCCCCCCCCCCCCCCCCCCACACACACACACACACACACACACACCCAGACGCTTCCCTCGGTCATGAATTCCCGAGCCATTCTGAGCTACTACAAACACACACACACACACACACACACACACACACACACACACACACACACACACACACACACACACACACACACACACACACACACACACACTAGTCACACCCGAAACGAATGACTGGAACTTTTTGGATTATATAATTTCTGTCCCTGTTTACGTATATGAGCCATCAGACTTTATTTGATGTGTTGTTTTACCAACTGCTTGACACTGGTGTAAATACATTTCTGATTGAAAGAAGTCGTCCCCGTCTATTTTACACATATTCTTGTCACAATGGCTGTTTGACAGAGCTAGAGCCGAGCTGTAACGCCTTCAACATCATTCATTAGTAATAACAGCTCTTACTGTGTTCTGGTGGATAATCCCTGTTTTGAGACTGATTTCTGCTGTTAGAGTTATCATTATTCCTGGAAATACAGGTGGTGCCCCGAGAATAATTAAGTCATTTTGATAATTCAATTTGATAAATAGTCTACTTTATTAATTATTAATAATTGTTGAATAAAATTATTAATAACACTTGATAACTGGAACAGCGCCCTCTGTGTTGCACAACAAACCATGTTACTTGTTTCATATCCAATTCTCATGAATTCCAAAGTAAACAAGTAGCTAAACTTTTCACTTTGAAAGGAGTATTTTTTCTCTATACATAAAATGTGTATTATTGTTATATATTTGAGTTTTTATTTCACTATGACAAAAGTATAGTTTTGTTATGATTTTGCTTTAGGGACAACAATGAAATAGAAATAAAGCAATCCAGATTTGACTGAAGGGTAAAAAAACTTAAAGCTTTAATTTGAAACAACAATGTTGACATTTGAACATATTAAGTCAGTCGATTAAAAAGAACCTCATTGATCGTAGCTGGTCAGTTTCCCTCTTTAATTTCCCCTAAACAAAATCTAAAAGTCTATATTTAAACCACATCTTGATGTACATAAAGCACATGAATGTAAAAGCTCAGAAGCCACATGATTTTATTTGGTACACCAGGTATAGGTAAGTGGACACTGTGGTCCAAGGAGCATGTTAGTGGGTTCTAAAGCTGATCTGGATACAGGAAGGGTATCTAACATTGTGAGATAGAACAATCAACACACCTTGGTAACTTCTAACATGTTCCTATAAATATCTCCAATTCTCTAAATCAATATCATAGGAACATCTTCCTAGAACATTTCATCACTGTATTTTATAGTGTACAGTTATGGAGAAAATTATGAAAGTGAAAATAACACTTTTTCTGATAGTAAGATTATGTGTTTGGGTCAAAATATTTTGTGACTATACTGATTTCTCATACAGAACTACATGACGTTCACTGAGTGAAAAAGAAAATAAGAAACTGTTACTGTTCACATGATGAAAAGTAGATTACCACTGAAGGTGTTTTGGTGATTCTGATTGTCATAAATCCTTGTGTTTTGCGGCAGGCGCAAAAACACAACATCTCCAACTTCTAATAGCAAAGTGACACCATTAGCTGAATTAGCAAACCCTGAAGTCTGATGGTCATAAGCTGCAAAAACAGGGTCTCCATTCTTGACCAGCACAGCAGCATTAGCATGTGAAGGATGTCCATGTCCACCAATGTAGAACTCAAAGTGGTAGGTTCCTCTCACCGGTGCTGTGAAAAACCCTGTGGAGCATTTACATTTATTTCTTTTAAGTCCATTATAAAGATCAAGAATTAACAGCCATCTTTATATTAACCAAACCCAATCCCACAACAACATATGTGATTTGCACAAAAATTATACAATGACTACAGTTACATTCAGATTGCAAATCACATCTGTTATTTAAGCAGGGCAGTATCTCATCCTCCTGACTTGTTATTTACATTTCATATTGCAAGTGTTCAGAGCTAATTTGTTGGTCCTTGCTGATATTTTATAATCGTCATGGTTACCATGGTAATCTATACACATAGGGGCTCATTTACGCCGTATTGAACTAATACGGACATATATTATGCTCCTATTTATTGATGTCATAATATACAGGTGAAGGGCGGAAAATTTTAATATATTGTCATTCATAGTAAATTTAACTAAAGGTGAAACAAATTCCCCCCACTACATTCAAAGTCTCCCTTAATGTGATGTGAATATTAGTAGTGTTGTCCCGATCGATCGGGTGGCCGATCGATCGGGCCCGATCACGTCATTTTCAAAAGATCGGGATCGGCCAAAAAAGTATCGGGACATACTGTTATGGCTCGACCGGCTGGTTTCCGACTCCGCGACCCGGTAGCGCGGAGTCGGCGCAGCGGCCAGAAGAGCCGGGCGGCTCTGCTCTGAGCCCCAGCTGCAGCTCAGAGCGGCTCCAGCAGCTCCAGGCCAGTTCGTCTTATTTGTTTGCTTATTGCTCTGTGCCTATGTTTTAACATATATTAATTATTTAATCATTTTATAATTGCATTTAACAATACAGACAGTTGATGTGTGTTTATTGTAAGATTTTGGGCAGCGCCGGCGGCTGAAGAATCGTTTGTGCTGGTGGGGAAGGAAGCGTGGCTAACAGAGAGCTAACAGCAGCTAGGCTACGCTCAGATAAACGGTCTGAAAGTTTTAAAAACAAAGAAAAGCTGTCGGAGAAAAGTGACTGTAGTGTTATGTAAATGATTATCCGTCACTCGTAAATCATCTTTTGGTCCACTTTATTGACTCGGTAACAACACAACAGGGATGACGGACTGCTATTTTGCAGGCTGGTGTTACGGTCTAAAGGGTCCGTGTCTGAACAACCACAATTGGTTCCTACGCTCTGCGTGACATCAGCACAACACAGTGACAGAAAACTATAACAGCCACAATGAATATCTGCTGCTATTCATTTCATGCTGTTGAGAATTCTGCACTACCACTACGGTTAAGCCAAAATGTATTTTCATTTTCTTATTGATTGTGAGTTTTACTGGATGTCATTCAACTTTTAAACCTCGTAAGTAAATTACCTCCTTTTGAAGTGAAATTGATTTATTTTTGTTATTTTACTATTCTGAACTTTTTGTTTTAGTTTACAATTTCATGTTTCTACATTTTGTGGCACCAGAGCTGATAAGCTTTGTTTTGATCCAATGATGCAGTCAGTGAAAAAACAAAAATATGTCCATGTTGGAGAGAATGGACAATACAGTTTTTTACTTAATTTACTTTACTTTTTTTTACTTTACTTTTTTACTTAATTCTTTGCCAAAATGTATCTGATTGGGAAAAAGTATCGGAAATGTATCGGGAGCCAAAAAAAGTGATCGGATCGGGAAAAATCGGGATCGGCAGATACTCAAACTCAAGTGATCGGATCGGATCGGGAGCTAAAAAATCCTGATCGGGACAACCCTAAATATTAGAGATAAGTCACAACCAAACCACTAGATTGGGAGCTGTGAACATATCTACTGCACATTTTTTCATGAGATTATACAAGCCAAAATAATTAAATCAACAAGTTATTGTAAAAATGTGATTTTGATGCATAAATATGATTACCTGTGTTTGGGTTATAGGCATTTCCAACATTTGTAACAACGTTTCTGAAGATCAGGTTTATGTCTGTGTTAAATGGTCCAATAGTTGCCTCGCCAGAAGTGAGCAAAGACGCTGAGAAAGCCACTCGTTTCACTGAGAGAGAAAAACACAAGTGTTAGATTACAGTGAACGATGTACAAGTTGTATCAATACTGATCTAATTTTGGAAATCACAAACCTTCTCCTTCTCTTGTCAGAGCGTTCACATGGTTTTCTGTTGTGTTTGCTCTGGATTTAATGGTGAGCAGTTCAGCTGCCTGTTCTGCCAGTTTAGCTGCCTGCTCTAAAACATCAAAAACAACATCAGAATTAACAGTTTGACAAAGTCACAGCAAAATGCTGGAAGGATCACATGTGGGACGGGACTCTAGACTTTAAACTGTTTACACAGAAGATGTAGCGTAAAATCCTGGTCCCCTTACATAAACTAAGTTTCTATATGTATCACCGTTTCCAATTGGACTGAAGAAAAATAATGCCAAGAGTCAGATCCGTCTGATGTTCCGTTCAAATACTGCAGATGTTTTTATTGCATTAAAACAATTAGTACCAACCACAGGGGAATTAACTATTCGAATGGACAACTCTAAAATCGTTCATCGAGTCCTCCTTCTTATATACTCTCAAAGGGCCTGGGGGCCACACCACTCAGTTTTATTGATTATCATGATTACAACCCATATTCTTCCATTGTTTCCCTCACGTATATTTTATCCGAGGAACAAGAAACAACCTTTCATTTTTTTAAACTTTAAGCACACTCCCCTGCACCTTTTCTCAACAGGTGTCCTTTCCCAGAATCTCGTGTCTTTCCTTAGAATCTTGAGAAATTTGTGCACACAAGGGGAGGATCCCCCGAGTGACACTTGTTATTACAAATTTTGGTGTGGGCAATGTCTAGACACCTGTTCTGAGAAATGACGCCCTTTATACCCAGAAAAAGGGGAGATAACTTTGCACACCGAGAGCGGAGCTCCTCGCTCAGGAAGCCGCATGTGCTTTCTTCCAACTTGAGCCCAAGACAGGCAGGCTTTTACAGCATACAACATTCCTTTGCATTGAGCAGAGTTGCAGAGATTCTTTACGGTCACCAAAGCTTTAAAAGGAACCCTGCCTATTAAGACATGTAGGTCAGACGGTGGCACTTGCTGGCCCCCATACAGTGTTTTGACTGCTCAACGAGATAATCCAGAGGATAAACATGTCATCTGTACAGCCATTTCAATTTTTTCATTTCTCAGCAGGTGCCACCGTCTGACGTCACTACCCAGAATGCATTGCGGTGTAAACAATGGCGACCTACGAGTTAAATTATATTTTCAAATTTTATAAAAACGAAGACATCAAAAAGGTTTTTTATATCACATTGTTATAATTGATACCAACATTTATCTTTTAAGACCTACATGTCTTAATAGCCAGGGTTCCTTTTAAGAAACAACAATGATTATATAAAACTGTTAATCTTTTCTACTACAAGAGAGGTACAGATAGAGAGAGAGACACACACACACTGAGACAGAGAGGAAGAGAGAGACACACAGCCAGTTTTCATGTCGCTACACAGCGTCTTTCAAGGCCAAAGTTAGCACAGAACAGCAGAGTTAGAAACTTTTCGAAGTTAGACTTTAGCATTTAGCAAAATATATGGATCTTTCTACTAGAAAGAGTTGAAAGTCTGGATCTCAGGTTTTGTGGCTGCAAAACATAACAAGAACTTGACCTTTCACCTCTGTGTTTCACAATTGCTATGAGGTGTTTGAGCAAATGCCACGTTTGGTTTTCACACACAGAACTGTACTTTCTGGTCAAGCATGTCCACTTCGGTAGAATGAAGGACTACAAACTGCTTGGAAATGGATACATAAACAATCACACAACTCATGAACATTTAAGAGTCTGGTAATGACAAAGAATAGTATCTGCACTCCTTATTGAAACAAAATCTAGGCCTGGTCACAGACAGGAGTAGATTTCATTTGTACAATTGAAAAGTTGAAAGTTAAAGCATGTATATTTTGGTATGTGACAGGTGTGCTGCTAAGGATTTTGGGGGTCATTTAAAAAAAAAAGAATCTATACAGGGCCCCCAACACAATGGATACATGTTTTGATGCTATTTTACATACAATTATGTATTTTAAGGGTATTTTTAACCATCATTACCATATTTGTGACCTGTGTCATTGTGTTTTCTGTAATGTGCATTAACAAATATATTGAAATCCTGTTTGTGTAGATTGAGCACACAATTATATTGAAATATTTGAAACTTAAGACATCCAATAAAGCTGAGCCTTTAATCTTTTTGTCACAAAACCAATAAATCATGTTTCAAGACACTGGTTTCTTCACAAAGTAGCCTGTTGAATAACCCCTTTACAGTCTGAAAGGCTTCCTGCTGCTGTCAGCCATTCACACTATGGGGGAGTGTTAAAAACGAAGTGTGTGAATGAGTCGTTACAATCCCTGCTCCAGCCAGCAGGAGCAGGGTGAGTATAGAGTTTAACACTCACACACCTTCAGGTCCCCTCTTGGCAAAAATATTAAAAAATTAACCAGAGGGTATTAGACATGATTTTGGCATGATTTAAAGCATAAACATCAGAGGACCTGAAAAATGTCCCCTATTGGTTTTGAGGTCCACTGTTCGTGAGTGTGTAACGATGCCGAGGTCCACTGTTTGAATAGGTACGCAAGTGCGCACACACACACACACACACACACACACACACACACACACACACACACACACACACACATAGACCTTAACAGTTTGTTTGGTAGGAACAAATCCTTCTCTAAAGTCATTGCTGACGTCTTTAACACACCCAAATACTCCAGACCAGCAAACACTAAACAATCTCTGCTTTAACAGTTACTGATGTTCAGTTAAATTTATTTAATCAGCAGCATCTGGATGCAACTAACTTGTGTAATACTTGGTTACTCCTAAGTAAAGTTTTCATTATGAATTGTTTATACCACACAGAATCATACCTTCATGCAAGAATCTCATCTCAACCTTCAGTCCAGCCAACACGCCGCTCATCTCTCTCAGAACTGCATGGATGTCCTGCGTAGACATTTGTTGTTGGTCGGAGACATTTCCTGCTTCTCCTCCTGTCGACTCAGTTTGTCTTAAATTTTCTCCAAGTTCATTGTCAGACTCTGCTTGAATCTGAGCTACAGAGAGAGAGCAGATCAGCAGCAGCAATGGAAAAAACATGGTTATGATGTTGTCAGAGTGTGTAAACCCAACCTTAAATAGGATTTCATTCTGTAATTAATCAACCAAGATTAATCAATTATTACCTCAATTATTACCTGATCCTATTTCCTTTACCATGAAATGGGGCAGATGATAAGAATTGTCAGTTTGGACTTGTGAATTCTGTTGAAACACAATTAAATGAAAGTCATAAATGTTTACAGTATCTTGCCTCCTTTTCAAAGTTGGTATATTTACTGCTTCTTTATCTTGAGCAATAAAATGATTAAGTTTTGCCATCGCGTGTCCCTGTTTCCTTCTCCTGGCTTTTATTTCTGAAGTGCTTCCTGGTGCAGGGTTGTCCTGACTGAAATCAGGACAGACAATTGGGGCAAAGCAAGGTTGTACACTGCATATCACATTCACCCATTCAGAAACACATTTATACAGCTCTTTCTTAATGTATAAGGATTGTTGAAGAATATTATCAGAACCAGTTCAGAAGTCCGCTGTGGTGTAGTGAGTTTTATTCAGTTAGCCGGCGGTGAGCAGACCTAAGCAGAGCGTGTTTGGGTTGGTGTGCTGACCCAGAGTGTTTGGAATCATGACTTTTTATACAGTAAGTTCAAAGCACAAAAGGCAGGAATAAACGAGCCAAGTGAGAGACAAAAACAACAGTCAGACGTTGCCAAATGCCGTTATCAGGCATTTGGCATGACTGTTGTTGTCATTGTTGTTTATCAAAAACCAGTTCAGAAGTCCGCTCGTGGTATAGAGAGTTTTTAATCAGTAAGCCGGCGGTGGGCATGACCAGCACAGATCAAGTCTGAAGTTGGTGTGCCAACCCAGATTGGTTTGGTCAAAGGGTTTTTATACAAAAGTTCAATCAACAATGAGAGGAATAAACCAGCCCAGTGAGAGCCAGTCAAAGGTGTGACCCTTAAGCTTTGGGACCACCCCTGAGGGATCAGGAAGTCCATATATGGTTCTGTCTCTGTGGGGGCTGGAAGTCTCGGCAGGGATGCAAGACGCCGGACCTTGCGTGACAATGTCCCGGCAGGGGTCTTCAGGAACTGGAACCTGCATGTCTATGTCTTAAGGGGGACATGAGGCCAAAAGCAATCTGCAAGGTGTTGTTGTGTCCCTGCAGGGGTTAAAGGAGCTTGAGGCCGGATTGTGGCAAGATTTATGAAAAAAATCTGTTTACATTTTAAGTTTTCTAGTAATAATGTCAGATGAAGCGTTCCAAACCCAAAAGAATGATTCCTCTAGTGTATCTCTCCTTTGCCTTGAACAGGCTGTGTGCTGCAAAATGTGCTGCAATTCGGTCCTGAATTTCCCGCGCTGGGCTGCGGATGTGACGTCACATGACGCTGCATGCACGTTCTCCCCGTTCTCCCGTGCCGGCTTCACTGTTGGCTGCAGTACCCCCAACGGCCGTCGTGGTGAAGGGTGGCGCTAGAGAGTCTCATTTCTGAAAAGGAGCCTCAAGCTCCTTTAAGCTGCTGGAATGTTTTATCACTGTCACTACGTTCTAAATTACCCCATAGGGTGTTCTCGTGGTTGAAGTCTGTGGCCAAATGAGTTGGTATTAACATATCAGTCAGTCAGGAACTTCGTCATATGGCATTCCCGTGGTTCAAGTCTTTGATGAAGCTAGTTCCAAGGTGTCGGCCCTGCAGGGGGTAGGGAGTTGGAGTTTCAGGTCAGCCACGGTGTCACAATGCCTCATCAGGATCTATGCAGTTCTAATGAGCATGCACACACACACTCACCCCTCCTAATGTCTTGACCTCATCTATTGTCATGGTTTCCCAGTGTAGATAGGTTTTTTACTTTAACTCACTCCCCTGTCTTTCCAGATCCTGCCACCCTAATCAGCCAGAAATCCACTCATTCCCTTCACCTGTGCTTCCCCACCCAGCTCCACACCTGGTTTCCCTCATCAGCAGTTCCCCTCATATACCGGCCCATTTCCACCTTTCTGTTGCCAGATTGTCGAGTGTTTATGCCTCGCTTTGCAGCGTTTCTGATTTCTGTCCTGTTTCTGCCTGCCTACCTGCGACCCTGCAACCCTGCATGACTCCCGGTTTATGGATTTTTGCCTGCCCCTTTGGACATGTTTGCCTGATCTGCCTGCCTGCCCGGTTTGACCCCCGCCTGTCTTCGACCAGTATTAAAGCCTCTTGGACTCTGATTCTGCCTGGTGTTGTGCATTTGGGTTCTCTGTCCTGTCTGAGCTGTGACATCTATACAGTTATAGGGGGAAGGTGTTTTCATGACTATGACAAAGAAATTTTCTGTCCTCATGGAGAAACTCATTCATCAGATTATGAGCTAAAATGAGGAAACTATCTGTATTGTTTACCTCCAAACACAACAGTCAGTCACCTCATAAAAAAGGTTAAATACAGTGATTTTTTTTTTGTCCCCAAATAGACACCAGGCAAGAATGTTTGCCGAAAACATCAAGACAGTGCCAGAGCCCACTGGGATGGCAGTGGCTTGTATGACATCAAGTAGACTTTTCATACCGAGCTAAACACAGAAAATCATTCATGAAATGATTTATTTATCTACAAGGAAGGAGCGTTCTGGGGGAGAAGTGGAAGGGTCTGAATAAAATGCATATTGCGGGGTCTTGATCCTGGCTGGAGTCAAAGGATAAACTAGCAGCAAATGTGAGATGCAGAAAGAGGCTATATTTCATGCCACAGTGTCTCTGGAGACATTTTATCTTTTCTCTAGAGTAATCTAATGTGATAATTGTGAGAGAAACTGGCAGATATTAGAACATATCAGAACATAACTTCCATTACTCTATAACCCCGGCAATAATGTCACAGTATATGAAAGGCCAGTGGCATTCAGGGGTCATGGTCCAGAGAAGAATCAGGGTATCAAAATGTGCGTCTCCATCCTGCGACAACAAGCATTACTTTTCTCTTTCAAAAGTGTTACCGTGGCAACGCTAGACGCCAAAAAAGCGCGCCCACCCTTCATCTGATTGGCTCAGACAGAAAAAACTTTGCGCCTCAAGCCCCATAATACGGTTTGACGTACATGCACGAAAATCGGTACACACCTGTATCATGGTACAACTTAAAGAAAAGTCTCTTGGCGTCATGCCCGAAACCGAACAGGAAGTCGGCCAATTTGAATTAATTGTGTAATTTTGGCACAATTTATGCCATTCCTTCGGCAATTAATACGGCCCGAACCGTAACGTGCACCCAGGTGTGTTATACATCAAAGTGTCCGTCTCCATCCTGCGACTAAGTCCATTACTTTTCGCTTTCAAAAGTGTTACCGTGGCGACGCTAGAAGCCAAAAAGCGCGCCCCCCCTTCATCTGATTGGTCCATATTTGATAGTTCTCCAAAAATCACCAAATTTTGCATGCAAGTCAGGCCTGGTGATACATTTGATATTTCATGGTTTGTATTAATGGGCGTGGCCTAACGGCTCAACAGCGCCCCCTAGAAAACTTTTCTCTGCCATAACTTTTGAATGGTTTGACATAAAGAGTCGTGGTTGGTGTCATGGGACTTGGTATTAAGTCCTGGACCATAATTGGTGAAAATTAGCCCCGCCCCTTCTTCTGATTGGTTGTCCCGATTTTCTGCTATAACTTTTGAATGGTTTGACATAGAGAGTCGTGGGTGGTGTCATTTCTGGTATGCTTATGGGGGGCGGTGGCCGTGAGCTTTAATTATGATTAAAACTCAATGAAAAATCTGTCAATTGAAACTATTGTGTTTTATATACAGTTCTTTCCAATGTACAGTAAAATCAAAGACTTTAAACCTTATTTTAAGGTTTTATTATTTTATTCTAAACCTATATAGTGTATATTTATATAGATTTACATAAAATTTGTATTTTCTATATATTGATATAATATTTATGAAATATTTATATTTTCTATATACTTTTATGGATAATTATGTAGTAATAGGCATGTTTACGTAGTATTTATATAGACTATATTTATATGGATATTGTGTAGATATAATAATAGCAATAATGTAAATTCATAGAGTTATAAAGGGGTAGGACCTAGGAAAAAGTGTATACTTCTTCCTACTCCTTTTTCAAATCTATGTGCATATGAAGATGTTACTGTTTAGTTTTATTTTTTTATATACATGTTCGAAATAAATTCATTCATTCATTCATTCATTTTTTTTATTGAAAATGAGTGAATAATCCTCAATGAACCATGATCTGAGAGAAATAAAGAACACCATTGCTCTAAATAAGCACTGATATTGATCTAAGAGTCCGTAGGTCAACCCTTTCCGTTATGGTCATTTCTCAGCAACAGCAACAATGCTCCCAGGTCAACTTGACATGGGGCATGTTAAATTTCCAAAAAGCATTGGAAACCAAAAAAAGCCCAATAAACATTCCTAAAATATCATTTAATCTTTTACCAAACGTTTCATTTTAAAAAGAAATCTTGCTGCCTGGATTGTTGGCTCACCTATTGGCACACCACGAGGATGTAATTATCCCCTTGATATCAGCCACGGACCTGTTACTGGAATATTTTTTTTTAGGTGGTGTGATGCGTCATGGCTTCAAAGTGTGAGTTATAATCAGTACTCGAGTTGTAAAAAAATAAATCAGGGGGGGTGGTGGATTTTATCATATGGGGACAGATAATTTGTGCTGATTACAAATAATATAATATATTACAAATAATAGCAGTGACCAAAACAGCTGCAGAAATACTGCAGGAATGACATAGCAGCAGTTAAATGCAGCCTTCTGTAAGCTTTAAATATCCACTGGACTTACATCAAATACATCAAAACACAACAATAAAAAACACTTTTCTGAACTTATCAATATGACTCTGTCCTTCACAGGATAAGTAACATGGATCACTGCAAAAACTCAAAATCTTAACAAGAATATTTGTCTTATTTCTAGTTAAAATGTCTCATTTTAGTAAAAAAATCTCATTACACTTAAAACAAGACTCATCACTGGAAAAAACAACAATTTTCACCTGATTCAAGTATTTTCACTTGAAATAAGTAGAAAAATCTGCCAGTGGAACAAGATTTTTTTGCTTGTAATGAGAAGATAAATCTTGTCCCACTGGCAGATTTTTCTACTTATTTCAAGTGAAAATTTACTTGAAACAGGTGAAAATTGTCAAAAAAGTTACAACAGGGGGGAGGATTTTGACCGTTTTTATTTCAGGGGGTGATGCCGTCCCCCCTCATCGCCCCTCAACTCCAGTACCGGTTATAATTCTATGCAACTCCGCACACAGCGTATACTGAATGGAGAGTTTTGTCATGATGTTTTCCACCCATATTCCATCTTGGGAAGGCATTGCCATGTTGGAAGGACACAATATCTATTGCCATGGTTATTGTGACAGCGACACAGTGACAAAGAGGAAACAGCTTATTTGTCTGATTTTTACAGTGAGGA
Source organism: Cololabis saira (assembly GCF_033807715.1). Taxonomy (NCBI): domain Eukaryota; kingdom Metazoa; phylum Chordata; class Actinopteri; order Beloniformes; family Belonidae; genus Cololabis; species Cololabis saira. Next base: position 22,940,627 of record NC_084610.1, on the reverse strand, counting down.
CCAGTTTCTTCACAAAAAATTAAGAAGAAAAATTTCTCCTCAAAAGTCTCAGGAGCTAACTTTCTTCTTCCTTATAAATCACAGAAAAAATATTAAATCATAGCGAATATAGAGAAGCAGAATAAAACAGAAAACTCAATTCAAAAAAATGTTTTTAAAAGTTGTAGGACGTCGTGTTGGACTTCTCTCCATCAACACCTGACCTTAACTGCACTGAACATTCACAAGAGTCTTAAAGAATGAGTGAGCCAAACGGTCATCACATCAAAACAAGTTCTCTGGACCTTATCCAGATCAGGCTGAGGCAACAGGAGTTTTCAGAAAGAGGACAAACACGTGCAGTGCGTGTAACGTGAGAGGATGTGAAAGTCTGTCGGTGTGTACGTGTGAAAAACTGAGAGTATGATAAAGAAGTCTATCGTTTTAAATTAGGTCAGCGTCTGTACAAGTAAGTAGTGTTCAACGACCATAAAGTATATCGATAAAGTAACATAAAGTAATAAAGAAAAATTATGTGTGTGCTTCCTCAATAAACCTTCAATAGTTTCATGTCTCCTCACTGATTTTCTGACATTTAAAAACAAAGACGAGTGCTAATTTATAAAGAGATATGTCAAAGAAGTGCTGCTTTCACTATACTTGTAATTGAATAAACATCTGTAAAAACACTAAACTTTAAAAACACAGACAAGTAAACCTTTACTCCGTTCAAATTTGTGAAAAATCCAATGAGTACAGATAAAACCTTGTTCATACATTGAGTAATATAATAGATCATCATCACAACTTTCTCAGCAGCAAACAGAAAACAAGTTTGAAAAAGTTCAAAACTAAAATCACATCAAAACTGCAATATTGTTGAAAAAATGCCATCTTCTGATTTTAAATGTCTGTCTATAGCTTTCTAAAGCTCCGTCTATATCAAATGTATATACTGCTCGTGATCTTACACGAAACGGCTTTAAAAAGGTTACTGAAATCTTCCAATAGAGTTAACTTTTTCAGAACAATTTCAGCAGAAGTGAGTTTGGATGCACAGATTATTTTCAAAATAAATACAACATGTCCAAAATTCATTTCTAAATTAACTATTGATGGTTATCCTTTATCAAGAAACTTTATGAAGGTAGATTTTGTCACGGAGTGGTTGGATGAGGACCCAGATGCAGGAGAGCGAGAGGCAGGAGTTTAGCAAAAAGGGTTTAAAAAAAGGCAAGAACCAAAAACGCTGCAGAGCAGGATTAACAAAAAACACTAGAGCAAAAACTGAAAACTTGGCAGGACACATGGAGGAAGGAAACAGGACGGAACCACAAGGAGCAAGGGAAAGACAAGACCAGATTTACACAAGGGGGTAACGAGACACAGGTGTGAACAATCAGGGCAGATGGAAGACAGGCGGGGCAAAACAGGAACACAAACTGGGGGAAGTTTGAAAAAGTTCAAAACTAAAATCACATCAAAACTGCAATATTGTTGAAAAAAAGCCATCTTCTGATTTTAAATGTCTGTCTATAGCTTTTTAAAGCTCTGTCTATATCGTTTGGTTACTTTGTAACCTTGGTTCTCTGAGTGAGAGACTATCTCTCCACTCCGTTACATATTTCATATGTAAGGGGAATGACTCCCCCTGCTGTCAAGGTACGTGGATATTTCTTTAAGACACACCGGCTTGCCCAGTCACGCCCTCAGGTTTACCTATAAAGCACCTGTGCTGGCGTGTAATCAGTGATAGTTTGATCGAAACATCACAGCAAAAAAACCAGGGTTTACGGCTGTGTATACCACCGGTATTTCAGGCACTAGCACGGGAATTGTCATTGTCAAGGTAAACCACCCGAAAACTAATCATTTTCCCGGTCCGGAAACTCCCGTATTGTACTGGGACCTCCTGCTGTGTTTGGAGGTGCCAGACCCAGCAGGGTGCCATGCTGGCAGAATTGTCACACAAAGATGTGACATTCCAGACTTTCAGAGGTCCCAGATAGTCTCTTCACTCAGAGAACCAAGGTTACAAAGTAACCAAACGTTCTCTATCGTATCAAGACTATCTCTCCACTCGGTTACATATTTCATATGTACGGGGAACTCTTTGAGGAGACGGTGCAACCCACAAGCCCAGTACACAGAAAAGTGACATCTCCTATTCTTCTACACTATTTACATACCAGTCAGGACAAGGCCCCGCAAGACGCAAAGGCCAAGCCCGAGAGGCAGACGGGCCGCTCAGGACAGTCCGCAAGCCGCAAGACTGACCAAAAGAAACCAAACAAAAAGTCAAGAACGGAGCGGCCGCTCAGATCAGCCCGCAAGACGCCAAGCTGACCGAAAGAGACAACAAAGGATGTAGCCGCCTACCGTTGAGTCACACCCAGCACCCGCTCACCGAAGGAGAGGCTGGCTGCAACATTCAGACGGTAAAACCGTGAAAACGTGGACTGAGATGACCATGTGGCTGCTGCACAGATGGTAGCGGGAGAGGCCCCTCGCCACAAGGTCCATGAGGTGGCCACGCCACGTGTCGAGTGCGCCCGAACCCCGGACGGGACAGGCACACCTGAGAGCACATAAGTCTTCCTCTCTGAATAGTGTCCACAATCCAGTGGGCCAGTGGAAACTTCGATAAGGGTCTGCCCTGTTAGGTCTAAATCAACATTACATAATTTCGTAACAAGGAAAGACACAGAGACTGCTGGGAATGGCCTTTTAACGCACTTCTGCAGAAGGGGGAGAGCAACACGGGGTCAGGGGCTCTTTGAGAGAGCCCCTGACAACAAATGCTTCCCAAATGCTTTCCCCTCTGCATGATGGTTTTATTGAGAAACTTGACAGGAACTAACCATATATGGACAGTGAACAGTGAACAGTAGACAATGGTTGGAAGTGATAGGAAAGTGAAAGGGATTGGCGCAGGACCATGGCCTCGTCGCTGAAAACGGAACGGCTGCTTGATCGCACGTCGTCCCGACGCCACAGATCTTAGGTCCCGGGTTTCAGCACCAAAAAGGGTTAGGTCTAAAGCAACGTTACATAAGTTCGTAACAAGGAAAGACACAGAGACTGCTTGGAATGGCCTTTTAACGCACTTCTGCAGAAGGGGGAGAGCAACAGGGGGTCAGGGGCTCTTTGAGAGAGTCCCTGACAGCAAATTCTTCCCAAATGCTTTCCCCTCTGCATGATGGTTTTATTGAGAAACTTGACAGGAACTAACCATATATGGACAGTGAACAGTGAACAGTAGACAATAGTTGGAAGTGATAGGAGAGTGAAAGGGATTGGCGCAGGACCATGGCCTCGTCGCTGAAAACGGAACGGCTGCTTGATCGCACGTCGTCCCGACGCCACAGATCTTAGGTCCCGGGTTTAAGCACCAGAAAGGGTTAGGTCTAAATCAACATTACATAAGTTCATAACGAGGAAAGACACAGAGACTGCTTGGAATGGCCTTTTAACGCACTTTTGCAGAAGAGGGAGAGCAACAGGGGGTCAGGCAAATGCTTCCCAAATGCTTTCCCCTCTGCATGATGGTTTTATTGAGAAACTTGACAGGAACTAACCATATATGGACAATGAACAGTGAACAGTAGACAATGGTTGGAAGTGATAACGTGTGATTGAGTCCTGACATTACAGTAGAGTGATTGAACCAGGACAGTCCAAAACTTGAGTAGATCAGGAAGTGGCTGTTCTGACATATGTTGACAAAGCATGTGGCAGTGCGGCAAGTGTGGCAAGTTTAAGTACATTTAATGTGAGCTACTTTAAGACTTTTACCGTCAATATTTTCTTGTATTTTACCTGTTTTATATTCTAAAGCAGGGGTCGGCAACCCGCAGCTCTAGAGCTCTTTAGCGCCGCCCTAGTGGCTCCTGGAGCTTTTTCAAAAATGTTTGACCTTTTTTTCTTTTTTCTTTTTTTTTTCCTTTGTTTTCTCTTTTTTTCCTTTCTTCTCTTTTTTCCTTTTTTTTCCTTTTTCCTTTCCTTTTTAATCTAAACATTTCGACTTTTTTTCTCGAAATTTTTACTTTTTCTCACAAAATTTTCACTATTTCCTCGACATTTTAAGTTTTTTCTCGAAATTTCGACTTTTTTCTCGACATTTCAACTTTTTTCTCGAAGTGCATTATGAAAAAAAAATCTTCCACCAGTTATAACTAATATAGCTAAATGCAGCATGTGTTGTCTTCATTCTAAGGCTGATACAAGACTTTTCATTTTTTGCAGCTCCAGACATATTTGTTTTTTGTGTTTTTGGTCCAATATGGCTCTAAAACATTTTGGGTTGCCGACCCCTTGACTAGAGTGTTACGGCCGCTGCCCTTTTTGTTATGTTTTAATTTGTTTTCTCCCCCTGCCTCTGCCAAGCTGCACAGCTCCTCCCTCGTTGACCTGATTGGTGCGGCCTCCCGGCTCCTGGCAGTCCCTCCCTCCAATCACCTGGGTCCCTGATTGGTGCGCCGCGTCTGGGGCTGGCCAATCCCAGCCGTCCAATCAGGAGTGAATACCTGATAAACCCCTGCCAGTCTGTCAGTCCGGGCGGCTGATTGTGGGACAGCTCGCCTCTGTGTGTTGTGCAGAACTTGTGTTGTAAGAAAGCTAACCTTAGCTGGCAGCTACTGTGTGTTCCTTTGTGGTTGTTTCTTTTTGTTTGTTAAACCTGTGGAGTGTGGCCAGGGTTTAGTTTTGTGTTTTGTGACTGATTCCCCTAAATCGCCACACCTGATTCTATGTTTAATAAGTGTAGACAGCCTTTGTTTTCCTTTTGTTTTGAGTTGGTTTAGTTGTATCCCTTTTTAGCTCATAGAGAGTCCTCTTTTGGTTATGTTTGGTTTTTGATTTGAACAGCACCCACCGGCCCTCTTCCTTGGTTTGTTTTCTTCTTTTTTTTTATTAACCGGTGTTCCCGGTAATTTTGGTGACAATAAACTACCATACCCTATACCAACTGGGTTTTGTGTAGCTTCCCTTTTCCCTGCGAGCCGGGTTGTAACATAGAGCTTCACACTTCAGGTACAAATACACCACAAATGGTAGAATTTACAGACGAAAGGAGTTACACATCATTAACAAAACAGGAAAGGACTTTTTGGGCTGGTGGTAGCTCGCTACGATTCAGTTATACTGCAAGAACTATCATCACAAGACTTTTCTAGGCATGAAATAAAGTATGTAAGCATGAGATACAAGTTCAAGTTGACTTTATTAGTACCCTTAGGTAAATTTGTTTTGCAGTAGATGGGAGAAGGCATATCACATAATCTTTACCGACATTAGTTTGACACAAATACAGAGAACAGATTTAAGACAGACATGGCAGGTTTCACAATGTTCACTAACAGGATAAAAGTAGATGTTGCCCATAAGGCAAAGCACAATAAATAGAGGTAAAACCAAGGATAGGGTTTCTAATAAATAAAAATAAATAAGTTAAAAACAGGATAGACCTCAACAATAAATAAAATGCGTTAAGATTTGTACATTGAGCACATTGAGTCCATGCTCGTCGTGTGAAATGTGTCATCACCAGAAAAATAACACCAGAAAAATAACTTATTTGACAATTTTCACCTGTTTCAAGTACATTTTCACTTGAAATAAGTAGGAAAATCTGTCAGTGGAACAAGATTTATCTTCTTATTCCAAGCAAAAAAAATCTTCTTCCACTGGCAGATTTTTCTATTTATATCAAGTGAAAATCTACTTGAAACAGGTGAAAATTGTTGTTTTTTTAAGTGTAATGAGATTTTTTTTAGTAAAATGAAGCATTTCAACTAGAAATAAGACAAATATTCTTGTTAAGATTTTGAGTTTTTGCAGTGATCCATTTTACTTATCCTGTGAAGGACAGAGTCATATTGATAAGTTCAGAAAAGTGTTTTTTATTGTTGTGTTTTGATGTATTTGATGTAAGCCCAGTGGATATTTAAAGCTTACAGAAGGCTGCATTTAACTGCTGCTATGTCATTCCTGCAGTATTTCTGCAGGTGTTTTGGTCACTGCTATTATTTGTAATATATTATATTATTTGTAATCAGCACAAATTATCATCATACCATCCCCCCTGATTTTTTTTTTACAACTCGAATAACAGTTAGATAGATATCCAGTAAAGTCGCCCATTGTGACGACTGCCCCGATAGCAGCTACAGTAGATACAGTAATAAACGCCCAGCTCGCTGCAGCTCTGTGGGCTGCAGGGAGAGATGAAGCCATTACTGCTACTTGCTTCATCTTGTTCTGGCTGCAGTTCTGGTTCATGATCAGTTCTCTGGATTCTTCATCATCGTGAGCGTGGAGGTTTCATGCAGCTGCTAGGCTTCCTGGGCTTAGTACTTCTCAGGGATTGGTTTATTACCACGATGCTTCCTAAGCTCCAATCCTGAATGAGGAAGAGGGGGAAATCAGAAGTTAATTAGTCACAGGCTTATTTTCTATATTTTGTTAAAGTGGAGGAAAACTGTGTCATGGTAAGCTTGGTTATATATTTTAAAGAAGTCAAAATATGTCATGTTTTTTCTCTTCCGGCTCTCGGCGAAGGCGGACGCTTTTCTGCTCCTCTCCCTTCTCTATCTGCCCTGCTACTGCTTTTGTCCTGTCTTGTCTTCAGAGCCTCTCTTTTTCACTCCTCCGAAATTCTACAATCATGGAATTGATTAACTGGTCTCTCAGCACAATTGAGCAAAGTTTTGCGATGAGAAGTCAGGGGGTAAGAGAGCCCTCTTGCCCCGATGGGACATTTTTTGCTGGATACACAATGGATTCCTGGAAACATTGGAAGCCGTTGTTTTTGGCGATCCTGTCTGTCGAGGACGTTGAAGATGCCTTCATAATTGGATTTCTTCTAATTGAAGTGGGGGGATTCCTAGTATATCGACAAACGTGTAAGTCGTCGAAAGCTGTTCTGGCTCTTTCTGAGCTACCCGACGTTGCTAAAGGGATAAGCACGGTGACCAACACTCAGACTTTAACGTTGGGAGAGCAAAACCGCAAGCTGGATGCGATTTCTGAACAGAATCGCAGCCTGGCGGCGGTCTTTGAGCTCATTGGCAAGATGGATAAGACCTTGGAGAAGTTGGAAACTCGGCTTGGCGGAAATTGATCACAAATTCGTCTGTTTGGAGTCGCCATTGATGAACCAGAGACTTAAGGCAGACGGAAAATGACTGAGTCTGTCTATTGTTTGCAATATAATTGTTGATTCTATAATCTGGCCTTGACAGAGCGGTTTGGCCGACCGCTCCAGTCACAATCTCCCTGGTGGAATGTAAACAAGTGGCTCTGCCCCCACTAACCCTCCCCTCTCCCAGGAACATCTGTGGACCTGTTTTCAGAACTGTACCGAGCCGCTTGATAACATCAAGGACATTGGCTGAGGAGCAGCTCTGGGGCAAAGTTCATGGACTTACCACTCACACACACACTTGCTGATAACCACACCTCCCTCAGTCTCAACGCCTTCCTGGCTATAAGTCTTGTGATGATGATGTGAAATTTGTCATGTTGCTTTCTGTCTTCAGGTGTTTTTTTGCACTTTCTCACTCTCTCATATATATATATATATATATATATATATATATATATATATATATATATATTTTTTTTTTTAATAAAATAAATCTATATGATATATTAAAAAATATATATATATTTTTTTTATAAAATAAATATATATTATAAAATATATTATATATATTATATATATAAAAAAAAAAATGTGACTCTGATGAAGGCGAAAGGTATCACCGAAACATGTCAGGTAATTATAAAAAACCTAAAAATGTTTTGTCGGACAAAAAGAATTAGAAAATTAAATTGAAGCAGAAATAGTTTGATACGAGAGTGGCTGCAAAAGCCCCACCAAACATCTAAATCGACAAAAGATTACTGCACCTGAGGCTCTGCTGCCAACAAGAGGCCTCTTTACTGGAAATATGACACTATCCCCCCCAGGAGCAGATAAACCATGAAGGTGAGCTTATACCTGTCATTTATGTGTAAAACTTGTAGAAACTGGGGTGTTAATATCGCTTTTAACCCCAATCATAAATGTATTTAGGTTTTAAAAAAGGTACCTGCATGTTGTGAAAATAACATCCATATCATTCTTAAACCCTGTTGTGTCTGATGGTGCCCAGCGATGTTTGTGTGAATAAATCTGAACATTCAGAGTTCTTACGTTGCCTGGGGGTGGTTAGATACCCCGGAGTCTGGAAGGTCCTGCTGGTGGCGGGACCCTCGCCCTCCGCCGTGATGGCTCTGACCTCCAGACGGTAAACGCTGGCAGGATGGAGGCCGGACACCTCCAGGACCTCACCGCTCTAAGAGAGGAGGAAGCAGTTAGTCCAGACAGACGTACAAACAAACATGGGGTTGAGTGAAAAGTCCCATTTAACTTATAACCTGCTTCTTGAGCTGCAACAGAAATGGGAGACTGACTTTAAATTGAACTAAAAAGTGAAGAAAAGAAGGAAAAATCCAGTAGATATAGTGTAAAACCGATAACACTGTGCTCTTCCATAAAATGTGCTGTACTTTGGGATGGGAATTGATACGATTTTTACGATTCCAATTTCATTTTCGATTCTGCTTAATCACTGCGTTTCCATGCATCAATAACCCTTTTAAACCCCGAATATTGGCAATAACCCGAATTTGCACGGCCATGTAAACACCAATAACCCCTTTGAATAACCCGAATTTGCTCATATTCGGGTTTTTAAAAACCCTGAACCCAAAAAAATACTTGAAATTTCAAAATTGCAACTCTAGAGGGTCATTGGTCATAATAATAATTAAAGCTGCAAGCAGCGATGAACGGGCCCTCGCACGCTTGTGCACATTCAGGCTGCAGTGGAAGCTTGTATGACTTGCATGTAGATTCTTCAGGCCTGGACATTTAGCGGATGACACCACTCACGACTCTCTATGTCAAACCATTCAAGTTATGGCAGAAAATAGGAACTATCAGATATTGATCAATCAGAAGAAGGGGCGGGGCTAATTTGCACCAATTATGTTCAAGGACTCAAAACCGAGTCCGATGACACCACCCACGACTCTTTATGTCAAACCATTCAAAAGTTATTGCAGACAGTAGGAACTATCAAATATGGACCAATCAGATGAAGGGGGGGGCGCGCTTTTTGGCATCTATCGTCGCCACGGTACCGCTTTTGAATGAGAAAAGTAATGCGCGTCGTCGCAGGATGGAGATGCACATTTTGATGTATAACACACCTGGGTGCACGTTACGGTTCGGGCCGTATTAACTGACGAAGGAATGGCATAAATTGCGCCAAAATTACACGATTAATTCAAAATGGCCGAATTCCTGTTTGGTTTGGGCCATGGCGCCAAGAGACTTTTCTTTAAGTTGCGACATGATACAGGTCCATCCATCCATCATCTATAACCGCTTTATCCTTTTGCAGGGTCACGGAGGGGAGCCTATCCAAGCTATTTTCCAGCGAGAGGCAGGGGTTACAGCACTGGCCCAGACCTGGACAGGTCTGATACATACATCACAGATACATAACCAGACACACTCACACTCAAACCTACGGGCAATTTAGAATCATCAATTAACCTAGCATGCTTGTTTTTGGACTGTGGGAGGAAGCCCACAGATTTGCAAGTGGAACGAGTTGTGAACCAGCACCAGCAGTGGTCCAGAACCAGCTCTGGAACCGGTTTGGGGGAAAAGGGTTAATTGTGGGGTTGGAGCTGAAGAGGCCATGATACGCCATCGTTCGGAGGAGAAATGAAGTGGTGGAGGAGTGTAAAGGAAAGCAGTGCTGAGCAGCTGGAGTTATCAGACAAGAGCGCCGTAACATTCTTCTCCCAAAGATCCAGCAACTGGTCTCTCCACTCTCATTTTCTATTGTGAATAAAAAGTGGGTTTATGTTTTTGCCTTTAGAACGACCTCGACTCTTTGCATAGACGGTAGATTAAACGATTAAACATTCAGCTCTTTTCCTGCCCCTTTGCCTCAGGCAGGATAGACGGCTGTTGAGTGGTGCTCTCAAGTATTGAACGATTATTTGTTCCCATTAGTGGGGGACAAACATTTGTGATTTAATTAGTTGATGAGCCTGTCTGAGGGGCGTGGTGACTAAAGTCCTCCTGGAGCAGCTGATTGGAGTTGCAGTGTGATGGCAGTGATTGTGTCGTTTCTTCCACATTCGGTGCTACACAAACAGTGTTGGGACTAACTTTATTTAGGCCCCGTTTCCACGTAGCAAAAACGGTGGTGTTTTCATGCGTTTTGGCCGTTCGTTTACACGAAAACGAAGCTCAAAGTCTCCAAAAACCATCATTTCTGAAAACTCCGGCCAAAGTGGAGATTTGCAAAAACTCTGTCTTCACGTTTGCTTGTAAACGGAGAGAAACGGACATTTAGGCTTCAGAACGTCACATTATGAGACAGAAGCGTCACCAGCGTCATGTGTGTGACCTGTGTTTACAATTTGTTTGGCCACCGTCAATATTTTTTTATATTTTACTTGTTTTATATTCTCTCTCTAACTTCTCTGTCACTCCAAACGAAAGACTCTCATTCATCTTGGAAGTAACTGGAAGTTACTCGTGTCATTTGTTGACGTTTTTTTCCAGGATTCTGATTGGCTAGCATGATTTTATCTTCCCGTTACACTGCCCCCTGCAGGTTTGGCTGCTCATAGCACCTTAACAGCGTATTTATGCGGGTTTGTGTAAATGATGGTGTAACAATCTCGTGCTACTGGGGGTCAACCGACAGGGAAAGAGGACACAGGGTTTCGTGAAGAAATTCTCAATCTTTATTTACACAGAGTACACTCCGCCGCTCTGTGTCATCCCTCTGAGCAGAACCCCTTTGCTGGTGTTCAGCCGCTCTTTAAGTAGCCAGGCAGGGTGGAGAGATTGATTGGGCACAGTTGTGCCCAATCAGCTAAGTGGCTGCTATCCCGCAGACCACGCCCAATCCTCCACCCTGCCACAGATGGTATTTTTCAAAATGTAGAGGGGGAAATATCCTTTTTTGTACCGTATTGGCCCGAATATAAGACTGATTATAAGACGACCCCCTCTTTTTCAAGACTCATGTTTGAAAAAATACTTTTTGAACACCAGCTTCAATTTTTATACAGAAAATAATTACAGTACATCTGAAACAAATGATTATAACAATATATTCGAGAGAAAAAGCCTGTTATTTAGCCTCATTCAAATCCTCATTTTGAAGTTTGCATCATAACTTCTCCTCAGCTACCGGTTAACCTGCCGATCTTCCACCCACTTTTCTCGTTTCTCCATCTTCTGTTATCTTTTCTCTTATTTTCTTCTCTTTTCTTTCTTAGCACTATTTTTTATTTTTATTGTTCGTGACAGGGGTTCCTGGGGAGTTGAGTTCAGCATTCGCTTTAAAGATATCTGGCGCCATCTAGCGTTGTGAATGGGTATAATGTCTAGACCGAATGTAAGACAACCCCCACTTTTTCAGTCTTATTTCAATGCAAAAAACATAGTCTTATATTCAGGCCAATACGGTAAATACTCTGCTATGTGTAAATGTGGTTGTGGCAGGGTGGAGAGTGGCAGGGAAGCAGCCACTCAGCTGATTGGGCACACCTGTGCCCAATCAACCTCTCCACCCTGCCTGGCTACATAAAGAGCGGCTGCACACCAGCAATGGGTCGCTGCTGGGAGGAAGGACAGAGCTGCTGTGTGCTGGTTCACGTGTGTCTTGGTGAAATAAAACATTTTCTGCACGAAACCCTGTGTCCTCTGTCCTTTCGGTTGACCCCAAGTAGCAAGCCATTGCTACAGTGGCCTTAATGTCGCCTCTTTCCCTGCAGAATACTGATGATCATACTACCATATTACCTCAACTCTGCAGCTGACCTCTTTCTCTTACATGATGGTGTATAAGAGTGTTGCATTAAGGAAATAAAATTGTCTTCATAAAGTATCAATGCATAGTTCTGCTGGAAAAGATATATATATATATCTCTGTTCGTGATGAAGGCTAATATGTTCTCTTATTTTTTTTCAAGGTTACATTCTCAGTTGCGAGTTCATAGACGCTGCTTGCAGTGGATGTTACATCACGCGTGGGCCGTAGTTAACGTTCACCATTTAACCCAATTCACTCCCCCACCGGTTGATGTCGTATATTGGCAGCCGGCCTAAAAACCTCATCTGTTTCTTAATGTGATGGCAGCAGTTCAGACTCATACGATGCTGAAAGCGAGACGCGGTATTGAACTGATACATATTTATGACTAGACCCGACCTAGTAGCGTTCAGAAATCATTATGGGAAAGCAGCAGGGTGCTCATTATCTCCTATCAGCTCAACAGGGAGACCGGGCTTGTTCACACTCTGTTTCTGTGTGTGTGTGTGTGTGTGTGTGTGTGTGTGTGTGTGTGTGTGTGTGTGTGTGTGTGTGTGTGTGTGTGTGTGTGTGTGTGTGTGTGTGGCCAGATATGTATGTGTGGGGACATATTTTAATGGCATATAGGAGCAGTCATACAAGACTTAAAAACTAAAATCATTCACTACCGGATAACATTCAGAAATGATTCATTGGGAGGGAAGGGGGTTAGAATTTAAGGGGAAACCTAAACTTCAAATCTTTATTTGTGCATGCAACAACAATAAGTTTTTGTATATCAGTTTCTGGAATTAAACTGTGGAATGATTTGAATTTGGAGTTAAAAGAATGTACAAACATAAAACAATTTAAAAATAAATATAAAGAAATGGTTTACTTGTTCTGCTATTTTGTCATGTTGTCTTTGTATGTTTACTTAGATATATGTATTATATTTATATCATAGTTATATTATATTTAAGATAGAGCTTAAATCTTGTATTAAACAGGTTATTTTTGTAAAAATAATATATATTTATACAATTTAGTGTATAGTATGAAAAATAAATACAGACATATAATTCATGTTTAGTTGTGGAAAGGGGGTGGGATTAAATACGTTTATAGTTCCTCCCCGTCCTTTTCGAACATGTAACTTGAAATATGTGTTTTGATGTTGTTTTTTTTGTTTATGTGGTGGAATGCCAACCTGGATTTGGTTTCTTCTCTTTTTTCTTCTTTTTTTTTACATGTTCGAAATAAACGACCGAATGACCGAACGACCGACCGGACGGACGGACGAACGAACGAACGAACGAACGAACGAACGAACGAACGAACGAACAGCGTTGTAGTTGAGTTGAAGTGGTGTGATCTCCAGTCAAAAGCAATATAGCTGTACATTAGTGAGTAATTTCAAACACGGACCAATTGATGGAAGGGTTAGGGGACTAAAGTTGCTCTCGTCAACGAAAATTATGACTAAATATCGTCGTCAACGAAGCTTTATCACCTGAGGAAAACGAGACGCAATGAAAATGCTGGTCATGTGACGATAACGATAATTAAATATATAATGCAATATCGTAGAGGAATAAAAACCAGACTAAAATGTAGATTACAAAATAAAATCTCTGCTGAAATGTGTCTTCATTTTCGTTGACCAAAACGAGACGAAATGTTCTACTAAAGATCCTTAATGTCCATGTCTTTTCACGTGGAAAACAAAACCCAATGTGTCGTGGAAAAAGAAAAAGATGGGGAGAAATGCGGAAAAATAAATAAGTTGTAAACTCAAATTAGAGTCTTACGGAAGAGTATTAGGGCACTGTGTTGAATTGTGCTATATAAATAAACTTGCCTTGCCTTGCACGAAAAAAGTCGAATTGTTGAGAAAAAAGTTGAAATGTCGAGAAAAAAGTCAAAATGTCGAGGTTAATGTTGAAATACAATTTCGAGAAAAAAGTCAAAATTTCGCCTTTCTTCTCAACATTTCAACTTTATTCACGAAATTTCTACTTTTTTCTCAAAATTTTACTTCAACATTAATCTCGACATTTCAACTTTTTTCTCAACATTTCAATTTTTTTCTCGAAGTGCATAATGGAAAAAAAATCTTCCTCCTCTAAAATATTGTTTCTATTTTTCTCCTGCCTGGCCCTAATACTCTTCCGTAGTCTTCTGTATCTGGAATTAATGTATTCTTGAGTCTAGAAGGTAACAATAATATAATAATAATAAGATAACCTTGTTTGAATTGTTAAATGGGTTTAGATAAATACAATCTTTGACTGAAACTAGACTAAAATGGACAATTCAGACTAAAATAAGACTAAAATGCTAAGACTTTTAGTCGACTGAAACTTGACACGACTAAAAGGAGAATGAACGTGAATAAAACTAATAAAAACTAAAATGATAGCCTTCAATATAACACCACCAGCTTGAATAAATCAGGAGGGGGTGGGGTGAGTTTACTGACCGGGGGCAGGACCTGGGACTGGGAGATCAGGCCGTGCTGCAGCTTCTTCTTCAGCTTCCTGGTCGGTACGATTTCCATCCAGGTCGCCTGGTAACCGATCAGCTCGTGACGGCGGCGGGTCGCAGACAAGTCCCAGCTAAACACGGCCGACACGTTGCTGCTGCCGTGGAGCCGGAACGACGCTGTGAGATTGGCCGCTTTCATCGGGAGGATCTGAGGGGACGCGGCTGAAAGAAACACAACTGGTGGGTCCAAGGACGAGCTTTTATGGAGGTAGATTTGTTTCTTAATTATTCAATCAAAAAAAGATTGTTTCAATCACAAAATATATTTTCAATCAAAAAAATGATTTCAATCAAAGAAAGAAAGTGTTTGAATGTAGATTTTTTTTTTTGTGCAATTTTTTTTTGCACAAACCAGCATTAACAAACAAGACCATTTTGGACAAAGTGGGGGGGCTGTAGACAAAAGTTGAAAGAGCCATATTGGACCAAAAACACAAAAAACAAATATGTCTGGAGCCGCAAAAAGTTAAAAGTCTTGTATCAGCCTTAGAATGAAGACAACACATGCTGCATGTATCTATATTAGTTATAACTGGGGGAAGATTTTTTTTTTTTATGATGCACTTCGAGAAAAAAGTCGAAATGTTGAGAAAAAAGTCAAAATGTTGAGGAAATAGTCAAAATTTCGAGAAAAAAGTGGAAATGTCAAGATTAATGTTGAAGTACAATCTTGAGAAAAAAGTCGAAATGTTGAGAAAAAAGTCGAAATGTAGAGGAAATTGTCAAAATTTCATGAAAAAAGTCGAAATGTAAAGAAAAAGTCGAAATGTTGAGAAAAAGTGGAAATGTTGTTAAAAAAGTCAACATTCGAGAAAAAGTCAAAATTTCGAGAAAAAAGTCGAAGTGTTGAGAAAAAAATCGAAATGTCAAGATTAAAAAGGAAAGGAAAAATGAAGAAAAAAAGAGGAAAAAAAGAAGAAAAAAGACAAAAAGGAAAAAAGAAGAAAAAAAAAGAAAAGAGTAAAAAAGGAAAAAAGAGAAGAAAAAAAAGAAAAAAAGAAGAAAAAAAGGAAAAAAGAAAAAAAAGAAGACAGGAAAAAAAGGTCAAACATTTTTGAAAAAGCTCCAGGAGCCACTAGGGCGGCGCTAAAGAGCTGCATGCGGCTCTAGAGCCGCGGGTTGCCGACCCCTGGTGTAGACACTTGTCACTCAAACATGTCTGATCCTCTGGGCTGACCAATGGGGAAGCATCCGCCCACTGTGGGATGTTTGTGTCAAAATGATTCAATAAAAAAAAGGCTTCAAAACTTTTTCCACTTAAAAAAAAATCACTTCAAATTGAAAAAAATATTTTTCTATCCAAAAAAGTGTTCAAATGCAATTTTTTGGGTCTCAAATATTTTTTTGCAAACACTTTTTTTATTGAAATTTTGCACCAAGCCAGGCCTGGCGATAAATTTGTTATAATGGTTTGCATTAATGGGCGTGGCCTAATGGCTCAACAGCGCCCCCTAGAAAACTTTGTGCCTCAAGCCCCAAAATACGGTTTGACGTACATGCACGAAAATCGGTACACACCTGTATCATGTCGCAACTTAAAGAAAAGTCTCTTGGCGCCATGGCCGAAACCCAACAGGAAGTCGGATTAATTTTGAATTAATCGTGAAATTTTGGCGCAATTTATGCCATTTCTTCGGCCGTTTCTTCGCCCGAACCGTAACGTGCACCCAGGTGTGTTATACATCAAAATATGCGTCTTCAGGAGGAGACCTGAGCTCAGTGCAGGGCCCTCCTGGGGTTGGTAGAGGATGGCAATGCCCAGGACTGTCAGTAGGTAGGAGCACGGGGTGGTAAAAAATGGGAAAAAAACCGGGATAAAAATATTTAAAAAAAAAAAAAAAAAAAAAAAAATATGCGTCTTCATCCTGCAACGATGCACATTACTTTTCTCAGTCAGAAGCGTTACCGTGGTGACGATAGACACCAAAAAGCGCGCCCCCCCTTTACCTCACTGGTCCATTTTTGATAGTTCCTACTTTCTGCCATAACTTTTGAATGGTTTGATATAGAGAGTCGTGGGTAGTGTCAAATATCCAGGACTTAAGAATCTACATCAAGTCATACAAGCTTCCACTGCAGCTTGAACGTGCACAAGGGTGGAGGGCCCGTTACATCGCTAGTTGCAGCATTAATTTTTCTTGCTTTTCAGCATATCCATCTCTTTTCCCCATCACAAGGTGAATGGAGAGAGTGTTTTTTTACTGCTCTCTGCAGTCTCTCACCTGCGTCTCTGGGACAGGTGATGGGTTTGGGGCTCTTGGCCTGGATCGTGGCACAGGACGGAGTGAGAAAGCTGACGCTTTCTGCCGGGAGACGAGTCTTCTTGCTGACCGGCTGCCAGAGCACTTTATACTTACAGGAGAAGAGCAAACCCTGCAGGCTGACAAAGTTCTCCTAGAATGGACACAGACAGACAGACAAACGGACAGCAACTATGAATCCAGGTTAGTCTCTCTCCACTAAAAGCAAGACAGTCAAGAAGTAATCAAGTCTTTTTTCGTGTAACGTAACCTAAGCTAAAATACAGAACCACCTTTACTGCTGCTGGAGTAAAGAGTGTTACCATGGTTACCAGGGAGGGGACACTTTGCAGTGGTTTTACAGCGGCTTTAATCTGTTGTGTACCTAAATATTGTACTTTTTTGGTTTTTCTCGCATTGATTTTTCCATTTTTCTTGGGCTAAGCAGGTAAAGAAGTAAAACATTTGGGCTACAGCATCTACCACTTATCGATGTGTCATCGATACTTGATAGATAACGTGTCATTGGAAGAAATTACCCGTGTTGCAGCCTTTTCCCTGCGCTTCGTCCGGTTTTGCCCACAATACTCTGGTTTCCACTGGACTATGTAGAATTCAAGTGAAGGATCTAAAAAAGAGATATTAAAAACGTGGAGTCAAAACTTAAAGAAATTCATGGTGAATCCTACAACCCTGCGCTTGACTGGTCATGTGACTACGGTAATCCTGAGGACACCGTTGATGCACCAAATCAAAAACCTGTTGCTGTAATTTAAGGCTGTGATTACCTCAGCCCCGCTAGTGTCTTACTGTACACCTGAAAAGATATTATACAATGTAAGAAAGAAACCTGGAACCTTCCAGAACATTTGGGGGCCATTTATGGATATTCTGCCTTCTCTGGACTTAGTTGACCAACTGAGATTCCTGGACCAAATCCATCTTTACTCTGTACTACACGGATAATATTATTAGATCTTCATTAGTATTGCAGTATGTAGATTTATAGGTACATTTGTGTGTGGATGTGTAGGTATAGACTGTGTAGGTATATCAGGGGTCGGTAACCCACGGCTCTAGAGCCGCATGCGGCTCTTTAGCGCCGCCCTAGTGGCTCCTGGAGCTTTAAAAAAAATGTTTGACCATTTTTTCCTGTCTTCTTTTTTTTCTTTTTTTCTTCTTTTTTTCTTCTCTTTTTTCCTTTTTTCCTCTTTTTTTCTTTTTTTTCTTTTTTTTTTCCTTTTTGTCTTTTTTTTCTTTTTTTTCCTCTTTTTTTCTTCATTTTTCCTTTCCTTTTTAATCTTGACATTTCGATTTTTTTTCTCAACATTTAGACTTTTTTCTCGAAATTTTGACTTTTTTCTCGAATGTTGACTTTTTTAGCAACATTTCGACTTTTTCTCTTTTTTTCCTTTTTTTCTTCTTTTTTTTCTTTTTTCCTTTTTTCTCTTTTTTTCCTTTTTTCTCTTTTTTTCTTCTTTTTTTCCTTTTTTTCTCTTTTTTTCTTCCTTTTTCCTTTCCTTTTTTAACCTCAACATTTCGACTTTTTTCTCGAAATTTTGACTCTTTTCTCGACATTTCGACTTTTTTCTCGACATTTCGACTTTTTCTCAAGATTGTACTTCAACATTAATCTTGACATTTCGACTTCTTTCTTGAAATTTCGACTTTTTTCCAGAAATTTCAACTTTTTTCCCAGAAATTTTGACTTTTTCTCAACATTTCTACTTTTTTCCTCGTCATTTTTTTTCGACATTGTACTTCAACATTAATCTCGACATTTCGACTTTTTCTCAACATTTCGACTTTTTCTCAAGATTGTACTTCAACATTAATCTTGACATTTCGACTTCTTTCTTGAAATTTCGACTTTTTTCCAGAAATTTCAACTTTTTTCCCAGAAATTTTGACTTTTTCTCAACATTTCTACTTTTTTCTCGACATTTCGACTTTTTTCCTCGTCATTTTTTTTCGAGATTGTACTTCAACATTAATCTCGACATTTCGACTTTTTCTCGACATTTTGACTTTTTTCTCAATATTTCGCCTTTCGCCATTTGCCTTCATTCTAAGGCTGATACAAGACTTTTCATTATTTGCGGCTCCAGACATATTTGTTTTTTTGTCTTATTGGTCCAATACGGCTCTTTCAACTTTTTGGGTTGCCGAACCCTGAGGTATATGAATGAAAGGTAATAGAAAGGTGGGTGGGGGGTGGAATGGGAAGTGTTAAATTCATGTTTTATAGTGGGTTTTCTGGGTGTGTGAATAATCCTCCATGCATCTGACATGTTTGTGACCTATTATTTTTAATAAGTGCCTTCTACATTATTTGACTGAAGTCATTGTTATCCTGTTGTGTTTAGAATTATTTTATTATTTGTCTTTTTCCTTCTTTCTTTTTCCTTGGAAGCATATGCAGGCATGTGTTCTCATATGCACATGCAATCTTTTATTTGTTTATTTTTTATTTCCTATTTTGTTGATTGTACTTACCGTATTTTCTGGACTATAAGCCGCTACTTTTTTCACAGGTTTTCAACCATGCAGCTTATACAAAGGTGCAGCTATTCTGTGGATTTTTCTTCCACCGCTTGGGGCGCTCTAACTGGAATTAGAATCAAAACTAAGACAAAATAAATGCAAAGAAGAATACGCTACTTCTTCTTTAGCAGATAGAAGTAGGTAGAAGCAGATTTCAAACAGATAAATAGATAAATAAATACCGGTTATTTTCTCTTGGTTCTGTCCCGTTTTAATCAGCAAAGTTGCTGCCGTGTTAAAAGACACTGTTAGGAAAGATCTATTTAGGTACAAACATGTACATCATTTACAGTTCAAAATCCTTCTGTAAATGTAGTAAATATCTAAGCTAACAACATAAATATCTGCGCCTTGCATATCTTTTTTTTAAATAGAGGCTTGTATGCAGGTGCAGCTTATAGTCCAGAAAATACTATTTGTTTTTCTTTGTATTTGCTTTTTCTTAAATTATAAAACAGGTATTCTTTGCAAAACTATTATCATGTATTACTTGATGCACAAACATGCTGTAATGAGAAATAATGTTAATCTCTGAATGTAAAACACCGGATCCTGCAGTGTGGGAGTGAGGGGGGCAGGGTAACGGCCCCTTTTGGGCGGGGGAGAGGTTTGTCCGTCAAGACTCCTCTCCCTGGCCCTGCTCCTTCTCAACCTTTCCCCGACCCTGCACCTCAACCTGGGACTTGCTGATTGGGCCGGAGCTTCGGGAGCTGCATGCTGACCTGCGGTCCCCACCCCTGGTCATCCCGTTGCTGCTTCCACCTGCCTGCTGTGCTGTTGCCGTCCCTGACCCACCACTCTGGCCTTCGGCAGGAGGGTCCCCCCTTATGATCCAGATCCTGCTCAAGGTTTCTTCCCTCCTAAAGGGGAGTTTTTCTTGCCACTGTTTGGCTTAAAGGCTTTTCTCCCACTAGGGGAGTTTTTACCTGCCATTGTTTATGTAATAATTGCTTGGGGGTTTATGTTCATGTTCTGGGTCTCTGGAAAGCGTCTAGAGACAACTTTTGTTGTATTAAACGCTATATAAATAAGACAAATAAGTCAGTTGAGCAGCACCTACTCCGCTACAGACTTTACCAGACGGTGGATTGATGTGTGTACTGTAGGTTTGACATGCAGTGTAGTTAATTTTACCCTAATGCTCTCAGTGTTTCTGCTTCCAACTCTGGTGTCCTTGCCAGGAGGAAGAACTCAAGCCGTCTTGGAACTAAAGCCTTTCACGTCTCGTCAGTCTGTCTAACGTAAAGTGGCACTTGGGCTGTTAGTGATGAGGGAAGTGATGAGGGAAGTGATGAGGGAAGTGCGAGTCAGACAAAGTGTTTGATTAGATGATTCAGATAAAATCATCAACTACAGGCTTCAACTTTCTTTCATAAAACTTGGGATTCATTAGATGTCCTGTATTCATTACAGCTTGTAAATATTATTGTGTAACTGCACATCAGAGTTGACATACTTCCAGTTTCCACCCATGATGCAACACTGCCATCCAGGGGTGGAGCAGGGTCCCAGCCCAGCGAAGCATTCTAGATGGGCCTTGTGTCCTAAACATCTCCCTTAAAACATAATTGCTAAAAAAAAAAGAAGCCTAATGCAAACTTTAAGATATAGGTATCAAGCTGGAGATAAAAATCAAATAATTTATTCATTAAAGAGTTTATTTCATCGTTTTGAGCAGAATCTCCTGCGGATGTTCTAAATCTGTGTTGCCAGGTTGGGCAGGTTTCAGCCCAATTGGGCTGAAAAATATATATTTGGGCTGCTTTTCCTGGTTTTTACTAAATATTTAAGAGAAATGATTAACAAAAAAGTTTCCATTAAGTAAAAAAGTAGAAAGTCACTGATGATATATTTTTCATAACTTCATAACGCATTTCTTATACTTTCGAGTGCTAAGTACAAACTCACCTTTGACCCATTCAGTAAATACTGAAACTTGAATATTCCGCCGGCTCTTTAAGCAGAAACTCCTCCAGTTTTACTTCAGATTTGAGGAGATGAACAACTTTTGCTTTAAGCACTTGCATTCTCTGTTTAGAGTCTGATTTTTTTCCATCTTTATTAAAAGTTACAGCTTATTTTTGAATTGAAGGTCAAAAATCCCAAAACTTTCCATGAGATGATTATTATTCACTATTGTCCCTGAGGTTTAGTTTGTGAAAACAAATGCATTGTCTTAGCTCAGGGGTCGGCAACCCAAACTGTTGAAAGAGCCATATTGGACCAAAAACACCACAAATATGTCTGGAGCCGTATGTTTCTATATTAGTTATAACTGGGGGAAGATTTTTTTTTTCATTATGCACTTCGAGAAAAAAGTCGAAATGTTGAGAAAAAAGTCGAAATGTTGAGAAAAAAGTCAAAATTTTGAAAAAAAAGTCAGAATGTCGAGATTAATGTTGAAGTAAATCTTGAGAAAAAAGTCGAAATGTCAAGAAAAAAGTCAAAATTTTGAGAAAAAAGTCAGAATGTCAAGATTAATGTTGAAGTAAATCTTGAGAAAAAAGTCAAAATGTCGAAAAAAGTCAAAATTTTGAGAAAAAAGTTGAAATGTCGAAAAAAGTCAAAATTTTGAGAAAAAAGTTGAAATGTCGAGATTAAAAAGGAAAGGAAAAAGGAAGAAAAAAAGAAGAAAAAAAAAGAAAAAGAGGAAAAAAGGGAAAAAAAGAAGAAAAAAAGTCAAATATTTTTGAAAAAGAAAAAAAAGAAGTAAAAAAGGAAAAAAGAAAAAGGAAAAAAAGAGAAAAGGAAAAAAACAGAGAAAAAGAAAAAAAGAAGAAAAAAAGTCAAACATTTTTGAAAAAGAAAAAAAACAAGAAAAAAAGGAAAAAACAAGAAAAAAGGAAAAGAAAAAAAGAGAAAAAAAGAGAAAAAAATATTTGAAAAAGCTCCAGGAGCCACTAGGGCGGCGCTAAAGAGCCGCATGCGGCTCTAGAGCCGCGGGTTGCCGACCCCCGTTTTAGCTGAATGTTTTATTGTGCTTGATTTCCTTCTGTGCATACTGTACCTTTGCTGCTCTGCCAGTAAACGTGGACTCGGAGCTGTCCGTCGTGGTAGAACGGCGTTCCCACATCCAGACTGTCACTGGCAGGATTTCTGGGAGCAGAGCTGGTGCCTTCAAAACAGAGACAGAAATCACTATAAAACTATACAACAAACCCTCAAAGTGTGCATTCAGTTGTCTCTGGTTTCTCCAAATAGATTGCCAAAATTAATTACAGATTTTCATTAAATAGTAACTATTAGGGGTGGGAGGATACGGGTAACTCATGATTCAATGCTGTGGCGATATGTGGCCCACGATAAGGATGATATCGGACGGACACTGGCTGATTTATGGTTCCGCGTTGCACCAACGCAGAGCTTACGGCGGAGGATACGCGGGGACGCAAACGTACGGGCGCGTCGCCGCGTAACCTACGCCGTCAATTTAATGCGGAACCATAAATCAGGCTTAACGCGCGCGCACTTGTCAGTTTTGTCATCGTCTTTTCAACTGAGCATGCAAACACATAAACTGAGGGTGCAATGCATGCTTATGCACCCTCGTAGAACCGGGCCTGAATCAGAGCCCTGGGCTTTGACAAGGCCACTCTATGACGTTTACATCATATCTCCTGATACATCTGTCCAGCATTTTGCTGTAAGCGTTTTTATACATGAAGGCAATTCTCCGTCTCAAGCTGAATTCTCTAAAGATTTTCCTCAATAATCTGCCTGTGGGGCACCATCCCTTATTTATGTCTTTATGTTTAACAGCATCCATGTATTGCTAATTTTCAGACATCTCCTTCCAATCTCTAGTATCAGTGGAGTCGTGCAGTTTCCAGCTTGACTACAAAAGTCTGACAGATTCTAACAGTCACAAGCTCTTCTGGTTCTAGTGTGGTTTTTTTATTTTTATTGGTTGAATTGCTGGAGCCTGGGATGTAGATAAAGCAAACTCCTGCTGCTCATCTTTATTCTCTTTAATAACATCTCTGACTCATTCCTCCACTCAACCTTTATCTATATATAGGCTGATATGGCACATTTTAACAGCCTAAGCTGATCAAAGTGCTTCACAGCATTAAAGGGGACCTATTATGAAAACCAGGTTTTTTCTTGCTTTAACATTTATAAAGTGGTCTCCCCTCAGACTGCCAACTCAGAGAAGGAGGAAAGCAACCAAATTCTGCAGTGTCTGTACAGCCGCCTGGATGATCCTTCCAGTGTCATGTGACTTTTACGAGCCGTTCAGGATCAGCTCCTGTCGTTACGTAACGACGGGAGCAGATTTCCATAGGTCTTCCTCCGCTGCTGAAACCACGCCCACAACTAACTCTGCCGGTCAGAGCGTCCGCCATTGTTCAGAAGCGGTGGCTGTTTCCACAATGAGGGACAGTAAAAATTAGGTTTTGCATCAACACAGGGTCGGCGCCAGAGCAAATATTCAGAGGGGGCACGAGGGGGGGCACAAAATCAGTCGTGTAGAACAGCATTTTAAGGAAAAAAGTGCATTCTCACTACTTTCCTATTAATAATCTGTCTAAAACAGCCTTTCTCAACCTTTTTTCAGTCATGACACCTTTCAAAAGTGAATAAAATCTCACGACACCCCAGATTAAAATATAATTAAAAACCTCTCTGCATCGCTCTGACTGTAAATGCATAAGTCCCGTTTATTTTGTATCAATAACTTGAACACGGTAACTGCAGCAGAGTAGAAGTCATCGTTCACTGTTGTGCTTGGTTGCCACGCTGATGGACAGAAACTATGGGGATTTTTAAAAGAAAGACTGCCTAAAGAGACTTTTCCAGCCGGCTTCACGCCGGCCGTTCAAAGCGAAGCATGATTTATGGTTCTGCGTTAAATCGACGCAGAGGCTACGCCGTAACGTACGTGGCGAAGCGCACCGTACGTGCGAGGAAATTGGGACTGGCACAGCTGATTTAGCGGAGCTCTTTAATGCAGAAACAGAGGATGAGACTCCGATGGGTTTGATTAATGTAAAAACTGAAATAAAGTACAATCAAACAAAGTTTTGCTCCCGCTCTATTTTTAAATACGCACACTTGTGTGCTTGTGTGTGTGTTCTGCGGTACGTGTGTGTGTGCGTGTGTGCGTGCGTGCGTGCGTGCGTGCGTGCGTGCGTGCGTGCGTGCGTGCGTGCGTGCGTGCGTGCGTGCGTGCGTGCGTGCGTGTCCGGACCAATGAGCATACATCCCCACATGTGACGCAAATATAACAACATTTTTTAAATTTTTTTTTGTAAATGTATTTTTTAAATGTAATTTACGAAGGATGATTTCACGTTCAATAAGATAAGTAATCAATAAAATACAAAGTTTGGCACAAAGGCTTGGCCTGCTTGTGGGCGAGTGGAGGGGGGCACAATAACTCATTAGGGGGGGCATGGCCACCGGATGACCCCCATGACGCCGACCCTGCATCAAAACTTACCCTCATAAAAGGATCAGTTCCAACAGTACGGACCGGACCGGTGAGGAGCCCCGGGCCCCGGTGGCTCCAGTGTTCCCTAATGGAGTGTGAGGTAACACCGGAGCTCTATTAATAATACATTTTTCTTCTGTCTATGGTTTTAGATCTTCCAAGCACCTGAAGCTTCAACGACACCTTAAGACGCACGGCTCTTCCTTGAGCCAGCAATAGTGCATAAATGTTATTTATATACAACTTATGTTATTTTATTTTTTTTAACAATAAAGTTGCCTTTTGTGAAAATTCAGTGTTGTGATTTCTTTACAGTTAACATGATTCATTTGTCTTGTAACATAAGAAATGAAATGAGGAATCAGAGTAAATAACTGGTGTACCTGTTTAGAATTCAATTAAATATTCCTGTGTGAATTAGTGTGAAGACGAGGTAACCCGTTCCCCCCTCAGGGAACTAAAGGCTGATTTATGGTTCTGCGTTACACCAACACAGAGCCTACGGCGTAGGGTACGCGTCGATTTAACGCAGAACCGTAATTCAGGCTTTAAGATCTGTTTAAACCGTGTAACTGAATGCGAACGTCCGACTATCGCGTCGAGCTGCGTGACATCGGACGCTCTCTGTCCACACTGAAACCGTCCAGTTAGGACACCCCAATACAAAAAAAATAAAGCAATGGAATTTATTTTGTCGCCGAAGCTTCTCGCATGGGAGACGCTTTGTGTACGCAGCCGGCTCTTCCCCCCCGGAGAGGCTTTGTTCGCTCCCCTGCTACACGTCATTCAAGCAGCCAATCAGCACAGATGTCCAATCAGAGCCCTGGGCTTTGACAAGGCCACTCTATGATCTTACATCACATCTCCTGATACATCTGTCCAACATTTTGCTGTAAGCGTTTTTATACATGATGGCAATTCTCCGTCTCAAGCTGAATTCTCTAAAGATTTTCCTCACAAATCTGCCTGTGTGGCAACATCCCTCATTTCTGTCTTTATGTTTATCTTTAACAGCATCCATGTATTGCTCATTTTCAGACATCTCCTTCCAATCTTTAGTATCAGTGGAGTCGTGCAGTTTCCAGCTTGACTACAAAAGTCTGACAGATTCTGACAGTCACAAGCTCTTCTGGATCTAGTGGGGTTTTTTTATTTTTATTGGTTGAATTGCTGGAGCCTTGGGTGTAGATAAAGCAAACTCCTGCTGCTCATCTTTATTCTCTTTAATAACATCTCTGACTCATTCCTCAACTCAACCTTTATCTATATATAGGCTGATATGGCACATTTCAACAGCCTAAGCTGATCAAAGTGCTTCACAGCATTAAAACAAAAGCTTAATACAACACAATTATATATATATATATATATATATATATATATATATATATATATATATATATATATATATATATATATATATATATATATACATATATATATATATATATATATATATATATACATATATACGGTCCCGGCACAGTTCATCCATGTGAGCGCCCCGAACGCGTGGCGCTCGAACTCAAACGTCTTTGTCCGGGGGGCTGATAAGAGGGGGGAGGCCAGGAAGGCGTTTGGATATGGGGAGAGGGGGGTGTGTCGGTGTATATGTGAGAGTCTGTGACACGATAAATCCGAGAACCTTTCGCCCAGTGTGCAGCCAAGCGTCCTTGATGTTATCGGGCAGCGGTACAGTTCTGGGAGGTGGATCCGCAGGTGTTTATAAGAGAGGGGGGAGGGTTGAGTTGGGTGCAGAGCGTCATGTTTACATTCCTCCAGGGAGATTGTGACGAAGAGGCTTGCCAGCCGCTCCATCAAGGCCAAATCAAATCAACAATTTGCAGGCAGCTCAGTAATTTTCCGTCTGCTTTCCAGTCTTCTGGTTCCTCAATAAACTCCGATCAGACGAATTTGTGATCAGTCCCCGCCAAGCCGGGTGCCCAGCTTCTCCAAGGTGTTCTCCATCTAGCTCAAAGACCCCTGCTAGCCTACGATTCTGTTCAAGAATCGCATCCAGCTTGCGGCCCTGCTCACCCAACGTTACAGTCTGAGTGCGGAGCCCCGTGCTCAATCCTTCAGCAGCTTCGGGCAGCTCAGAGAGGGCCAGAACGGCCCCCGCAGCCTTCCGCGATTGTCGATAGGCCAGGAAGATCCCCACTCCAAATAGAAGAAATCCTGCTATCATAAATCCAATTATGAAGGCGTCCTCAATATCCTCGACAGATAAAATTTTGAGACACATCGGCCGCCAGTTCCTGTACGCGTCCATCGTGTAACCAGCAAAAAATGTCCCGTCGGGGCAGGAGGGCTCCCTAACCCCCTGGCTTCTCGTTGCAAAAATTTGGTCAATGGTACTGAGGGACCAGTTAATCAGTTCCATGATTGTAGAGTTTCGGAGGAGTGAAAAGGAGAGACTCTGAAGACGAGACAGGACAAAAGCAGCAGCAGGGCAGATAAGGAGGGAGAGGAGCAGAAAAGCGTCCGCCTTCACTGAGAGCCGGAAGAAGAAAGATATATACGTAGACGCCGCATCGAGTGGTTTTGCCCGCTGCTGTGACATATTTTAACTATTTTTCAGATTTTTTCAATTATTTTATTGTCTGAAAAATGGTTCAAATGTTATTTTGTTATTTGAAAATTTTTTAATTTGTTTTGTTGATATATTTTTCTTATTTTTGTGAGGGGGGATATATACTGTATTGTTTTTCGGCACTACCTTGTTCTCTATAGCTGATATAACATGAATTACTCCTATGTGGGATCAATAAAGTTCTTATTTTTGCCATCTGAGAAAATTAAATATATCATATTTGGTGCCTAACTGTTTCCCAAGTATATTAGTGCGTGTGTGAATGAATAAATTAGACGTAAAACGTATATTTCTTTGTAGAAAGGCGCTTTATGAAAATAAGTCCATTTACTTGTATTAGTTTACAGAGCAGTCTTGAACATCCAATATGGCGGCGACGTTGACGTACGGCTCAGCACTCGATGGGGCGTCTACGTGTATATGTCTATGGTCCACACTAACCCGATTTTTAACAGAGTCAGGCAATCTTACACTGGTAAAAATGATGCTTAACGGACGACGACACATTTCCTTCTTGCCTTCTTTATGAGTTTTGGCCATCTAACATGTGTTGGCAGGTCTAATGTTGTACAGTATTATTTCTTTTTCTCAAAAATGGATTTAATTGCTCTACAAGGAATATTCCGAATTTAGTCTTAGTCTGAAATTTCCCAAGACTTTGTCCTTGAGTTGTTTTGAAGGCTCATTTATCTTCTGCTTACTGATGGATTGGTGCGGTTTCAGGCTCTGGGTCTTTCCACAAGTCATACAGCGATATCGACTTTGATTTCACTTCAATAATCAAAACTAGTTTTTGTAGGCCTTTGACATTAGATAAAAAGATAAACCTCTAAAATACAAGTGGTATTGCAACAAAATAGAAAAAACTGTTGGGAGAGATGGCTTTTTGTGTTTCAAGGCCGAGTACGATGACACACAACGAAGGAGATTTCACCACAGCAGACTTTTTTGACATAAAAACATATTGATTATTGATCTGACCCTTCCTTCCTTCTTTCCTCCCTTCTTTCCTCCTTCCTTCTTTTCTCCCTTCCTTCCTTCCTTCCTTCCTTCCTTCCTTCCTTCCTTCCTTCCTTCCTTCCTTCCTTCCTTCCTTCCTCCTTCCTTCCTTCCTTCCTTCCTTCCTTCCTTCCTTCCTCCCTTCCTTCCTTCTTTTCTCCCTCCCTTCCTTTCTCCCTTCGTTCCTTCCTTCCTTCCTTCTTTTCTGTCTCCCTTCCTTCCTTCCTTCTTCTTTTTCCCCTTCCTTCTTTCTTTCCTCCCTTCTTTCCTCGTTCCTTCTTTTATTCCTTCCTTCCTTCTTTTCTTTCTCCCTTCTTTCCTTCCTCCCTTCTTTTCTCCCTTCGTTCCTTTTTTTCTTCCTTCCTTCCTTCCTTCCTTCCTTCCTTCCTTCCTTCCTTCCTTCCTTCCTTCCTTCCTTCCTTCCTTCCTTCCTTCCTTCCTTCCTTCCTTCTTTTCTGCCTCCCTTCCTTCCTTCCTTCCTTCTTCTTTTTCCCCTTCCTTCCTTCTTTCCTCCCTACTTTCCTTCCTCCCTTCTTTTCTCCCTTCGTTCCTTTTTTTCTTCCTTCCTTCCTTCCTTCCTTCCTTCCTTCCTTCCTTCCTTCCTTCCTTCCTTCCTTCCTTCCTTCCTTCTTTTCTGCCTCCCTTCCTTCCTTCCTTCCTTCTTTTTCCCCTTCCTTCCTTCTTTCCTCCCTACTTTCCTTCCTCCCTTCTTTTCTCCCTTCGTCCCTTCTTTTCTTTCTTCCTTCCTTCCTTCTTTTCTTCCTTCCTTCTTTCCTCCCTTCTTCCCTTCCTCCTTCCTTGACCCGAAGGCTCATTTGTCTTCTGCTTACTGATGGATTGGTGTGGTTTCAGGCTCTGGGGTTTTCCACTAGTCATACAGCGATATCGACTTTGATTTCACTTCAATAATCAAAACCAGTTTTTGTCTTTGGCCTTTGACATTAAATCAAAAGATAAAACTCTAAAATACAAGTGGTAATGCAACAAAATAGAAGAAACTGTTGGGAGAGATGGCTTTTTGTGTTTCAAGGCCGAGTACGATGACAGACAACGAAGGAGATTTCACCACAGCAGACTTTTTTGACATGAAAACATATTGATTATTGATCTGACCCTTCCTTTCTTCTTTCCTCCTTCCTTCCTTCCTTCCTTCCTTCCTTCCTTCCTTCCTTCCTTCCTTCCTTCCTTCCTTCCTTCCTTCCTTCCTTCCTTCTTTTCTCCCTCCCTTCCTTCCTTCTTTTCTCCCTTCCTTCCTTCCGTCCGTCCGTCCGTCCGTCCGTCCGTCCGTCCGTCCGTCCTTCCTTCCTTCCTTCCTTTTTTTCTCCCTCCCTTCCTTCCTTCTTTTCTCCCTTCCTTCCTTCCTTCCTTCCTTCTTTTCTCCCTACCTTCCTTCCTTCCTTCTTCTTTTTCCCCTTCCTTCTTTCTTTCCTCCCTTCTTTCCTCGTTCCTTCTTTTCTCCCTTCGTTCCTTCCTTCCTTCCTTCCTTCCTTCCTTCCTTCCTTCCTTCCTTCCTTCCTTCCTTCCTTCCTTCCTTCCTTCTTTTCTCCCTCCCTTCCTTCCATCCTTCCTTCCTTCCTTCTTTCCTCCCTACTTTCCTTCCTCCCTTCTTTCCTTCCTTCCTTCCTTCCTTCCTTCTTTTCTCCCTCCCTTCCTTCCATCCTTCCTTCCTTCCTGCTTTCCTCCCTACTTTCCTTCCTCCCTTCTTTTCTCCCTTCCTTCCTTCCTTCTTTTCTCCCTCCCTTCCTTCCTTCCTTCCTTCCTTCTTTTCTCCCTCCCTTCCTTCCTTCCTTCCTTCCTTCCTTCCTTCCTTCCTTCCTTCCTTCCTTCTTTTCTCCCTCCCTTCCTTCCATCCTTCCTTCCTTCCTTCTTTCCTCCCTACTTTCCTTCCTCCCTTCTTTCCTTCCTTCCATCCTTCCTTCCTTCCTTCTTTCCTCCCTACTTTCCTTCCTCCCTTCTTTTCTCCCTTCCTTCCTTCCTTCCTTCCTTCCTTCCTTCCTTCCTTCCTTCCTTCCTTCCTTCCTTCCTTCCTTCCTTCCTTCCTTCCTTCCTTCCTTCTTTTCTCCCTTCCTTCCTTCCTTCCTTCCTTCCTTCCTTCCTTCCTTCTTTTCTCCCTCCCTTCCTTCCTTCCTTCCTTCCTTCTTTTCTCCCTCCCTTCCTTCCTTCCTTCCTTCTTCTTTTTCCCCTTCCTTCTTTCCTCCCTACTTTCCTTCCTCCCTTCTTTTCTCCCTTCGTCCCTTCTTTTCTTTCTTCCTTCCTTCCTTCTTTTCTTCCTTCCTTCTTTCCTCCCTTCTTCCCTTCCTCCTTCTTTGACCCGAAGGCTCATTTGTCTTCTGCTTACTCATGGATTGGTGCGGTTTCAGGCTCTGGGTCTTTCCACAAGTCATACAGCGATATCGACTTTGATTTCACTTCAATAATCAAAACCAGTTTTTGTAGGCCTTTGACATTAAATCAAAAGATAAACCTCTAAAATACAAGTGGTAATGCAACAAAATAGAAGAAACTGTTGGGAGAGATGGCTTTTTGTGTTTCAAGGCCGAGTACGATGACAGACAACGAAGGAGATTTCACCACAGCAGACTTTTTTGACATGAAAACATATTGATTATTGATCTGAGGACTCTCCTCTGGTTGTGATGCTGTTTGCTCTCCCTGAATGGAGAAACGCTGGAGCAAGCATACTTATTTTATGAGCAATATTCCTTTTTTTTCGTGGCTTTCGCACATATTTATCAGTCATCAGTCACTTTGAAAGGAAGGCTTTGATATTTGGAATTTGAGAGATAAAAAGCTCTTTCAGCTCGATCATGACTTCGTAGGAGTGAAATGTTGAGGCCGTTTTTTTAGGTGGGCGGAAAGAAATTGTAAGATACAAACAATCAAGGATTTAATGTCAGAGTGAGACAAAGTCATTTACACACAAATAACCTCGGGCTGAATACACACAACAGAACTGAAAGTGAATTTTCATACCCAGGAGATAATAGTTTGTGTGGGAAGACCAAATACTTTAGTTTACATAACAGAATATGAAGAGAAACTTTAAGCTTTGGTGCAGACATGAAGACCTTTTCTTGTCCATCCATCCATCCATTATCTATACCCGCTTTATCCTCTGCAGGGTCACACGTCTGCTGGATCCTATCCCAGCTCATTTCAGGTGAGAGGCGGGGGTTCACCCTGGGCAAGTCACCAGTCCATCACAGGGGCACACAACCATGCACACTCACACTCACACCTATTTAGAATCACCAATTTACCTAGCATGCATGTTTTTGGACTGTGGGAGGAAGCCGGAGTACACGGAGGGAACCCACGCTTCTCGCTGTGAGGCAACAGTGCTAACCACTAAGGCCCCCATTTTATTGTCCTTAATGTTATATGTGGTTGTGAAGGTGAAATTCAAATGCAAAACTCTTGGCCAGGGGTCGGCAACCCACGGCTCTAGAGCCGCATGCGGCTCTTTATCGCCGCCCTAGTGGCTCCTGGAGCTTTTTTCAAAAATGTTTGACCTTTTTTTTCCTTTTTTCTTCTTTTTTTTCTTTTTTTTCCTTTTTTTCTTCACTTTTTTTCTTTTTTTCTTCTTTTTTTCTCGAAATGTTGACTTTTTCTCGACATTTCGACTTTTTTCTCGAGATTGTACATCAACATTAATCTCGACATTTCGACTTTTTTGTCAAAATTTCGACTTTTCTTGACATTTCACATTTTTTCGCGACATTTCAACTTTTTTCTCGACATTTCAACTTTTTTCTCAACATTTCGACTTTTTTCACCAAATTTTGACTTTTTTCTCGACATTTCAACCTTTTTCTCAAAATTTTGACTTTTTTCATGAAATTTTGACTTTTTTCCCAACATTTCGACTTTTTTCTCGAAATTTTGACTTTTTTCACCAAATTTTGACTTTTTTCTCGACATTTATGCCTTTTTTCTCGAAATTTTGACTTTTTTCCCAACATTTCGACTTTTTTCTCGAAATTTTGACTTTTTTCTCGACATTTCGACTTTTTTCTCAAAGTGCATAACGAAAATAAAGCTCCCCCCAGTTCTAACTAATATAGAAACATGCAGCATGTGTTGCCTTCATTCTAAGGCTGATACAAGACTTTTCATTTTTTTCGGCTCCAGACATATTTGTTTTTTGTGTTTTTGGTCCAATATGGCTCTAAAATATTGTGGGTTGCCGACCCCTGGACTAGACTGTCATTTGTGTGAAGACTTACGGCGGCTTGTGCTGAACTGGAGGGAAACTTTTGGACCTTTGAGCTGCGTTTGTCCCCAGTAGGACACGGCTTGGACCTGCACGCCGTAGCTCCTGTTGGACCGCATGCTGTCCAGCTGTATCTGGTTCTGCAATCAAAATGGCATTATTATCATTATTATATAAGACAGTAGTCCCCCCCACCTTCTTTTCTTGTATTGTTGTAGACCTGTTTTTGTTGTTTTTCTATTACTGGCTGAAAATTGAAAAATAAAGTTTAAAAGAAAAAAAAAACTCCCCAGCTTTGAGTCAGAGCAGTACGGAAAAATATTAGGGCCATGCAGGAGAAAAAATATTTGAGAGGGGAAGATTTTTTTTTTATTGTGCACTTCGAGAAAAAAAGTTGAAATGTCAAGATTAATGTTGAAATACAATTTCGAGAAAAAAGTCGAAATTTCACCTTTTTTCTCAACATTTCAACTTTATTCACGAAATTTTGACTTTTTTCTCAAAATTGTACTTCAACATTATTCCCGACATTTCGACTTTTTTCTCGACATTTCGACTTTTTTCTTGAAATTTTACTTCAACATTATTCTCGACATTCAACTTTTTTCTGCATAATAAAAAAAAATCTTCCTCTAAAATATTATTTTTATTTTTCTCCTGCCTGGCCCTAATACTCTTCCGTAAAACAGAGATGTACTTACAAGATGGACAAACTGGCATTATTATATAAGACAGTAGTGCTAGTACTTTTTCCGTCTTGAGCTAGAGGTCAGTTTCATGTTTACCTCTGTGACTGTCTTCCTCCTCTTGTTCCTGGACGGAGATGTTTGTCCGACGGCCGTCCAGCTCCAGCTGACCCTGTAGTGGTGGACGGGGACGTCCAGGTCGGCCGGAGGTTTCCAGGTGATGATGGCCGACACCACCCTGCCCCTGCCGAAGCTCATGTTGGCCACGCGGAGCTCGGTGGGAGCCGGGGGGTTGGGCGGATCTGAGGGGGACATGTTCTTCATAAAATCTTACAACTATGATGCTAAAATCTCCACCGCACTGCATCCTGATTAAACTCTGAAAGTAAAAAAAGGACGAAAAATAAAAGTTGAGACTGGCAGAAAGCCTAGAATTAAGTTAGATATACTACGACTGCCGAAAGAGCATGGAGGATGGGGCCTCCCCAATATTACAAATTATACAAACTCAATGCAAGCCAAGATTATCTGACGGAAGAGTATTAGGGCCAGGCAGGAGAAAAATAAAAATAATATTTTAGAGGAGGAAGATTTTTTTTCATTATGCACTTTGAGAAAAAAGTCGAGATGTTGAGAAAAAAGTCGAAATTTCGAAATTAATGTCGAAGTACAATTTCAAGAAAAAAGTCAAAATGTCGAGAAAAAAGTCGAAATGTTGAGAAAAAAGTCAACTTTATTCTCAAAATTCCGACTTTATTCTTGAAATTGTATTTCAACATCTCAACATTAATCTCGACATTTCGACTTTTTTCTCGACATTTTGACTTTTTTCTCAAAGTGCATAATAAAAAACGAATCTTCCCTTCTCAAATATTTTTTCTCCTGCATGGCCTTAATACTCTTCCGTATTATCTTAATATGGGCAACTGATCAACCAAAGCCACCATGGTTCGAGATTGAAGCAACCTTCTCCAAACCGTACTCTCCTGTCAATTTACTTGATAAAAGTAGGAGTGAACTACCAATCATGGTGAGGGACAATTTTCTAATTACTAATGTGAGAACTACTTGGAAATCTCTTTCATAACTGGTATGAAGCAGGAATTCACCACATTTACGACCTGAATCATTACAAACTACAAACAAAAGAGTTTTACAATACCTAGAGGTCAGACATTATGTCTCTACAAAAATGAATACTCTCAGTCTTCCAGATGACTTTCATTTACTGGAAAAGACACTCTTAGACAGTCTTAAACAAGGTCACTTTGTCTCAAAATTCTATTCCAAGCTGCAACACTTGACTACAGGCAGACTGTCATTGTTACGGAAATCATGGGAGGCTCAGTTGAAAACAACAATAGACAGTGATCCATGGGAGGAAATTTTACTCTTACCTTCGAAAATATCCATATGCAACAGACTCAGAGAAACGCAATATAATATCCTTCCGAATGTCTATATATCTCCATATTTTTATAGTAAATAAACAGCAGGGGCCTCTCCAAACTGTCAACAATGTAAGACTACTTTAGGAACAAGATTGCAATGTCTTGTGAACAGATTCAACGTTTCTGGCAAACTGTATGTGATGGGGTTGGTGTGATAATCCAACAATAATTACAGCCAAACCCACTACTATGTCTATGGGATGTTTCCCTGAATCACTAAGACGGCATTAAAACACTTGACAGTTTTTGCTTATGTTGGGCCGAAAGGCTATTATGACTATTACGTTCCCACCTCTGCTGGAGTGCACGTGTCTGCTGGGGGTGGTGAAACCTCTGGAACCTCGGCTGTTAACGGCTGCCACCCTGAACTGGTACCATCGACCGGGCCGGAGGTCGGACAGCCTCACTTCCTGCTCCGTGGTCTGGAATGGATTAAAACCATGAAAGTAGTGCGGTTCTGTTCACGGTTTAACAATCCTGACAGAAGATAAAAAAGTGATTATTGCTTATAGAGGGAATGCGCATGACCACAGATGCGACTTCACAGCAGGTTACGCCCACTGAGTGTCAGAAAGACTGAGTGGCAGCGTAAACTTTCAGTTTGAGCAACTGGAAAACATCTAAAATGGGAAAGAGCTGCTGTGCGATCGACTGTACTCATAGATTAAGCAAGAAATGTGAGTTATCGTTTTACAGAGTGCCGAAAAATAAGCTTAGTGTCAGGGTTTTGACATTTCCCCCAGTGTTGAGTTTCTGTTCTGCCCCTCCTGTTTCCCATCTGCCCTGATTGTCCGCACCTGTGTCTCGTTATCCCCTGTGTATATCTAGTCTTGTCTTTCCCCTGCTCCCTGTTGGTCTGTACTGTTTGCTCCCTCCACGTCTCCTTACGTAGTTTTTGGATTCCTGTTTTTTGTTCTGCTTTTGATCCTGCTCTGCCGCGTTTTTGGTTTGGTTTTGCTTAATAAACCCAGTTTTTGGAACTCCTGCCTCCCGCTCTCCTGCTTTTGGGTCCTCAACAACCACACCCTGACAAAGAGAGACAAATAGATCGCTGCAATTCGCAGAAACAACTGGATTCCAGGCACCGAAACGTGGATTTGCGGTTCCCATTTTGTATCAGGTAATGTTGGGTTTCTGGGTAGCTAACGTTAAACGGTCAAATCATAAAGTTCAGTGTCCTCATCACTTTAATTTCACCAACAAATCCTGCCTTGAAGTAGGACCAAGCGTCAAGACTTTTGTAAGCCTTCAAGCTTTGCTTCGTGTATTTCCCCGGCGTAGAAATTAAGTACATATAAATATCAGGAAACTGGATTGGTGGCCAAATATTAATGTCCATGGACCACTGGTTCTTGGTAACTGTACCAAATATTAATGTCCATGGACCACTGGTTCTTGGTAACTGTACCAAATATTAATGTCCATGGACCACTGGTTCTTGGTAACTGTACCAAATATTAATGTCCATGGACCACTGGTTCTTGGGGTAACTGTACCAAATATTAATGTCCATGGACCACTGGTTCTTGATAACTGTACCAAATATTAATGTCCATGGACCACTGGTTCTTGGGGAAACTCTACGGGTCACTGTCAAGTCCAACTGCCTTTAATTTAAGCCGATAATCGGGCTGTTATCCCGTCTTCTCCACTAGTTGCAGCCATTTTTGCCACGTAAGTGAACGTGGGCTGGTGGGAAAGTGACGTCAATGCATACCCTCTATATAAGCATCTGCAAACATGTCTGAGAGGTTTGAGCAGTCACTCACGTAGCATCCCCCGTTCTCTCAGATAAAAGTGAGGCCAGGATAACTGTGACTAACCCATGCAACCTCCTGCCAGGAGGTGGCCGTGTCCTCGCTGGGCTGGATGCCGAAGTTCCACCTCCTCTGCAGGATGTAGACGACGGGCTCTTCTGAGGCGTTGGATCGGGGCGACCAGCGCAGCTCCAGCTCTCCGGAGGAGAGTTCCTCAAAGACCAGCTCTTTCCTCGGCTTCAGGGGAACCCCTGGGGGGAGAAACCCCGGTCAAAACATTCAAAACATGTTCTGGTAAACTAGGATGGACGGTCTCAGTCTGACAAGTGTCTTTAAATTCCACTCCTTACAGATAACTTACATACGGAAGAGTATAAGGGCCATGCAGGAGAAAAAATATTTGAGAGGGGAAGACTTTTTTTTTAGGCTGCCCCCGCGATCCGGGAACGGATAAGCAGCGGACGATGGATGGATGGATGGACTTTTTTTTTTATGGTGCACTTCGAGAAAAAAGTCGAAACGTCGAGATTAATGTTGAAATACAATTTCAAGAATAAAGTCGAAATGTCGTGAATAAAATCGAAATTTCGACCTTTTTCTCGACATATCGACTTTATTCAGGAAATTGTACTTCAACATTAATCTCGACATTTCGCCTTTTTTCTAGACATTTCGACTTTTTTCTCGACATTTTCGACTTTTTTCTCGACATTTTGACTTTTTTCTCGAAATTGTGCTTCAACATTAATCTTGACATTTGGACTTTTTTCTCGAAATTTTGACTTTTTTCTCAACATTTCGACTTTTTTCTCAACATTTCGACTTTTTTCTCGACATTTCAACTTTTTCCTCGATATTTCGACTTTATTCACAAAATTGTACTTCAACATTAATCTTGACATTTCAACTTTTTTCTCAACATTTCGACTTTTTTCTCGATATTTCGACTTTATTCACAAATGTATTCATGCGCTCTTATGATTGGCTGAAACAAAGGAAGACATCTGATTGGTTGCAGATCCTTCTGTGTTAAAAAAAACATATTTGTGGATTGAGTCACGTCAGGGGAGTCTCAAAAGTCACACGCAAATCCAGCGCAGCTCACAGACAAAAAAACATTTGTAAATCAGGTTATATTTGTGTGTGCATCAAAAATACATTTGTGTATCTTGTCCTACGCACGTGTGAATTGTGCTGTGCATTTGTGTAACTTGTCCTGTGCATTTGTGAATTATGAGACTGTTCTAGCTCCATATTCTTAAGTTTCTGCATCCTCATCTTTCTGCATCATGGTTAATCTGCAAAATGGCCCCCATCTAACAGCTGGCTTACAGAGTCCTGATCCTCTTACTTATTTTAATGCAACCATTTACATTTGAAAGCACTTGAGTGCAGTATGGATGACGTTGACAGCGACTGTCACTGTGATCCAGTTGTGGGGAAGCAGCGACCCAGAACTATTGATAACCGTGACACGGTAGTCGACTGGTTGGGAGTCATGACGACAGCAACTTGAAATCTGTGCCGCTTTCTCTGTTTCTCTTTCTGGATCCACAAGAATTACATGTTTGAGTTCTGCTTGAGGCTTTAAATCGTCATTTATTCTGAGTTTGCTCCCTGGGCTGAAGTTTAGGCCATTATTATGCAGAAAAATATCCCATTCTGAGGCAAAACTGCTGAGATTCACAAGTTGCTCCCTAATGACAGTTTACAATCACGTGGACAGGAGCAGATCTAGGGGGGTCGTGGCCCCGCCTGTAATCTGATTGGCCCCTGAAGTGCCCCTGTTCTGTCAATCAAAGGGCAAGCTGAGAATGTGATGATCACTGCTGCAGTTCCACCCCCAAACTGGTGGTGGCGCCTGTTGCGTCAAAACAACTGAATAGAAGAAGAAACAGCTTGGTGCACTCTAGGTGGGACAAACAGATTATGGTAGATGTTTTTGGACAGTTTGT
Organism: Cololabis saira; assembly: GCF_033807715.1. Classification (NCBI taxonomy): domain Eukaryota; kingdom Metazoa; phylum Chordata; class Actinopteri; order Beloniformes; family Belonidae; genus Cololabis; species Cololabis saira. The sequence continues at coordinate 22,902,356 of NC_084610.1, read as the reverse complement.
TCTAGAGGGAGGATTCACTTCCTTTTAAAATATCTGCTTCCAAAGAAAGAGGAGGATGTTAAATTCTGTCAGTCAGCGACGACATTGAACTTCAAACTACACGGCAACACCGGGCTTTGGTGAGTGAAATGCTCTTGCTGATTTTGTACAGTAAAGTTTAGGTTTGTATTAAACTAAACTGTAACTAGCCAACATTAAAACTGTTGGCTTATAAAATTACCAACCGCACTTGTTAGCTACATTAGTGTTAGGGCTCGGTCGGCTGGGCTTTCCCCTTCAAAGAAAGAAATCCATAACAATTAAGTTGCAATTTGGTTGTTAGGATAGCACTTTGATCTGATTAAGAGATTCATATTCTATGTTAATCATAAACTGTCGTGTTTGTCGGGTATTGAGACAGAGAGCATGAACAGAAAGAAATTTCTGCTTTTTTTTCTCTTTTTTTCCACTTTTTTCCATATTTTTTTTCCTTTTTTTTCTCTTTTTTCTCCTTTTTCATCTTTTCATCTTTCATCTTTCTTAATCTTTTTTTCCCTCTTTTTTTCCTCTTTTTTTCTCTTTTTTCTCCCTTTTCAACTTTTCATCTTTTTTTCATCTTTTTTTCCCTCTTTTTTTACTCTTTTTCCTTGGCTCCACATCCATATCTTTTGGGGATAGAGAAAAAAAGAGCAAAAAAAAGATGAATAAAGAGGAAAAAAATATGGAAAAATAGGAAAAAAGGAGAAAGAAAGAGGAGAAAAAAATGAAAAAAGAGAAGATGAAAAGAATAGTAAAAAAAGAGGGAAAAGAATAGTAAAAAAAGAGGAAAAAAAGATGAAAAGATAGGAAAAAGAATATGGAAAAAATGAGAAAAAAGGAGAAAAAGATGAAAAAAGAGAAAGAAAGAAGCGGGGAATTGCTCAGTCAAGCAGCGCTATTTCTGGATGAAAATGGTGGTAATACTGTTGGCCCTGAAGGTTACATTTGGCCCCATAATGGCCCCTGTTTCAGAACAATCCTAGAACCGCCACTGTATGTGGATATAATAATAACAAAAGGAGCGCTAGAATCCTGCACAGTCCTGGAGCTGTGTCTCCTCGTCCTCACCCTTGTACGGGTCTCTGGGAGTCTGGCAGGTGTGGCCACAGTTGTTGGAGCAGCATTTCTTCTGAGCAGAGCAGTCTCCGTCGCGGTCGCAGCTCTCCACGCAGGCGGCCGCGAAGCCGGCGGCTCCGTCTGCAGGAGGACAGCTGCCCTGCTTCACCGCCGCCGCCGCCTGCAGGAACTCACAGCTGCTCACACACTCCCACTGCTGCCGGGGAAACATACGCTGGTGGTTCGGAGAAAGAGAAGTTTATTACAATGTTTTTAGATACGCTTGAAATCAATCGGTGGCTGGTGCTAAAAACCTTGGCATACAACGGGTCGTAACGGTACACAGGAGGCACGGTTAGGTACAAGCTTGGTACAATGGGGAAAAAAGAAAGGTAGAAAATTATATTTTGTTCCTTTTAATTTTGAAAAACATCCAATAATGGCTTATTGGTCCTACGTTTTAGTGAAGCAGTTCAGTTCTGCTGCAGCGTTCGTTCATTCGTCCGTCCGTCCGTCCGTCTGTCCTTTCTTTCTTTCTTTCTTTCTTTCTTTCTTTCTTTCTTTCTTTCTTTCTTTCTTTCTTTCTTTCTTTCTTTCTTTCTTTCTTTCTTTCTTTCTTTCTTTCTTTCTTTCTTTCTTTCTTTCTTTCTTTCTTTCTTTCTTTTAGGCTCATTTCTTTCTTTCTTTCTTTCTTTCTTTCTTTTAGGCTCATTTCTTTCTTTCTTTCTTTCTTTCTTTCTTTCTTTCTTTCTTTTAGGCTCATTTCTTTCTTTCTTTCTTTCTTTCTTTCTTTTAGGCTCATTTCTTTCTTTCTTTCTTTCTTTCTTTCTTTCTTTCTTTCTTTTAGGCTCCTTTCTTTCTTTCTTTCTTTCTTTCTTTCTTTCTTTCTTTTAGGCTCATTTCTTTCTTTCTTTCTTTCTTTCTTTCTTTTAGGCTCATTTCTTTCTTTCTTTCTTTCTTTCTTTCTTTCTTTCTTTCTTTCTTTCTTTCTTTCTTTCTTTCTTTCTTTCTTTCTTTTAGGCTCATTTCTTTCTTTCTTTCTTTCTTTTAGGCTCATTTATTTCTTTCTTTCTTTCTTTCTTTCTTTCTTTCTTTCTTTCTTTCTTTCTTTCTTTCTTTCTTTCTTTCTTTCTTTCTTTCTTTCTTTCTTTCTTTCTTTCTTTCTTTCTTTCTTTCTTATTTTCCTTCTGAAGAAAGGAGGGCCTTTTTCCCCCTAAACGTGCCCCTAAAGTCACCAAATTTTGCACCAAGCCAGGCCTGGCGAAAAATTTGATATTTCATCGTTTGTATTAATGGGCGTGGTCTAATGGCTCAACAGCGCCCCCTAGAAAACTTTGTTCCTCAAGCCCCACGATACAGTTTGACGTACATGCACGAAAATCGGTACACACCTGTATCATGTCGCAACTTAAAGAAAAGTCTCTTGGCGCCATGGCCGAAACCCAACAGGAAGTCGGCCATTTTAAATTAATCTTGTCATTTTGGCGAAATTTATGCCATTTCTTCAGCAGTTAATACGGCCCGAACCGTAACGTGGACCCAGGTGTGTTATACATCAAAATGTGCGTCTCGAGCCTGCGACAACGCGCATTACTTTTCTCAGTCAATCTGATTGGTCCATATTTGATAGTTCCTACTTTCTGCTATAACTTTTGAATGGTTTGACATAAAGAGTCGTGGATGGTGTCATCGGACTCGGTTTTGCGTCCTTGAACATAATTGGTGCAAATTAGCCCTGCACCTTCTTCTGATTGGTTAATGTTTGATAGTCCCTATTTTCTGCAATAATTTTTCAATGATTTGACATAAAGAGTTGTGGGTGGTGTCATCGGACTCGGTTTTGAGTCCTTGACCTTTATTGGTGAAAATTGCACGCGCGAGGGCCCGTTCATCGCTGCTTGCAGCTTTAATTAGGGTTTGCCTACATCTACACACACACACACACACACACACACACACACACACACACACACACACACACACACACACACACACACACACACACAGCATCCACTTACAACATTACAACATACTTTACTTTCTTTACTTTCTTCCTTAAATTGTTTGTGGAGACTCTCTTTTGTTACAAACTGTGAGCCAGTTTTGTAACACTGACAAATTGAGTTGACGAGAAAAGTAAAAGTAAGAATAAGATTATAAATCAGATTGTAAAGATATGAATATTGAGGGATATTGTTGTTCTCAGCACGATCACAGTCCTCTGCTGAGAACTTCTGTCTTTACATTTGCATCTGCTTTCCTTATCTAGAAAGAGTTCATATCACATTATCATACTTTCAACCGTCCGATAAGAGCCACAGTTCCACCTGATGGTCTGTGAGTGTTTTTGATCGCATGGAAACAGGAAACAGGACTGCATTTACCTCACAGCGCTCCCCACAGCTGCTGCTGCTCTTCATCCTCCAGGAGTCTCTGCACGGCTCCAGGCACTAGGACAGCCAGAAATCACCACATTAAAGACGGGAAATGTGTGAAATGAGCAGACATCGTAAAGAAAAGGAAACCTTGGATCATATTAAATGATATATGAAACCACCAGACCAACTCCTGCATGGAAGATAAGGACTCTCATGTAAAACTCAGACAAAGTCACCAAAAGTGATTTCAAAGTGTCTGTGTTTGGTGTCTACGGAAGAGTATTAGGGCCCGGCAGGAGAGAAATAAAATAATATTTTAGAGGAGGAAGATTCTTTTTTCATTATGCACTTAGAGAAAAAAGTCGAAATGTCATGAAAAAAGTTGAAATGTCGAGATTAATGTTGAAGTACAATTTCAAGAAAAAAGTCGAAATGTTGAGAAAAAAATGAAATGTTGAGAAAAAAGGCAAAATTTCGTGAATAAAGTTGAAATGTTGAGAAAAAATGCGAAATGTCGAGAAAAAAAATTAAAATGTCGAGATTAATGTTGAAGTACAATTTCGAGAAAAAAGTCGAAATGTCGAGAAAAAAGTTGAAATGTCGAGATTAATGTTGAAGTACAATTTCAAGAAAAAAGTCGAAATGTCGAGAAAAAAGTTGAAATGTTGAGAAAAAAGTCGAAATGTCGAGAATAATGTTGAAGTACAATTTTGAGTATAAAGTCGAAATTTCGAAAATAAAAATAATATTTTAGAGGAGGAACATTTTTTTTTTCATTATTCCCACTTCAAGAAAAAAGTCGAAATGTTGAGAAAAAAATGAAATGTTGAGAAAAAAGGCAAAATTTCGTGAATAAAGTTGAAATGTTGAGAAAAAATGCGAAATGTCGAGAAAAAAAATTTAAATGTCGAGATTAATGTTGAAGTACAATTTCGAGAAAAAAGTCGAAATGTCGAGAAAAAAGTCGAAATGTCGTGAAAAAAGTTGAAATGTCGAGAATAATGTTGAAATACTATTCAAGAAAAAAGTTTAAATTTCGAAAAAAAAAAAAAAATTTAGAGGAAGATTTTTTTTTATTATGCACTTCGAGAAAAAAGTCGAAATGTCGAGAAAAAAGTCGAAATGTTGAGAAAAAAATTGAAATGTTGAGAAAAAAGTCAAAATGTCGAGAAAAAAGGCAAAATTTCGTGAATAAAGTTGAAATGTTGAGAAAAAAGGCGAAATGTCGAGGAAAAAAAATAAAATGTCGAGATTAATGTTGAAGTACAATTTTGAGAAAAAAGTCGAAATGTCGAGAAAAAAGTCAAATTTCGTGAATAAAGTTGAAATGTTGAGAAATAAGGTGAAATTTCAACTTTATTCTTGAAATTGTATTTCAACATTAATCTCGACATTTCAACTTTTTTCTCGAAGTGCACAATAAACATTTTTTTTTCCTCCTCTCAAATATCTTTTCTCCTGCATGGCCCTAATACTCCTCCGTAGGTGTCAACTGTTCTGCTTCATTTGCCTCAAAATGACACGTATGAGATTGCAGGGTTTTCCGTACGGCATAATGACATGTGGAAAAGTCGGGAACGACATGTGCTAAAGCTCAAAATTAAAACATGTTAATAAGATTAGATTAGATTAGATTAGATTAGATAGTGCTTTATTCATCCCTCAGTGTGGAAATTCGCCTTGTGCAGCAGCAGTACACACAAAAGAAGGATGAAAAAGGTAAAAAATATAAAATTACAAAAATATAAACAGTATATACAGTGGAATAAAAAGAAGAACATGTTAATTACATGAGTGTCATCCATGGTCACACGTTTCGCGCGAGTGCCATCATGTCAGAGCATGTGGGGTTACGTCTACCCTCCGGTAGAAACACGTTAGTGGACTTTATTTATGTTGACATGTTTCCAGTGCTGTTGACTTCCCCAGTTCACACATTTACAGAGCACTTCCCCCGAGTGCAGATCCATTCAGAGCTTTCTCATCATCACACCATCACAGCATCACACCCGGGTCACCAGACTCTGTGATGCTCAGTGGGTTTGATCCGTGAACGGCTGCTGCTCCCTGAGACGCAGACGCCCTGTTGAAACGCATTTTGTAATAAACGTCCAAAATGTAATAACTTTTTCATTTCATTTTGTAATAAAGCCGCATTTTGTAATAAACTGCCCCATTTTGTAATACATTTTGCCACATTATGTAACAAGTTATTGCATTTTGAGAAAAATATTATAAAATGCACTTGCAACTTTTTTATTCTCTAGAAAATGTAATAACTATCATTACATTACAACTTTTGGGATTTTTTTGTTTATGCCCGAAAAGGGAATGTTTTGTTGGACACATTTTTGCCTTTTAAATGTGTTTAAAAGGTATGAAAACATTAAAGTTTTCAGTTATAATTGCATAAATTGTCTATATTTCTTTGCTTTATATACTATCTTGGGGTTACATTTGCATAAAATGCTAAAAACCAAATTCTCAAAAAATGGGAAAAAATAAAAGCGATTTCATACGTCTCTGTTTCCTCCCTGGATCTGTTTGGTAATTCTGACCCACGATGTTTCTGAAAGCAGTTCTATCAGCATTCTGGGAGCTGATTGGTCCTTACAGCATCATTAGCTGCCAATACTTGCTGTTGAATCGCAATATAATACTAGTATTAATATGTTGCAGAACTACAGTCATATCATTCATGCAACATGCATCGATTCTGAATTCTGATTCTTGACATTTGAATCGATCCCCAGCCCTAATATGAATGCAGTCAAACATTTCTTGCGCTCTCAGATTCCCCAAGAAATCTAATCTGTGTAAATCATTTGTTTTTTTCATTTTCTGCGTGCGTTTTAGCTCCTTGAAGCGTTTTTCTACGGTGGCCGAGACCCGCCATTGCTGAAAATAAAAGTAATGCTGCAAACAGAAACAAACGCCGCTGCAAATAAAATAAACACTTAGCAAATAAAATAAACGCTGCAAACAAAAATAAACGCTGCTGCAACTAAAATAAACGCTGCAAACAAAAAGAAACGCCGCTGCAAATAAAATAAACGCTGCAAACAAAAAGAAACGCCGCTGCAAAAAAAATAAACGCTGCAAATATAAATAAACCCCGCTGCAAATAAAATAAACAGTGCAAACAAAAAGAAACGTTGCTGCAAATAAAATAAACGGTGCAAACAAAAAGAAACGCTGCTGCAAATAAAATAAACGCTGCAAACAAAAAGAAACGCAGCTGCAAATAAAATAAACGCTGCAAATATAAAGAAACCCCGCTGCAAATAAAATAAACGCTGCAAATATAAAGAAACGCTGCTGCAAATAAAATAAACGCCGCTGCAAATAAAATAAATAAAACGACACAAATAAAAAAGCCACAATGGAAGTGAATTTCCGGGGACTATTTTTGCCGATGCACCGGTGTTGCACATTAAAAATGACACGTAGCGACGTTGAACACTAACCTTTTCACTTATTTTCTCGTTCGTTGTTCTTCTTATTCCTCGCTCTTCTTATTTCTTCCTTTTCACTTACGTCCTCTTCGTCTTCTTCTTCTCCTCTCACGTAAAAAACACCGGTGCATCAGCAAAAATAGTCCCCAGTAATTGTGGCTTTTTTATTTGCGTCGTTTTTTTTAAATATTTGCAGCGGCGTTTATTTTATTTGCAGCAGGGTTTCTTTTTATTTGCAGCGTTTATTTTATTTTCAGCAATGGCGGGTCTCGGCCACCGTATTTTTCAACCTCCAGAAGTCAGCTATATATATCTACACTGGAGTTTGCATCTATGTGTCCTTGAACATTAATCTTATTATGACGATCACATCATGTTCCGCGGGCTTTCGTAGAACCAACGTGACTTGAGGAGCTCTAATGTAAAACACCACAGGTTACGGGCAGGAATAAAAACTCTCACTCTGCCACAGAGAGCGTCTCCAGGCGTGTCTGATTCCCCTTTCCAGCCCCGTCATCTCCAATCTCCTCTCTCTGATCTCCACCAGCGGACTCTTCTGCTAATCCGCTGTGACGTTTCCACTCTCGTGCCATTCCCTCTGTACCTCAGTGTCAATTAGTTTTCTGCTCCATTTCATGCTTGTATCATTCCAATTCCCTGCGCTGGGAAGAAGCAAGCTGACGAGGCTGTGATCTTGTTGAGAGAACTTCAAGGAAAGCAGCCAAGTGCCAATTGGTTACCGACAAAAAAGAGAGAGATACTTATATCAGAGTGAAGAGCAGCATATAACAGCTCTTTGGTGATTCATATTTTTACTTTTATGCCACAGAATTTAATCCTTGGCTCACCGGAAGCCTTTGGTGTCTTATTTTACAGCATCTTACGGCCCCCGGTGCCACTTTCGTTGATCAGTCAAGGTTGTGATCAACAATTCAGCTGCATCTTAACAGGGAAGGAGTTTTACGGACAACGACGGCCCTCGTTAGGAGGATTTGAAGATTTTGATTATACTTTCTGGTTCGGCCAGGCACCAGAACTGGGTTAGGGTAGTTCTTTTTTTATCATATACTGGTGTTGTCTCCGTCTCGCTCTCAACTTGCTCTATTTTCTTTTTCTCTGCCTTCACCCTGTCCCATCTGAGGTAGACGATCACCTCACGTAGACAAACTGGCCCCCCGTTTGTGCATATTTTAGAATCAGAATCAGGTTTATACAGGCCCGGTTCTACGAGGGTGCATAAGCATTGCACCCTCAGTTTATGTGTTTGCATGCTCAGTTGAAAAGACGAAAAGAAAACTGACAAATGCGCGTGCGTTAAGCCTGATTTATGGTTCTGCGTTAAATCGATGGCGTAGCCTGCGGTGTAGGTTACGCGACGACGCGCAACGTACGTTCGTGTTCCCGCGTATCCTCCGCCGTAAGCTCTGCGTTGGTGCAACGTGGAACCATAAATCAGCCAGTGTCCTTCACTCATCTGTGTCCAGCAGTTCCCTGCACCAGCAAGACGCTGCTCTCTGCTGCTCCGTTAACAAAGTAACGATGGATATTCGGAAGTTGTTCAAGCACAACGACGCCAGCAAGTTTATATTTATGGTTATATTTATTTTTGTTATTTATTTTTCTCTGTTTAATTTTCTGTTGCTAGATTGTCTGATGGGCTAGGTAGCCCAGACTAAATGTAGCATTTTCTTTGTTCTGCAGCAATATTGCTGCAAGAAAGCATTTGAAATACACTTTAAATATTCTTGTTTTGCTAGTATCATTCCACTTGAAATTATGGGAAAATGCATAATATAGTGTTGAATAACGTGCCAGGCATGTGCACCCCCTCTGAACTGAAATTGAGCCCTACTCATCATTTTCTAGAACCGGCCCTGGGTTTATAGAGGGTTTGTATTGACGTCACTTTCCCACTGGACCAGCCCCTTTACTCACACTGAGTGGCAAAATATCAGCAAAAATGGCTGCAACTAGTGGAGAAGACGGGATAAGAGACGATTATCGGCTTAAATTAAAGGCAGTTGGACTTGACAGTGACCTGTACAGTTACCCCAAGAACCAGTGGTCCATGGACATTAATATTTGGTACAGTTACCAAGAACCAGTGGTCCATGGACATTAATATTTGGTACAGTTACCAAGAACCAGTGGTCCATGGACATTAATATTTGGTACAGTTACCAAGAACCAGTGGTCCATGGACATTAATATTTGGCCACGAATCCAGTTTCCTGATATTTATATGTACTTAATTTCCGGGGCAAAAGTCTTGACGCTTGGTACTTCAAGGCAGGATTTGTTGGTGAAATTAAAGTGATGAGGAAACCAAACTGATACAAAATGGGAACCACAAATCCACGTTTCGGTGCCTGGAATCCAGTTGTTTCTGTGAATTGCAGCGATCCATTTGTTTCTCTTAAAGGGATTGTGACATGAAAAACACATTTTTCTTGATTTTTTGTGTTTTGTTGGGTGTCTTGACATCAATTACACCCAAAAAACAACGAACTTTTAACATTCAGTGTATTGTGTGCTTTCTGGGATTTTCCGCATAACTATGCAAAAACGGCGCATGTGGTTTGGTGGCGGATCGTTACGTATAGATCCGCTAAATCACCGCCCCCTCCACCCAGCTCCCTGTCTCCTCTCCTCTCCAGCGCACCATAAAGGCTGATTTATGGTTCCGCGTTACACCGACGCAGAGCCTACGGCGTAGGGTTACGCGGCGACGCGCACCATACGCTGAACCCTACGGCGTAGGCTCTGCGTCGATTTAACGCGGAACCATAAATGAGGCTTAACAAGGAGCTGTTTAGAGCCTCTTTTGTTCTAATCACCAGAGGAAAACTGCTAAGAAGACCCGCGGCCACTGACTGGACTTAAGATAAGGGGACAGTGCTGCTTGCATGCCTTTATTTTTATTATTGTTTGCTGTGGTTCGCCGTGCTGCTTTTCCGTGCATGCTTCGCCTGTCGCTCCCGGCTTAACTCCCCGACGCCGCTGTGAGCGTATGGCTGGAGGAGGAGGAGGTTTGGAGGAGGAGCGGAGCAATGATTGACAGGAAAGGGGGAAAGGAAGCTTTTTTCACGGCGCAAAAAAACACTGTAATAAAAAGCCAGGAAAAGAGTACTAGAGTGAAGTTTTTCTTGTTACACTGTTTTAGACACATTTGAGGGATGTTGGCCAAGACTTTTAATAGTGTTAAAAGCATGTTAAAAATGATGTCACAATACCTTTAAGCTTATTTTTCGGCAGTCTGTAAAACGATAACTCAGATTTCTTGCTAAATCTATGAGTACAGTCGATCGCACAACAGCTCTTTCCCATTTTAGATGTTTTCCAGTTGCTCAAACTGAAAGTTTACGCTGACACTCAGTCTTTCTGACACTCAGTGGGCGTAACCCGCTGGGCAGTCGCATGTGTGACGTCATGCGCATTCCCTCTATAGGACAAGTTTGAACATGCCAGACAGAGAATTTGACTCCGGTTATTTCGCTCACCGTACAGTTTAGTGCTTCTCCAGCAAGTACTGTCTTTGTCAGTCACTCCAGAGCTTCAAACGTTCACAGACAAACCGTGGCATTTTCCAAGAATTAAACGAAAGACAAACTGTTTCCTAAGTACTTGCACTGCATGCGAGGCAAACACGGCAGAATGAAAATGATGGATCGTTCTCAGTCACAAGGACGGAGGGATCACTGAGATCCACCCATGATAATAGTTACTGAGACAGGATTTTTACATAACACTCGATGCCAATTGTCAAGGTTACACGTTAGGACACCAGTTTAAATGTCTCTCTGTGCTTGTAATGCTACAGTGGCATTGTGGGAGTATCACCTTAATCAACTGTGGCACTGATAAATGACTGGACCTCATGCTCCACGAGCACTGAGCTGGTTACACGCACCACACTCTCCTGTGTGCTTTCTATGGAGTGTACGGGTTCCTGTGTCTTTAGCTCTTTCTTAAATGTTTATTTATGACCAGTACTCGAGTTGTAAAAAAAAATCAGGGGGGATGGTGGATTTTATCATATGGGGACAGATAATTTGTGCTGATTACAAATAATATAATATATTACAAATAATAGCAGTGACCAAAACAGCTGCAGAAATGCTGCAGGAATGACATAGCAGCAGTTAAATGCAGCCTTCTGTAAGCTTTAAATATCCACTGGGCTTACATCAAATACATCAAAACACAACAATAAAAAACACTTTTCTGAACTTATCAATATGACTCTGTCCTTCACAGGATAAGTAAAATGGATCACTGCAAAAACTCAAAATCTTAACAAGAATATTTGTCTTATTTCTAGTTAAAATGTCTAATTTTCGTTAAAAAAAAATCTCATTACACTTAAAACAAGACTCATCACTGGAAAAAACAACAATTTTCACCTGTTTCAAGTAGATTTTCACTTGAAAAGGGTAGAAAAATCTGCCATTGGAAGAAGATTTTTGGCTTGTAATGAGAAGATAAATATTTTCCCACTGGCAGATTTTTCTACTTATTTTAAGTGAAAATTTACTTGAAACAGGTGAAAATTGTCAAATAAGTTATTTTTCTGGTGATGACTCTAAATGTTGAAATAGCAGTAAAACCACATTCATTGATGAAATGACATAAGGGATGGAAAGGAGGGATGGCAGTTTTACAGGGGGAGGATTTGGACCGTTTTTATTTCAGAGGGGATGCCATCCCCCCTCATCCCCCCTCAACTCCAGTACTGTTTATGACTGACTTTAAGGGCCTCGGGATCCAGTGTCCTGCATGTTTTAGATGTCTGTTTATGAAACATACCCCGTTTCCACCAAACCGGTTCCAGGGCTGGTTCTGGTTCTGGTTCTGGGCCAGTGCTGAGTTTGGAACCGGTGTTCTGTCGATTTCTGCTGCTTTGTCAAAAAATGTTACCGCCGCATAAACCAATAGCGTCTGTTTATCGATTTTTTTTTTCAAAAATTGCTACCTAATGGTTTTCTACCTTTGTAGGGCTAAGATATTTACTGTTTTACTCCCTAAACCACTTCCTTGTCTCTTGCCAGGCCGTCATTGTAAATAAGAATGTTCTTAATGACCTGCCTGGTTAAATAAAGGTGAATGACTGAATGAATATCAAATAAAGCCATAGAATTGTTTTTTTTTCTCTTTATCGTCACAAAGTGTAATGCAATTCATGTCATGGGTAGTGTATTTTGAAGGATCAAATACTCAACATCCCAATTTATCAATTTTAATCCTACCTAACTAGCTGCACTCGGTTCATCCAATTAAAATCTTTCCCCTCACACTCACTCCCGGTTACCACCGGTGTGCCCCAGAGTTCTCTCCTGGGACTCCTTGCATTTACTTACTTCCACTTGGTTTCATTTCTCATAAACACCTCATTAATTTTCATTGCTATGTGGATGACACCCAGCTCTTCATCTCCACTAAACCTGACTCCAATCTTTCATCCTCTTCCCTTACTTCATACAAAACTGAATTAAAACCCTGGCTCACATCCAGTTTTCTTAGATCAAACAGTGATAAAAACAGAAATGTTACTTGTTTGTACCGAGTCCACCTTAAACAAACCCCCCAGTTTTACTATACTGATAATTCTGCTTTCTCTCCCTTCCCTGAAGAGTTTGGGTTTCATTCTTGGGTTTCATCCTCGACAGCACACCCTCCTTCGCTTTCCACATACACAACATAACGTGGTTCAAGACCATTTTCCATACCTGTCCACTTATCCTTGTATTACTATTTATTATCTATTATTGCTTTTAATTTTTTTTTATCTATATAGTATCTACAAACATAGCATCATTGTATCTGTACGGTGACCTTGAGTGTAACTATGAGAAACATTGATCTTAAGATGTTGGATTGTTTACCTCCTCAGCACTCCTCTCTGGAAGGTTAATTTTCCATCCATCCATGCTAGTTACTATAACCAATCTTTTCTTTTTCATTTGTTTGTTTTTTACTCAACTTTACCAGTATTTGGTCACAGCTTGGCCTAATCAAGATGAGTTTATTGCCGACAGCTGATATATTGAATAATGTTTAAGTTTTACACGATCTTTACACATTCAAAGATGTTTGCAGCTAAAGTAGAGCAAGACTTATATTATGAAGTCGTTAATGCCTTACTTGGTATTATAAGGAGAAATACACTATATTATAACCAACATTTGTGTGTATGACAGGTTACTGACCTTTGAGCACTGCTTGTGATGTTGACACCAGCCCAAGGATCCATTATTCTAAAGAGAATAAGAAGAAGGAAACAGAGACGGGCAATAATGAAAGAAGTGGTATAACTCAATCAAGTACAGAGGACAAGATTTGAATGGCCAGATTATAGCTGCATTTCTGCATAAAAACATCAAGTGTGGGGCCGTCCTCAAATCTTCTCTCTGATAATTTATGGCTTTTTGACTGAAAAATAATGTGTACAAATTCAAGTTAACTGATGTACCAGCGATGGTCGCCATAGGCCTTATCTGAGCGTTGGCACAGACACAATCATCGTACCAATCACTTCATCGTTCACCACGATGACTTCAGACTCACTGAAGACTAAACATACTTGGGAGTTGTGAGTGGTTGAGCGTGGACAACCCAAACCTCTCTGAAGGCATGTTATAAAGATTATATCATCAAGAAAGATATTCGTTCTGCCCTTAAATATCTCTCAACCACTGAAACACCAACGAATGACCCAACAAAGACTTGTTGGACCACTGAACCACCGGTTTCGTTCTCCTTAAAACCTGTTGCCACACTTGTAAAAGTTGCCCAAAACGCCTATCCAAGTTATACCCAAAGTAAATGGAAAGCTGTTCTTGAACCGTTTGAAGTACATGGATGGTTCTGGTATCTTTTGAAAGGTAACACTCTGAAGTTCTTCCCCCAACTGTCAGAATCACTGTAACTTCTACTATTATTCAGTAATCTAAGTTTGAACACACAGAAATAGAAAGTTTTTATTTCAGCCGGAAATTTTGTCTGATTTGTAATCAGATGTCTGCAGATGAGTGAATTTGTGACTTATTGATTTTAAAAGACACTGAGACACAGCCTGAAGCCTTATCTAGTGCAAGTTCAAATTTGATAACAATACCACAAAAAATTAGTATTCTACACATGTTTTTCTAAGACTATGTCTTACAAAGAGTTTTATTATAACAATGATGTCCCATGGGCATAACTTTTGAACCGTTGAATTTACCACGTACATATATATATCGTTGTGTTCAGCATTGCATTTGCTATACAATTGAACCATCTTCTGGGCGAATGCTGCAATTGCCTAGGTTTTTCTCATGACAAAAGCCGGACGTGCTCGTCCCGCCCCAACACAGGCGCTCATTCTCTGTGAGGGGACAGGAAGCTCTTGTATGGCCGGATGACCTGTCAATCAATGTAGACTCGTACACTCCATTTTAGCATCGCGGTCTCCCGTCTCCAACGACGGTCGAGATGAAGAGCGGCTGTTTGTGGATATTTACTGGTATAAGAATTTTTTTTTGACTAAATACTTTACTGGATAGGATCTAATAGACCTTTGGTTTGTACAAGATTTGTAAATTACCTAGTTTTGTAAATATTGGAGTGAGTGTGCACCGGATATGGGCTGGACGGGGCGAGGGCGGCCTCAGTGTGGCAACGGGTATAAATAAGGACATTTCAGGATCTCAGGTTTTAATTCTTCATGTTTAGATAAAATGAGGAAGAAAATACTTCCCATGCCCTTTTTAATAAATAAATAAATCCATAAAGGCAAGAAAGGTTGGGCTGTTTTTTTTCCCCTGACTAGTCTCTTTTGGATTGGCAACAACCGTGAAAAAAGTCAGAATAAAAAAATTATCTGCAGTTCTTATTAGCTGCATGTTTATTAAATACATGGCTTACATTTTTAGCATTGTTTTTGTTAAATAGTAAATATCCTACTGTAAACACACCATTAATTATAAAAGCAGAAGTTAAAAATCACTGCATTGCACAGTGTTGGAGAACCAGCAGCAGCGATAAGAGCCTCTGCATGTGCTTTTTCAAACACTAACACGCACAAATCATGTCAATAAATAAATAGAGCGTGACTGATGTCACCGTCAGCTGGGTTCACTCTGGGGAGCGATTACTGAAAAGAAAGTTGCTCTTTTCACCAAGCTTGGTCCAGATGAACCGAGCTGCTATTGCGAGTGACCCCCCCCCCCCCCCGCGTTGGTGGAGCCCTCAGACAGCATGACGGGGTACCAGGGCCCTCCACGCTGGTAAGAGCATGTAAGGATGCTGGAACTTACTGGACACATGTAGCCAAAACTGGAGTCAAAACAGTAAAAGAGCAACCTTGCCTTTTGCAGGATGCGACAGAAATACATCGGAATATGTGGATATTTGCAGAAAGGGAAGGTTTCATCCCAGCGACTGCATGATTCAGACAGAAACTAGTCATCCCAGTCTACAAGGTCAACACGAGTGTGTTTCACAGTTCAATACACACTGATCTGACATTATCTGACAAAACTGCCACCGGCCAACTGCGTTTAAATGAGTATAGTCGGTTCAGGAATGTGGAGCGATGCTTCAAATAGAGGTGGAGAACTGAATCCAAAACAAACTTAAAGTTTGGTGTAGATGAGCCGAGACCCGCCATTGCTGAAAATAAAAGAAACGCTTCAAACAGAAACAAACGCCGCTGCAAATGAAATAAACGCTTAGCAAATAAAATAAACGCCGCAAACAAAAAGAAACACCGCTGCAAATAAAATAAAATAAACGACGCAAATAAAAAAGCCACAGCGGAAGTGAATTACCGGGGACTATTTTTGCTGATGCACCAGTGTTTTTTACGTGAGAGGAGATCCATGATCCATCCATGGATGGAAGGGAAGAAGGGAGGAAAGGGGGAAGGAAGAAAAGAAGGGAGGAAAGAAGGAAGGGAAAAAAGAAGGAAGGGAAGGAAAGACGGGAGGAAAGAAGGAAGGAAGGAAAGAAGGGAGGAAAGAAGGAAGGAAGGGAAAAAAGAAGGAAGGAAGGAAGGGAAAAGGAAGGAAGGAAGGAAGGAAGGGGGAAGGAAGGAAGGAAGGAAGGAAGGAAGGGAGGGAGAAAATAAGCAAAGAATGTAAGAGGGAAGGAAGGAAGGAAGGAAGGAAGGAAGGAAGGAAGGAAGGAAGGAAGGAAGGAAGGAAGGAAGGAAGGAGAGAGCAGGAGGAAAGAAGGATAGAAGAATTGGGTCATTTTGACCCAAAAGGAGAAGAAGAAGATGAAAAAAATGACATGTAGCGACGTTGAACACTAACATTTTCACTTATTTTCTCGTTCGTTGTTCTTCTTCTCCTCTCACGTAAAAAATACCGGTGCATCAGCAAAAATAGTCCCCGGTAATTCACTTCCGTTGTGGCTTTTTTATTTGCATTGTTTTTTTTTAATTTGCAGCGTTTCTTTTATTTGCAACAGGGTTTCTTTATATTTGCAGCGGGGTTTCTTTAATTTGCAGCAGTGTTTGTTTCTGTTTGCAGCGTTACTTTTATTTTCAGCAATGGCGGGTCTCGGCCACCGTATGCAAGATGATGCGTTTAGGATTTTGTCTGAATTAAATTTCACGTGAGCTGATAATAATATGAAGTTGGTGTAAATAAGTCTGGCCCTGATCACTTTACGGCCTGGAGCAAAGAGGAGGTAAAAGGCGACTCTCTCAGTGTCTGTGTGTGTACGAGACGTCAGATTTAATCTGACAGCAGAGGGATCTACAGTAGCAACATAATTAAGATAACAAGCTGTCAGGAAGTTTTAGACGGGTTTCCTGTCTGGATATTGATTTCACTAAATTAAAATGACCCTAAAGTTAATAGAAAGAGAAGTGTGCCTGTTGTCGTTATCATAATTATCATTATTATTATGATGATGATGAGTAGAAATAGTATATTTCGCTACTTCCATTTTGAAACCCTAATCCTTTTACATTTCATTTGACAAAAAAAAGCCAAAAAGTGTGATGTGTGATTTGTTTCTTATCCTTGATCTTATTCTGTATCTCTTATCTTTTTTATTCTGTAGTTTGTAATTAAAATTTTCTTGCTCTCGATGTTTTATCTTTGTGTCTGTGAAGCGTCTTTGAGATCCTTTAAAAGCGCTATATGAATAACATTGATTATTATGATTATGATTATTATTATTTTATTTTTTTATTATTATTATATTCTGATTATCTTGATTATTTTGATGGCTGATGTCGCCTGCACTGAAAAAAATAAATCTAAGCCCATGTAAATATAACATATTTAAATCTGTCATATTAACAATTAAAAAATATCTTGCCTGATCTACTTTAAAAAAAAATAAGTCAACTTTTTCGCATGAGAGTTTTATGTAGATCAAGAAAGACTAGTCTTTGTATAAACTACTTAATTTTTAGTATGTACAAAATTCATTTGCAAGTAAAGTCAACTTAATTTTTTCCTTTTTTTCTTCTTTTTTAATTGTTTTTCTCTTTTTTCTCCTTTTTTTTCTTTTTTTCCATTTTTTTTTTTTTAAAGTCAACTTAATTCTGTGGACTGTACTTGCAACATGTATTATTTACATACAAAAAATGAAGTAGTTTATACAAAGACTAGTCTTTCTTGATTTTTAGTATGTACAAAATTCATTTGCAAGTAAAGTCAACTTATTTTTTTTTCTTTCTTCTTTTTTCCTTTTTTTGTCTTTTTTCCTTTTTCTGTCTTTTTTTCTTTTTTTCTTCTTTTTTCATTTTTTTCCTGCTTTTTCTCTTTTTTTTCTTTTTTTTTCTTTTTAAAGTCAACTTAATTTTGATAAATAAAGTAAACTTAACACAATTAAGTGGACTGTACTTGCAAACATGCAACACAAGCAAAAATTAAGTAGTTTATACAAAGACTAGTCTTTCTTGATTTTTAGTATGTACAAAATTCATTTGCAAGTAAAGTCAACTTTATTTTTTTTTCTTTCTTCTTTTTTCCTTTTTTTGTCTTTTTTCCTTTTTTCCTCTTTTTTTCTTCTTTTTTTCATTTTTTTCCTGCTTTCTCTTTTTTTCTTTTTTTTCCATTTTTTTTCTTTTTAAAGTCAACTTAATTTGATAAATAAAGTAAACTTAACACAATTAAGTTAACTGTACTTGCAACATGTATTATTTACATACAAAAAATTAAGTAGTTTATACAAAGACTAGTCTTTCTTGATCTATATAATACTCTCATGCAAAAAGTTGACTTATTTTTTTTAAGTAGATCAAGCACAATATCTGTATCAGTGTGTGGTCGGCAGGTGTGCCGCGGTGCGCATGCGCGCCTCTCACCTGCGGTGTAGACGGTACGTCGTGCAGCCTGAGACAGCGTGACGCGCACCTTCCTCTGGAAACACCTTCCGACCACGACTCATCATCATCACCCAGCCTTCTGGCGCCGGCGCCGGCACCGGCTCCACAGAGGAGAATAATCCACAGAGACAAGAGTGGCATGATGACACCGGTCAGCATCTTCCCTCCCACGCGGTGAGAGACGCTCCAGTCCAACAACTACTCTCTCTGGACTAGAAGCCAAACTAAAGTGGAAAGAGCACAGCCGGAGGAGGAGCCACAAATACATGCATGGTCAGGATGCTGATGCTTTGACTCTAAATACTCGTGGGAATCTGACACAGTCCGTGCTGTATTGATGAACCAAACTTCAGAATGTATTAACAAGACAAACACTGATTTGTTAAATGTTGTTTGAAAGTCGTAGGCAGCCTAAACTGATTCCCAGGACAGACCTAAAGAGATAGATACCACGGCACAGGTGAATGTGCACTCCTTAAATGAAAGCCTTAAGACTTTACGATACAATAAAACAAATTGTAGCAGTAGTCATGATTTCAGTTTCCTTAAAGATTCATTGTAGAGGTCTGAAGGATCTCCTGTAGCTCTCCTGACCGAATTGGGGCCCTGAGCAATATGTTATTTGGAGGCCCCTGGGCCCCCCGGCCCCCCGTCCCCCTACAACCTTGAGGTGGTCCTTGAGGATAAAAAACTTCCAAATCCGAGTCACAAATAGCCATCAATTATTCATCAAAAGAAAGTTACTTCCACCACCTCAAAACCACAAAAATCCCACAAAAAGCCTCAAAGCAGGTCTAGCAGGTCTGAAATCAAAAATTAAACAGGCACGTGTGCCTTTACAGACACGCATTCATCTCCTTAAAAATAGTTAAACTTCTTAATGGAGCTTGAGGCCGGATTGAGGCAGGATTTATGAAAAAAATCCGTATACGTTTTAAGTTTTCTAGTAATAATGTCAGATGAAGCGTTCCAAACCCAAAAGAATGAGCCCTCTAGCGTATCTCTCCGTTGCCTTGAACAGGCTGTGTGCTGCAAAATGTGCTGCAATGGTGACCAGAATTTCCCGCGCTGGGCTGCGGATGTGACGTCACATGACGCTGCATGAGCGTTCTCCCCGTTCTCCCGTGCCGGCTTCACTGTTGGCTGCAGTACCCCCAACGGCCGTCGTGGTGAAGGGTGGCGCTAGAGAGTCTCATTTCTTAAAAGGAGCCTCAAGCTCCTTTAACAACATAAATTGATATAAAACTATAATTCAATTCAATTTTATTTATATAGCGTCTAGTACAGGGGTCGGCAACCCGCGGCTCTAGAGCCGCATGCAGCTCTTTAGCGCCGCCCCAGTGGCTCCCTGGAGCTTTTTTAGAAATGTTTGACTTTTTTTTCCTTTTTTTCTTCTTTTTTTTTCCTTTTTTCTCTCTTTTTTCTTTTTTTCTCTTTTTTTCCTTTTTTCTCTTTTTCTTCTTTTTTTTCTTTTCTTTTTTTCTTCTTTTTTTCCTTTTTTCCTCCTTTTTTCTTCTTTTTTCTCTTTTTTTCCCCTTTTCCTTTCCTTTTTAATTTCGACATTTTGACTTTTTTCTCGAAATTTCGACTTTTTTCTCGAAGTGCATAATGAAAAAAAAATCTTCCCCCAGTTATAACTAATATATATACATGCAGAACTGCAGGCAGGTGGAAGCAGCAACGGGATGACCAGGGGTGGGGACCGCAGGCCAGCACGCAGCTCCCGAAGCTCCGGCCCAATCAGCAAGTCCCAGGTTAGGTTCAGGGTTGGGGAAAGGTTGAGAAGGGGCAGGGCCAGGGAGAGGAGTCTTGACGGACAAATCTCTCCCCCGCCTGACCGGGCCGTTACCCTGCCCCTCTCACTCCCACACTGCAGGATCCGGTGTTGTGCATTCATAGATGCTCTTCGCCACCAGGAGAGGATGCTGCACCAATATGTTATATACTGGCTGGAAATTGTAGCTTATATATGACCAACTGGTCATGTGATCACTCTTTTTCAACAGAGATGAATGCAGAGGGTGTTAACAAGGCGTTCAATAAATGTTCAAAACACAATTCTCCAATCTAGACAGAGATTCCTATCTATTGAGTGGAACCTCAGATGTTTGTGCTACAACGTTTTATTTCAATAACATCCTCATTGTTTCCTTGTGTTTTGCCTTTTTTCTTCTCTTGCTCGCTCCTGATTGGTGGTCTTTTAAACGACATGTTGAAATCTCACCTTCTGTAGCTCTGCCAGAGCCTGCCTGCACGCTGCCTTCTGATTGGTCAGATGTGGAGTGCTGCCAATCATTGCACGGTCGAATTAGAGGTCTATATTCCCTCCTCCGGCTCCTGGTAGCGCACATTCATTACTGTGCAAATGTGTCACCTCGCTCAAAACGTGGCCCCCGTTGGAATATGAGGCCTTCGCACAGCGGGTGTTCTGCATTTAGGGAGGGACGGCCCTGCATGTAGAGGTCTGAAGGATGGATGGATGGATGGATGGATGGATGGATGGATGGATGGATGGATGGATCTTCCAGAGAGACACCGTCTCTATCTGCGTTTTCTCTCTTCATGCGTCTCCTCTTTAAGCCGATGCTCGATAAGCATCATTTCCATGTCTGCATGAATAAATCAGCCCAGACGGGTGGAGGGAGGGATGGACGGGTGGAGGGAGGGGTGGATGGGTGGAGGGAGGGGTGGATGGGTGCTGCAGCTCCTTCTACTGGCAGAAGGACGCAACTACAAGGAATCAACCGTAAATCAACCATAAACAGTCACAAACACGGCTTTTCATTCATCCTCTAAAACTGGCGCAATATTTTGTTCACTCACCCTTATTCTCCTCTCGTCTTCCCTTCCTCTCTTCTCTATTTCCATTTTTATTTATTATAAATATCTCATAGCTATCATTTTTGTCCATCGCACCTGTAGTTTCTTGTGCCGGCCCCCCTTTTTTCTCTTTTGTGCATGTTTGCAGGCCGGAGCCTCGGGAGTTGCGTGATCATCCCGTTGCTGCTTCCACCTGCCTGCTGTGCTGATGACGTCCCCGACTCCCCCAGTCTGGCCTTCAGCAGGAGGGTCCCCCCTTATGATCCAGGTCCTGGTCCAGGTTTCTTCCCTCCTAAAGGGGAGTTTTTCTTGCCACTGTTTGGCTTAAGGCTTTTCTCCCACTAGGGGAGTTTTTACCTGCCATTGTTTATGTAATAATTGCTCGGGGGTTTATGTCTATGTTTATGTTCATTTTCTGCATCTCTGGAAAGCGTCTAGAGCAGGGGTCGGCAACCCGCAGCTCCAGAGCTGCATGTGGCTCTTTAGCGCCGCCCTGGTGGCTCCTGGAGAATTTTTTTTTTTCATTTTTTTCATTTTTGTTCTCTTCTTTTCTCTTTTTTTCCTCCTTTTCTCTTTTTTTCTTTTTTCTTTTTTCTTCTTTTCTTTTTTTTTCTTTTTTTCTTTTTTCTTCTTTTTTTCCTTTTTTTCTCTTTTTTTCTTCCTTTTATCCTTTCCTTTTTAGTCTCGACATTTTGACTTTTTTCTCAACATTTTGACTTTTTTCTCAACATTTCAACTTTTTTTCACGAAATTTTGATTATTTCCTCAGCATTTCGACTTTTTTCTCGACATTTTGACTTTTTCTCAAGATTGTACTTCAACATTAATCTCGACATTTTGACTTTTTTTTCGACATTTCGACTTTTTTCTCGAAGTGCATAATGAAAAGAAAAATCTTCCCCCAGTTATAACTAATATAGAAACATGCAGCATGTGTTGCCTTCATTCTAAGGCTGATACAAGACTTTTCATTTTTTGCGGCTCCAGACATATTAGTTTTTTGTGTTTTTGGTCCAATACGGCTCTTTCAACATTTTGGGTTGCCGACCCCTGGACTAGAGACAACATCTGTTGTATTAGACGCTATATAAATATAATTGAATTGAAAAAAAAATGTAATTGAATTAAAATGAAATTCATTAATTCACCTCACAAGTTGGACATGTGTCTCAGAAGGAAATGTCAAGCCTCATTTTCCCCAACATCGCAGATTTTTTTATTCTGCTTTTGTGCAACAGCCGTCTGATTAGGACCAGCTGATCTTTTTAATGTTTTACATGCAGAATTCTTCGTCACAATGTCAGACAATCAGAATCTGACGGAAACAAGTTGTATTTCTGGAAAAGGGATCACAAAAGACTTGAAAATATAAATGTATTTGTAGATGAATGTCTCCTTATACTGATGAGTTGTATCTATTAGTTTTAAAGTATATTTTCTATGCTGATAAGTAGTATGTAATAGATTTTATATTAGCAGGGTGAATAATGTATAGGAGTTTTACATAGACTATAAATATTATTAACGGATATATCATCACTCAGTCATAAACACATTAGAAAGCCAGTTTAATGTTATCTCCATTAGCGTACTCGTGTAAAACTGCATTTTAAAACTCTTGTATTGTGATCATTAATTCCTTGTATTACTAATTTTATTGCACTGGATGGATGCGATTATTTCTCAACTGAAATAAGTACTGAACAATTTTCCTGTCATTAAGAGTTGTGTGAAAAAGAATATATCACAGTTAGTTCTAAGATATTTCTCATCATTTCATCATCCTCTGTACTAGACATTTTCTGAATAATAAAAAGTACAAAGTACCATTTCTTGGAGACACGGCCAGGGCAGCGAGAGCAAACACACTGAACCAGATTAAGATTTAAAGACTCAAGATTGGACCAAGAAAGGTTTTTTTGAATCTCTAATGTGCACAGGGTTTTAACGCTTTCAGCTCAGACATAAAGTGATGCTATTATTTTAAATGTCTGTGAAGTAACAGCACATATAGTCATTTTTTTTCCTGCGTGAGTTCCAGCACTGAGCACATCTCAACCCTTGTACTGTGTTTGGGTCAAAATGACCCAATTTATCCTTCCTTCTTTCCTCCTGCTCTCTCCTTCCTTCTTCCTTTTCCTCTTTTCCTCCTTTTTTACCCTCCTTTACTCCTTTTTCTTCCTACCTCCCTTTCGTCATTCGTTCCTTTATTACCTTCTTTGCTTTTCCTTCATTCTTTCCTTATTTTCTCCATTCCTTCTTCCCTCCCTTCTTTCTTTCCTTTTCTCCATTCCTTCCTCCCTTCCATCTTTCCTCCCTTTCCTACTTCCTTCCTTCTTTTCTCCTTTCTCCCTTCCTTCCATCTTTTATCCCTTCCTTACTCCCTTTCCTACTTCATTCCTTTCCTTCTTTTCTCCTTTCTTCCTTACTTCCTTCTTCCCTCCCTTCCATCTTTTCTCCCTTCCTTACTCCCTTTCCTACGTCCTTCCTTCCTTTCATCTTTTCTCCCTTCCTTACTCCCTTTCCTACTTCCTTCCTTCCTTCCATCTTTTCTCCCTTCCTTACTCCCTTTCCTACTTCCTTCCTTCTTTCCTTCTTTTCTCCTTTCTCCCTTCCTTCCACCTTTTCTCCCTTCCTTACTCCCTTTCCTACTTCCTTCCTTCTTTCCTTCTTTTTTCCTTTCTTCCTGTCTGCCCCTTCCCTTCCCTTCCTGTATTTATGGGGTCGGAGGTGGGCCGGGAACATTTTTGAGACATAAAAGTGGGCCCTGAGTTGGAAAAGGTTGAACCACTGCTCTAGGAACTACGAGTAAACCTGCACTCTGAGAACGGAGAGCTCTGCCAGGAACATAAGGCACTATCAGGTCTTGCAAATAATGCGGAGCTAAGCCGTTTTGGGCTTTATACGCAAGTAATACAACTTTAAATTGGATTCTGAATTTTACGGGTAACCAATGGAGCGACGCCAACACTGGAGAGACCTGCTGATTCCTGTCAGTACTCGTGCTGCTGCATTTTGGATCAGCTGGAGCCTTTTCAGCAAATTACTTGGACATCCTGCTAACAACACATTACAGTAATCCAGTCTAGAAGATACAAACGCATGAACTAGTTTTTCTGCATCACTCTGCGAGAGTCAAGCCCTAGAGGGTTTTTTGGACCTCCTTGCATTTATGCTGTCTATTGTTTTTTATGGTAATTGTATTATTGACTTTTTAATATGTGTTAAATAAAAAAAATCTAAAATCTAAATAAAAAAATCAAAAGATCAAAATCAAATCAAAAGAAGAAAAGGAAGCAGTTAAGGAAGCAGACACCTTCTCTACTTTTAAGACTGAACCTATATTTAGGGCTGGCTGAAACATCCCTTGATTTCCTCCTTAACATTTGGCAAACTGTTGAAATTCTTGCCTTTTCAAACACTTTTTCAACATTAAGGCCTAACTTGTAAAATTAAAAATATAGTTTTAATCTGAACTGATCTTAGAGACTTGTAACGTCCAGTTGAGTGTTATTACATCATGAAACTTAAACTTTAGAACTGAAAGATAGAGTACCTACTCTTTAACGCGATTGTAAAGAGTTATCCGACTCTGTAGCCCCTAAATGTCCAAATTAATGTTGCTTAAATCTCCTCGGTACTGAGCATCTACTACATACTGGAGAGTACATGCTTTGTATTTTATAGTTACCCAGGTCACTTTGCACTGATCTCTTTGGTGTTAAGTGAAAGTAAAAAAAAACAAATGTATTAAATAAAGTATTTGTGTTTTCATAACCAAGTACTGAAAGTTTCATACTGCTTAAATATTTAATGTACCTGCCCATAATTAACCTCATTCGTCAGAAGGATTTTTATCTTCACAGAGCATAAGAGATTTCTTCCAGTGGAAGCAGGACAAGCTCCAAATATGAGAAAGCTGTTAAAACTTCATTACCAAGACTCTTTACTTAAACATAATTGCAAACAAGAGTCACAGGTCTTTAGTTCTATTTTGAGCTGGTTTTTTACTTGGTTGCTGATGCCCAACCAACCAGTTAATCAAACTTTATTTGGATAACTTTTTTCACGCAACTTGTGTCATACAAAGTGCAGGTTCATTAAAGAAGGTACACATATATGAGTCGGTACAAGTGGAAAAGCCCCAGAGGCCTCGTCGTTCTGGGAGAGAACCATTTAATTGTTTCAAACAGTTATTTAAACATATGCATTGATGAACATTTGTTTAAAACCTCTGTGCATTTGTCCCCCAAACTGACTCTTTTAACCGTCAAACTGTGTGTTGCTTCTCACAGCCGGTATGTTAAACATGTCCAGTCCTCGATTCTTCTCTATTTTAGGTTTCACAATCTGTTTTGTGTTTTATGTCTTGTGTCATGTGAATAGTCTTTTATTGCAGTTTTTCACTTTGGTCTGTTGTTTTTGTTTAAAGTGCTAAAAAATAAAGTAAATACGTAGCTTTTTTTTATTCTTCTGCAGAAAGTTTGATGACTGTTGTGGCGACGATGAGAACCCCCTCTTGTGGTGACACTAGAAACTACAGTTTTCCTCCATTTAATGACATTTTTGTCTGTAATTCATCTTAACTAGGGTTCAGAATGCATCATAGCACAGAGACAGCACTGGTTCGAGTCACGAATGACCTCCTCATGGCCTCAGATAAGGGATTAGTGTCCATACTGGTTCTACTGGACCTCAGTGCTGCTTTTGACACTGTAGATCAGCATTTTACTGCACAGGTTAGAGCATGTTGTTGGGATTAAAGGGACAGCTCTACGTTGGTTTAAATCATATCTATCTGACAGGTTCCAGTTTGTTCATGTACATGAGGTTTCTTCAGAACAGTCAAGGGTCTGTTATGGTGTTCCGCAGGGTTCAGTGCTAGGGCCAATCTTGTTCAGTTTATACATGCAGCCATTGGGAAGTATAATCCAGAATCACGGCATGCACTTTCATTGTTATGCTGATGATACGCAGCTCTACTTGTCGCCGGGTGAAACAGAACCGTTAGTTAAACTTCAGGCATGTCTTAGGGACATCAAGGACTGGATGTCCGGAAATTTCTTGCTTCTAAATTCAGATAAAACAGAGATTATCATTCTTGGTCCAGAGCATTTTAGGAAGGGACTAGATGGTGTTGCGATGGCTTCCAGTGCAACTGTGAGAAACCTTGGTGCTGTTTTCGATCAGCATTTGTTGTTTAAACCATATGTTAATCAGGTTTGTAAAATAGCATTTTTCCATCTACGTAATATTGCAAAGATTAGGAAAATCCTCTCGCAGAGTGAAGCAGAAAAATTAGTTCATGCGTTTGTATCTTCTAGACTGGATTACTGTAATGTGTTGTTAGCAGGATGTCCAAGTAATTTGCTGAATAAGCTCCAGCTGATCCAGAATGCAGCAGCGCGAGTGCTGACAGGAATCAGCAGGAGAGACCACGTCTCTCCAGTGTTAGCGTCGCTCCATTGGCTACCTGTAAAATTCAGAATCCAATAAAAAATTTTATTACTTGCGTATAAAGCCCAAAACGGCTTAGCTCCGCATTATTTGCAAGACCTGATAGTGCCTTATGTTCCTGGCAGAGCTCTCCGCTCTCAGAGTGCAGGTTTACTCGTAGTTCCTAGAGTATCCAAATGTAGATTTGGAGGGCGGGCGTTCTGCTATCAGGCACCATTACTTTGGAACCAACTTCCAATCTGGGTTAAGGAGGCTGACACCACCTCCACCTTTAAAACTAAACTTAAAACATTTCTGTTTAGTAAAGCCTATAGTTAGTGTTTAGTAAACCTCTAGCTGGTGTTGGTAAATCTCTAGGTAGTGTAAACTCTAGTGTGTTAGAGTCAGTAGTCATAGTTGCAGCTATAGTTAGTCTCAAATATAGCTTCGTGGTAGATATGCTGCTATAGGCTTGATCCACTGGGCGGTGGCTCTCACCCTTCTTCTCTTCTCGTCTTCCCTTCCTCTCTTCTCCATTTCCATTTTTATTTATTATAAATATCTCATAACTATCATTTTTGTCCATCGCTCCTGTAGTTTCTTGTGCCGGCCCCCCTTTTTTTCTCTTTTGTGCATGTTTGCAGGCCGGAGCTTCAGGAGCTGCGTGCTGGCCTGCGGTCCCACCCCCATCCTTCTAACTTTACACTGATTGCAGTTACCATCTAATACCACCAGAGGGCGGACTGTTGCAATCCTCTTATTTAAAAACACCATCAAATACAATTTGTTATACTATAATATATGATATATACTATAAAAATTATTATTATACTGTAACGTTCTGGGAGAGACGTGCTGACAGAGCGGCCGTCTTGGTCCAGACCTGGTGACGTCAGGCACGACCAGTGGAGGTAAGTGGTATTTCAGAATCCTAATTACTAATTAAACAGAATCGGTTGAATTTCAAGCCAATTTCTAGGCAAATTAGTTGATTGAAAAAGTTTAACCATTGTACATGGCTATTTGTGGCTATTTTGATTGAATTATTGATTGTGATGATGAAGATGATTGTGATTTGTTTCTTATCCTTTATCTTATCTTTTATCTCTTATCTTTTTTTTATCCTGTGGTCTTTAATTTTCGATCTCAAATTAGCGTCTTTGAGATCCTTTAAAAGCACTCTATAGTTTTTTTTTCAATTCAGAGAAGCAAAGCTGATTTTTTTTTTATTAAAACTTTTCTCTGAATTCTGAGATAAATAATTTGTTAATTCAGAAAAACATAGCAGATTTTTTTTTCATTAAAACTTTTCTCAGAATTCTGAGATAATTATCTAGTTAATTCAGAAAAACAGAGCAGATTTTTTTCTCAAGTGAATGCAATACGCTTCCATACAAATTGGATAGTTATAATGTTATTTGAAACACCTGAAATAATGTATTTAAACAAGCTGAGAAAATACCTGCCGTAACACTATTGGATATTCTCTGGTTATACTCTTTTATTCTCAAAAATGTGTATGTTTAATATTAATATACCTTTAACTTTACCTTAAATGGCAAGCCATATAAATAATTTGCAGACTGGCTAATAGGGAGAAAAGTTTGCATGCATAATTATTTTCACAAGTGAGAAGCAAACCATCAAATCACCTCCAAGGAGAACACCTCCATCTATGTTTCCCTTCCACTGAAGGATGGATCACATTTGCATGTTTCCCCATGTGTAAATCATTATTTAACCTGTGCTGAATGGCCTCAATTAACAAGCAGCAGCAGGAAGAAATCCTCCCCACCAGCAGGTTTGCAGGCCTGAACACTTGCTGCTTTTAGTTCTTCATGTTGCTCTGCTGCCCTCTAGTGGCTCTCGACAGTACTGATATTCAGAAGTTTCAAGTTTACTGATGACAACAGTGAACAAATCCGTCTCTTTTATTTATTTTCTTTTATTCAAACAAGAGATCAGAGATGATGCGGTCCAGCCGGTGAGGAAGAGGCTCAGTTGCAGAGGTCGGTGCTGCAGCATCGTGCAAACACACCAGGAGTTGAGATATATCCCTGACACACCGCCATGTTCATGCACTGACGAAAAGAACGATCTGCAATGATGAAAAGGGGAACAAAAGAGGGATTCAATTATACTCTACGTGTAAACGTGTTCTTTTATTTTGTTTTTTTGTTTTTTTTATATTTATTTATTTGCACAATGATAACACAGTAATATTATCATACAAGGACAAATAATTTGTGCAGGAGAGGAAAAGAAGCCCGAAGGGCTTATAAAAAATCCTCCCCTCAATACAAAATCACAAAAACAAATCAATCAATAGCAAAAGAATAGAAAGGAAAAAAGAAAAGGTAAAAGAAACAAAGAAGAACACAATAAACACACAAACAACAATATCCATGAAATGGCAATTTCATTTCAGTAAGAATAACCTGTTAATTTTGTCTATATAAAAGATACCCCACCAAGCTGGTCCTAAACATTTTTAAGGATGATACTAACTTAAGAGATCTATCTAAAGAGTTCCAGAGTTGAGGGCCATGGAATTTGATAAAGGATTGGTGACTGCAGGTACGACAAAGAGGTAAATGGAAGTTCTTCCACCTCTAACTGAATAAGAGTGAATATCTGATGATAACAGAAAAAAATTATGAAAAGTGCCTGGAATGTCTGGTTTGAAATGAATGAACTTAAACATAAACATGTTTGAAACTTGTTAATAGAAAAAATTGATAATAATTTAAATGTGCTAAATAAGGGTGCAGAAGGTGCTTGATGAGTAGAATATGAAATCATTCTCAAGAATCTTTTCTGAATTAACTAAGAAAGAAACTCTTCTAATAATACCATAGGACTTCATAATTTTTTTGCATACATACTCAATATGTTTTCCCCAGGACAATCTTTCATCCACTAGTACACCAAGAAATTTGACACATGAAACCTGTTGGATTTCAATATTATTAATTTGGATCGTTAAATCCTGCTCAGGGAAAAATTTGTTTTTGTTTCTAAAAAGAATATAATTTGATTTATTTATATTCAAGGAAAGCTTGTTTGTCAGAAACCATCTTGAGGCGTATTCCAACATGGTATTGGAATTTCTTAACATTCAAAATTAGAATGCGACATGACAAGGTTGGTATTGTCCGCAAATAATATATATATATATATATATACACACACAGGACTGTCTCAGAAAATTTGAATATTGTGATAAAGTTCTTTATTTCCTGTAATGCAATTAAAAAAAACAAAAATGTCATACAGTTTAAGATTAAGATTCCCAGAATATTCTAATTTTTTGAGATAGGATATTTGAGTTTTCTTAAGCTGTAAGCCATGATCAGCAATATTAAAATAATAAAAGGCTTGCAATATTTCAGTTGATTTGTAATGAATCCAGAATGTATGACTTTTTTGCATTACAGAAAATAAAGGACTTTATCACAATATTCTAATTTTCCTGTATATATATATATATATATATATATATATATATATATATATATATATATATATAAATGTCACCAGTCTGGGTTTTATGTCCTAATCTTCCCTCCTGTTTGTACTAATCCCTCAATTCTTCATAAATAAGCTATTTTTCTTAGGTTCTCCAACATTTAACTCAATATTCCAGTTCTGAAGTTTCATTCTCCAGAGCCTAAAATTAAACTGCAACAGAGGAAATAGGTTGAATTAGACTGAATTTATTGTAGCAAACTTGAACTACATAAATAAATAAATATCCGTGGCATAATCTCTTCTCTTAAAAACATTACTGTTTACTGAAGCGTACCCCTAAATTAAATACCTGCTGTACTCTAATGGCCTTATTTTTAAACAACTTGTGCTTTTTATTATTTTACCTCTTTTTTTATCATTTTATTTCATTTTATTTGTTATTTACTGTTTAATTGTGTCTTGCCGCTTTGAATGTTGATGTAAAGAACTTTGAATTACCTTATGTTGAATTGTGCTACATAAATAATCTTGCCCTGCCTCTTCAGCTCAACATTGAAAATTATTTAAATGTAAAAAAGCAGAAAATCTTGCAGTAAAAAGTCAAACTTTGGAGGATAAACACTCAACTCAACTAACTTAAACGGTCACACTAACTTCACATGATTTTAAATACACAAAAATGTTCCTTCCACTTCCACTAGTACAGGAATCGGCAACCCAAAATGTTTTAGATCCATATTGGACCAAAAACACAAATAACAAATATGTCTGGAGCCGAAAAAAATGAAAAGTCTTG
This sequence comes from Cololabis saira, assembly GCF_033807715.1. NCBI lineage: Eukaryota > Metazoa > Chordata > Actinopteri > Beloniformes > Belonidae > Cololabis > Cololabis saira. Next base: position 22,871,597 of record NC_084610.1, on the reverse strand, counting down.
TATCAGCCTTAGAATGAAGGCAACACATGCTGCATGTTTCTATATTAGTTAGAACTGGGATTGTTTTTTGTTCATTATGTACTTCGATAAAAAAGTCGAAATGTCGATAAAAAAGTCGAAATGTCGATAAAAAAGTTGAAATATCAAGAAAAAAGTTGACATTTCGATATTAATGTTGAAGTTCAATTTCGAGAAAAAAGTTGAAAAGTCGAGAAAAAAGTCGAAATTTCGAGAAAAAAGTCGAAATTTCGAGTTTAATGTTGAAGTACAATTTCGAGAAAAAAGTCGAAAATGTTGAGATTAAAAAGTCGAAATGTCGAGAAAAAAGTCGAAAATGTAAAGATTAAAAAGGAAAGGAAAAGGAAGAAAAAAAAGGAAAAAAGAAGAAAAAAAAAGGAAAAAAAGAAGAAAAAAAGGAAAAAAAAGCTCCAACATTTTTGAAAAAGCTCCAGGAGCCACTAGGGCGGCGCTAAAGAGCCGCATGCGGCTCCAGAGCCACGGGTTGCCGAGCCCTGCACTAAACTCTCTTTCAGAAGAGATCTCTTCAGTTATAAATTGATTGTAATGATTTAGACTAGTCATGAATTCGTTTTCCCAGTGGAACCATCTAAGGTCTCTAGATCTCTTACTCAGCGGGGCTCCAAACAAGACGGCAGCACATCCGTCACCTCTCCCTGAACAGATCTGCGTGCTGGTCGGCGTGCAGAGACTGCCCCCGGTGGAGAAACAGAAGTTGCATTGCAGAGCTTCTCCTGGGACAAGGTAAAGAAACAGAAAATAACAGCAAAACCTTTCATAGTCAGATATGCATTTTCATGTTGCAGCGGATGTTAGGAATCTTTAACCTCCTAAAACCCAGATTCTGTCCAGAAGGACAGAAATCATGATAGTGGGACTCAAAAGGACAAAGAAGTCGAGACGAGACAGTGAAAACTTTAGAGAAGGAAAACCCATCAGTGTTAACCCTGTTGCTGTCTTCAGGTCAAGGAAAGAGGAAGAGAAGAAGGGAGGAAAGAAGAAAGAAAGGAAGGATGAAAAGAAGGAAAGAAGGAAGGAAGGAAGGAAGGGAGAAAATAAGGAAAGGAGGAAGGAAGGAAGGAAGGAAGGAAGGAAGGAAGGAAGGAAGGAAGGAAGGAAGGAAGGAAGGAAGGAAGGAAGGAAGGAAGGAAGGAAGGAAGGAAGGAAGGAAAGAAGGAAGGAAGGGAGAAAATAAGGAAGAGAGGATGAGAGAAAAGGAAGGAAGGAAGGAAGGAAGGGAGAAAAGAAGGAAGGAAGGAAGGAAGGAAGGAAGGAAGGAAGGAAGGAAGGAAGGAAGGAAGGAAGGAAGGAAGGAAGGAAGGAAGGAAGGAAGGAAGGAAGGAAGGAAGGAAGGAAGAAAATAAGGAAGGTAGAAAATAAGGAAGGGAGGATGGGAGAAAAGGAAGGGAGAAAAGAAGGAAGGAAGGAAGGAAGAGAAGGAAGGAAGGAAGGGAGAAAAGAAGAGGGGAGGAAGGAAGGAGAGAGCAGGAGGAAAGAAGGAAGGAAGGGAGAAAAGAAGGAAATAGGAAGGAAGGAAGGAAGGAAGGAAGGAAGGAAGGAAGGGAGAAAAGAGGAAGGGAAGAAGGAAGGAGAGAGCAGGAGGAAAGAAGGAAGGAAGGGAGAAAAGAAGGAAATAGGAAGGAAGGAAGGAAGGAAGGGAGAAAAGAGGAAGGGAAGAAGGAAGGAGAGAGCAGGAGGAAAGAAGGAAGGAAGGGAGAAAAGAAGGAAATAGGAAGGAAGGAAGGAAGGGAGAAAAGAAGGAAATAGGAAGGAAGGAAGGAAGGAAGGAAGGAAGGAAGGAAGGAAGGAAGGAAGGAAGGAAGGAAGGAAGGAAGGAAGGAAGGAAGGAAGGAAGGAAGGAAGGAAGGAAGGAAGGAAAGAGGAAGAGAGAAGGAAGGAGAGAGCAGTAGGAAAGAAGGACAGGAGAATTAGGTCATTTTGACCCGATGACAGTACAAGGGTTAAAACATTTGTGTATCTTCATCGTCTTCACCTACTGTAACTAATAACAGAAATATTGCAGTTTGTTTCCAGGGAAGTCATGGAGGAGGTTTGGGCCTCCGGACAATCCTTTAGTTTAATATCAATAATATTGACAGGCCCTTGAGTGTGGAGATTTGAACCCAGAGAGAACTGAACACACATACCTTGGTACAGAATCACCAGGATAAGGACGGCACAAACTTCACTTCTCATTTTCTTCTTTATTGTCTTCTTCCTGAGCTGCTGGAAAAAACAGCAGATTCAGATATACAGTCCTTGACTGATGAATTCATGTTAGTATGCACTCCATCATCCACGTATCTGGATGGCACGAAACATTTAAAGCAGCACAATGAAACTTTCAGCTTTTGTTGAGTTTGGCGACTCCTTTGGACAAAAGCGGTAGTGCTTTACCAGAAAGAACTACATTTCCCATGATGCACCAGCGCGTACTGCTGGAAAACTCCTGTCCCCGTCGTGTGCATTTGTTTTGATATTGAAAGGAAGGAAGGAAGGAAGGAAGGAAGGAAGGAAGGAAGGAAGGAAGGAAGGAAGGAAGGAAGGAAGGAAGGAAGGAAGGAAGGAAGGAAGGAAGGAAGAGAAGAAGGAAGGAGAGAGAAGGAGGAAATAAGGAAGGAATGAATGAAGGAAGGAAGGAAGGAAGGAAGGAAGGAAGGAAGGAAGGAAGGAAGGAAGGAAGGAAGGAAGGAAGGAAGGAAGGAAGGAAGGAAGGAAGGGAGAAAAGAGGAAGGGAAGAAGGAAGGAGAGAGCAGGAGGAAAGAAGAAAGGAAGGGAGAAAAAAAGGAAGGACGGAAGGAAGGAAGGAAGGAAGGAAGGAAGGAAGGAAGGAAGGAAGGAAGGAAGGAAGGAAGGAAGGAAGGAAGGGAGAAAAGAAGGAAGGAAGGAAGGGAGAAAAGAGGAAGGGAGTAAGGAAGGAGAGAGCAGGAGGAAGGAAGGAAGGAAGGAAGGAAGGAAGGAAGGAAGGAAGGAAGGAAGGAAGGAAGGAAGGAAGGAAGGAAGGAAGGAAGGAAGGAAGGAAGGAAGGAAGGAAGGAAATAGGAAGGGAAGAAGGAAGGAGAGAGCAGGAGGAAAGAAGGAAGGAAGGGAGAAAAGAGGAAGGAAGGAAGGAAGGAAGGAAGGAAGGAAGGAAGGAAGGAAGGAAGGAAGGAAGGAAGGAAGGAAGAAAATAGGAAGGGAAGAAGGAAGGAGAGAGCAGGAGGAAAGAAGGAAGGAAGGGAGAAAAGAGGAAGGGAAGAAGGAAGGAAGGAAGGGAGAAAAGAGGAAGGGAAGAAGGAAGGAGAGAGCAGAAGGAAGGAAGGAAGGAAGGGAGAAAAGAAGGAAGGAAGGAAGGAAGGAAAGAAGGAAGGAAGGAAGGAAGGAAGGGAGAAAAGAGGAAGGGAGTAAGGAAGGAGAGAGCAGGAGGAAGGAAGGAAGGAAGGAAGGAAGGAAGGAAGGAAGGAAGGAAGGAAGGAAGGAAGGAAGGAAGGAAGGAAGGAAGGAAGGAAGGAAGGAAGGAAGGAAGGAAGGAAGGAAGGAAGGAAGGAAGGAAGGAAGGAAGGAAGGAAGGAAGGAAGGAAGGAAGGAAGGAAGGAACAGGAGAATCAGGTCATTTTGACCCGAACACAGTACAAGGGTTAAAACATCTGTGTATCTTCATCGTCTTCACCTAACGAAGAGTAAATACCTGAACTATTTTAACAGCCTAGTCATAAAACAGGAGACTCTGTAACCAGAGAAAACACCTGAACTCTGCAAATACAGAAAAAACACTGGTGTAAAATCTTATAGAAAAACCCTTCAAACTTTTAAACAATTTCATAAAACCCTAACACATTTCTTGTAAAAGTAGCCGTCTGCTGCCTTTATGGTCTAAAATGACATCGGTTGAACAGATTCAGGGTCGGTACGGTTCTGTAAATTGAAAAATTGTGTTGGTTTTTGAAAAAACTATTCCTTTTTATAAACTTTATACGTCTCTGACAACTGTTGTTTATAAATCAAAGTAGACAAAAACACTTTGTTGCATCTGTGCTTGTATTTTGAGCCTCTTGCCCCCATAAGACGTAGCCTAACAAGTAGAAGTTGTGAAGAAACAATGTTTTCTTCTGTGTTGCACAGATTGCAGAAGCATGGTGACATTGTGACGTTGCTAAAAAATAAATGTTGCAGTAAAAAGTCAAACTTTGGAGGATAAACACTCAACTCAACTAACTTAGACGGTCACACTAACTTCACATGAGGTTAAAGACACAAAAATGTTCCTTCCACTTCCACTACACTGCAAAAACTCAAAAACTAAACAAGAATATTTGTCTTATTTCTAGTTAAAATGACGAATTTTAGTCAAAAAAGTCTCATTACACTTAAAACAAGACTCATCACTGGAAAAAAACAACAATTTTCACCTGTTTCAAGTAGATTTTCACTTAAAATAAGTAGAAAAATCTGATTTTTCTACTTATTTCAAGTGAAAATCTACTTGAAACAGGTGAAAATTGTCAAATAACAAATTATTTTTCTGGCAGAGGTGTCTTCAGTATTCACATTCATTGCTCAGGTAGAAGTATAGATACTAGAGTTTAAAAATACTCTTGTTGAAGTATCAACTCAAGTTTTTTACTCAAGTAAAAGTATAAAAGTACTGGTTTCAAAACTACTTAAAGTATAAAAGTAAAAGTAATGTAAGGGGGAAAAAAGCCATTAAGGATAAAAGCCATTGAAAATGAATGCATCTTAGTATAATGCAAATATATTAAAGAAGCATATATGTGTACTATTGAGCATAATACATTTAAAGGCCGAAATGAAATAGAGTAACGAGGCTGTTTTTAAAATGTAAGGAGTAAAAAGTACAGATAATTGTGTGAAAATGTAAGGAGTAAAAGTAAAAAGTCATCTGAAAAATAATTACTCCAGTGAAGTATAGATAACCAAAATTTCTACATAAGTAAGGTAATATAAGTAATATTCCTAGTAAGATTTAGAGTTTTTGCAGTGTAGACACTTGAAATACAACAAAAAGATGGTGGTGAGAGTTTGCTCTACCTGCACAGTGGAGGCTTCTCCCTTTAAAATGTCCGTTTCTGCCTTTAGTAAAGAAGTGTTGTCTTTCCAGTCTGCTCACTCTTTTGTGCTCCTGCTCTACTTGGAGAACCGGCCCTTTGTCCTTCTGACACCATGTGATTGGTCAGCACCGACTACAAGAAAATGGCTTTAAAAAAGAGGAACTTTCACAAGTCTGAGGCTTTTATGATGCAACAAAAAGGGTTAAAAGACAATATAACAGGGACATTATTGTGGTCCATATTAATATTTTGGATGTTGCTTTCTTTCCTCACACACTGACACCTGTGATTCTTTGATGGATTTGATTTAAAGCCTTACAAATTACTCTTTAACACCATGTAAATTTATGGGCAGAAATATGTGCCACTAGAAACTGAATTTGAATAATTTATATTTGAATTTGAATTGCTCAACTTGAATAATTGCATTAAAAAACTGAATCTGAATCTCATAATTTGAATTTGTATTGTTTAATTTGAATCATTGCATTGAAAAACTGAATCTACATTCAGTTCTCACAATTCAAATTCAGTTCTTGCAATTCAATTTCAATTGTACTGTGCCAGACATCCGGGTCTTCCGGAGGAAGAGCAATCGAGTGCAGATACAAAGAACTCCTTTTCACGTAGCCTACTATTATGGGCTCAAATTAATGCCATAAGTATTTTGTATCTGTAAATAAACTTTGTACTTGTAGAAATATTTTGTGCGTGTGCAAAAAATATTTGTACTTGCAAAAAATATTTGTACTTGCAAAACATATTTGTACTTGTAAAAATATTTTTTGCGTGTGAAAAAAATGTTTGTACTTGCAGAATATATTTGTACTTGCAAAACATATTTGTACTTCTAGATACAAAGCTACAAACTTTTTTTACAAAGCTACAAACTTTTTTTACAAAGCTACAAACTTTTTTACAAAGCTACAAACTTTTTTTACAAAGCTAAAAACTTTATTTACAAAGCTACAAACTTTTTTTTACAAAAGCTACAAACTTTTTTTACAACTACGAGTTTTGGCACTGTTTTGACGTGCCAAAACTAACAGCCAATCAGCGATCTTTGGCACGGGTTTCAAAGGGTTTCTGGAGAGCCAATCAGATCATTGCATCTCCTACCGACGTCGCCGCCATATTGGATGTGGCAAGACTGGGCTGCAAACTAATACAAGTAAATGAACTTATTTTCATAAAGCACCTCTCTACAAAGAAATGTACGTTTTACATCTCATTTATTCATTCACACACGCACTAATATACTTGGGAAACAGTTAGGCACCAAATATAATATATTTAATTTTCTCAGACGGCAAAAATAAGAACTTTATTGATCCCACATAGGAGTAATTCATGTTATATCAGCTATAGAGAACAAGGTAGTGCCGAAAAACAATATATATTCCACGTCAAAACACTGCCAAAATTCGTAGTTGTAAAAAAAGTTTGTAGCTTTTGAAAAAAAGTTTGTAGCTTTTGTAAAAAAAAGTTTGTAGCTTTGTAAATAAAGTTTGTAGCTTTGTAAAAAAAGTTTGTAGCTTTGTAAAAAAGTTTGTAGCTTTGTAAAAAAAGTTTGTAGCTTTGTAAAAAAAGTTTGTAGCTTTGTATCTAGAAGTACAAATATGTTTTGCAAGTACAAATATATTTTGCAAGTACAAACATTTTTTTCACACGCAAAAAATATTTTTGCAAGTACAAATATTTTTTGCAAGTACAAATATTTTTTGCACACGCACAAAATATTTCTACAAGTACAAAGTTTATTTACAGATACAAAATACTTATGGCATTAATTTGAGCCCATATACTATAACCTCTATTTTCTTTCAGCAATATAAACGACCAATGGGAGCTAGATATTTCGAAATTTATTGTGTTTTCTCCATTCGGTGTAAAAAGTGTAGATTTATATCTTGCCGTTTTGTAGAAAAATCTCTGCTTTGTATCTGCAGGAGTTTGGTCCCCTCACTAGTGAGAGGGGTGAGTGAATGATGGAAACGTGTCTTCATAGAAAACCGGGGGCTTGTTCAGCTCTTCTCACGCAGACTACTAAATCTAAAACGTTCTGTTGTCATGTATCAAAGGTCCTCTGGAATCAGAGCTTGTACGTGGTCAGTGGAAATGTTGAGCAAAAGACAAAAGTCCCATTTCCTCACAGCCAGCAGCACAGGGTTGCCACATCTGTTTCATGTGCCGCGCCTGCAGAAAAAACCACAAGACAAACACGGCTTTGAGACAGAATTTCACCTAAACAAACCTTTCCTCCATTACGTAACTTCCCTCACATGTGAATACGTCTTCAGCTGGACTGGCGCTGACATTTGGATCAGAGTTAGTGTGTCCTTTTAAACCTGTGAAAGAAACTGTCTTAATTTAGCAGGTTAATTAGTTTAATATTTATGGAACCAGGCTTTCTGTTTCCACGGACAAAGAACTGGCTCTGGGACCAGAAGAACTGGTTCCAAGGTAGCACCAACTCTTTGCTGGACTAGACCAGGGGTCGGCAACCGCGGCTCTAGAGCCGCATGCGGCTCTTTAGCGCCGCCCTAGTGGCTCCTGGAGCTTTTTATAAAATGTTTGACCTTTCTTTTTTCCTTTTTTTTCTTTTTTTTTCCTTTGTTTTCTCTTTTTTTTTAAACTTTTTTTCTCTTTATTTTCTTCCTGTTTTTCTTCTCTTTTTTTCCTTTTTTCTTCCTTTTTCCTTTCCTTTTTAATCTCAACATTTTGACTTTTTTCTTGAAATTTTGACTTTTTTGTCGACATTTCAACTTTTTTTTTGAAATTTTGACTTTTTCTCAAAATTCTGAATTTTTATCTCAACATGTTGACGTTTTGTCACAAAATTTTGACTATTTCCTTGACATTTCGAGTTTTTTCTCAATATTTCGCCTTTTTTCTCAAAATTCTGACTTTTTTCTCGACATTTCGCCTTTTTTCTGAAAGTGCATAATGAAAAAAAAATCTTCCCCCAGTTATAACTAATATAAAAACATGCAGCATGTGTTGTCTTCATTCTAAGGCTGATACAAGACTTTTCATTTTTTGCGGCTCCAGATATATTTGTTTTTTGTGTTTTTGGTCCAATATGGCTCTTAAACATTTTGGGTTGCCGACCCCTGGACTAGAGAAAAGAACCGCTTACGTAAGCAGAGGAGGAGGATTATTAAGACCAACGGCTATAGAGGGTATGCATGGGCAAAAACAGCTGCAACTAGTGGAGAAGACGCGATAACAGCCGATTATCGGCTTAAATTAAAGGCAGTTGGACTTGACAGTGACCCGTACAGTTACCCCAAGAACCAGTGGTCCATGGACATTAATATTTGGTACAGTTACCCCAAGAACCAGTGGTCCATGGAAATTAATATTTGGTACAGTTACCCCAAGAACCAGTGGTCCATGGACATTAATATTTGGTACAGTTACCCCAAGAACCAGAGGTCCATGGACATTAATATTTGGTACAGTTACCAAGAACCAGTGGTCCATGGACATTAATATTTGGTACAGTTACCAAGAACCAGTGGTCCATGGACATTAATATTTGGTACAGTTACCAAGAACCAGTGGTGCATGGACATTAATATTTGGTACAGTTACCAAGAACCAGTGGTCCATGGACATTAATATTTGGTACAGTTACCAAGAACCAGTGGTCCATGGACATTAATATTTGGTACAGTTACCAAGAACCAGTGGTCCATGGACATTAATATTTGGTACAGTTACCAAGAACCAGTGGTCCATGGACATTAATATTTGGTACAGTTACCAAGAACCAGTGGTCCATGGACATTAATATTTGGTACAGTTACCAAGAACCAGTGGTCCATGGACATTAATATTTGGTACAGTTACCAAGAACCAGTGGTCCATGGACATTAATATTTGGTACAGTTACCAAGAACCAGTGGTCCATGGACATTAATATTTGGTACAGTTACCAAGAACCAGTGGTCCATGGACATTAATATTTGGTACAGTTACCAAGAACCAGTGGTCCATGGACATTAATATTTGGTACAGTTACCAAGAACCAGTGGTCCATGGACATTAATATTTGGTACAGTTACCCCAAGAACCAGTGGTCCATGGACATTAATATTTGGTACAGTTACCAAGAACCAGTGGTCCATGGACATTAATATTTGGTACAGTTACCAAGAACCAGTGGTCCATGGACATTAATATTTGGTACAGTTACCAAGAACCAGTGGTCCATGGACATTAATATTTGGTACAGTTACCAAGAACCAGTGGTCCATGGACATTAATATTTGGTACAGTTACCAAGAACCAGTGGTCCATGGACATTAATATTTGGCCACGAATCCAGTTTCCTGATATTTATATTTACTTAATTTCTACACCGGGGAAATACACGAAGCAAAGCTTGAAGGCGTACAAAAGTCTTGATGCTTGGTCCGACTTCAAAGCAGGATTTTTTGTAGAAATTAAAGTGATGAGGACACCGAACTTTATGATTTGACCGTTTAACGTTAGCTACCCAAAAATCCAACATTACCTGATACAAAATGGGAACCACAAATCCACGTTTCGGTGCCTGGAATCCAGTTGTTTCTGTGAATTGCAGCGATCCATTTGTCTCTCTTAAGCTTATTTTTCGGCAGTCTGTAAACCGATAACTCTGATTTTCGTGCTAAATCTATGAGTACAGTCGATTGCACAACAACTCTTTCCTATTTTAGATGTATTGTCCCATTCAGGAAAAGTGCTTTTGGCAGTCAGCGTTTTCATACCAAGCATCTCATACATGGAACACAGTAGCAAATGTCATATGAGACACACCAACCCTCACCTCCTTCATTAAACACTTAAGAACAAGCTTCTAGAGAATCAAGTCTGCACTCATATTACATCTTAGTGTATTTTATTGTGTTTTCTTCTATTGTGTATTCATTAGTGTATTTTACTGCTGTGTGTCATAATTTCTTGGACTGTATGTAATGTATGTTTGTCTGGAACCTTCTTTTACATCAACCTGCCCCAGGGACTAAAGATGCAAATTAGCCACTGGCTATGATCTAGCATATTTACATGAAAATGTTATTATTAATATGTACTGTCCCTGGTTCTTTTCCTTTAAAAATAATATACAAATACAAAATACAAATACAAAATCAGGACGTTTGGATGGATTTGATCTGACTGGATAAAAAGTCAGGTGGGCGTGTCCCAGACAACTTGACCTATGAACTTTGTCCATTTGCAATTCTGACAACCACTTGTGGTTTAACCTGGAAGTCGGACGGCTGGTGCTCAGGAGGAAAATACTGTAAGCTGTAAAAGGCCTTTTTAGGAAACCTGCCACCCCAGTCAGTGGACACGTACACGAGCTGTGAGATGGACACAGATAACCTGCAGTGGCCAACAAGGAGGTGAAAACCTAAAGAAGCCTTTTAGCTCTGTTAAAACTGTCCACAAACATCCGTAGTTCAATACAAACATGGTGTTGTATACCTTTTTATTTATTTATGTATCTAGCCTTGTTCTTCTATACCTTGTAGTACGGAAGAGTATTAGGGCCAGGCAGGATAAAAATAAAAATAATATTTTAGAGGAGGAAGTTTTTTTTTTCCTTATGCACTTCCAGAAAAAAGTCGAAATGTCGAGAAAAAAGTCGAAAAGTCGAGATTAATGTTGAAGTGTTGAAATGTTGTGAGAAAAAAGTCAAAATGTTGAGAAAAAAGTCCACATTTCGTGACTAAAGTTGAAATGTTGAGAAAAGAGGTGAAATTTCGACTTTATTCATAAAATTTCGACTTTATTCTTGAAATTGAATTTCAACATTAATCTCGACATTTCGACTTTTTTCTCGAAGTAAACAATAAAAAAAAATCTTCCCCTCTCAAATATTTTATCTCCTGCATGGCCCTAATACTCTGAAGCTGCTCATTCCAGGCTGCAGATCCAACACTGGAAACAGAACATAACAGATCTAAAACTGGACAGAAGTCAAGGTTATACGACGTATAGAAAGAGCCCTGGTACCACGTAAAACGTAGGACTCATTGGTACTAAGGACATTTTTTATGGACTATTGAGAAGAACATTGAAAAAAGTATATTTAAATTTTTGCCACAAAAAACACGATAAAAAGTAGATTTGTGAGAGAAAATAATTTCTGGGGGAGACGTTTTATTGTCTGTTTATATAAGATTAAATGCCTTTTATCCCAATAATTTAGTTTTATTGTATTTTATGACTCAATGACTATTGATTTTTAAATCTTTCTTTTAGCTTGATAGTGGAGAAGCTGTTTGTGTTTTTCCACACACTCCGCCTAGAGGTAAATGAATCAATGTGGTTTGGCAGCATTGCAGTACTGAAACTGACCACCAGGTGGCAGCAAAGCTCAACTCTACGCTCAGAGCAGTGACTGAGGTTCAATGAGGAATACAAACAATAACTTGCTTTACCATTATCCATCCGGAAGCGAGTTTTCAGGTCGTGTCCCCACCATCCCAACAGCCTGAAGGAGATAAACAGGTTTTACATTCATGTGAAAATACTAAACAATAAGCAAAAGATGACTTCTGTAGTTGTTGCCATATTGTTTCCTCGTCCAGAGCACTCGAAGGGACTCAAGAAATGAAACTTGCGGGTCTATGGGAGGGGTTGCTGGAGGGGTGGCCGGGGGGGGCCCGGGTGAGGGGCCGTGGCCTGGGCGTCTCCGGTCCATTCTGGGGGGGGCTGGGCTGTGGACGTGGGGCTCCCGCTCGGAGGGCCCGGCTCTGCCTGGGTGGGGGGTGGCTGTCTTCGCTGGGGGGGTATCGCTGCCTTGGTCCGCCGTCGCTGGGCGGGGGCCGCGTGCCCCTGCGTCTGCAGGGCCTTTGGGGTGTCCGGGGGGGTGCGGGTCCGGGGGGCGGGCCTCCCCTGGGGGGAGTCCCGGGGTGGAGTCATTCTCAGGTGTCTATGTCTTATGTCGTCAGTATGAATGAAAGGATGTTGGGCCATTTCCTCCTCCGCCTGGGGGCTCCGGCGGTGCCGGGGGCGCTCATGGAGGTAAGGTGGGGCCCTGGCCCGGCTCGCAGGGCCAGCCCCCGTCAACCTGGATGGCCAGCTGGGGAGCATGGGCGCCTCCCAGGGCCCGTACAGTTACCCCAAGAACCAGTGGTCCATTGACATTAATAGCTCCTGGCTTCGGCCTCCACTCCCCCTCCTGCCCCCCCTACACGATTCACACACACATAGGTCTGAGGTGGCGATACTAACATGATCACTGGTGTCCTGGAGGCCCCAGGTTCAAGTCCCTCACTGAGTTTCCTTTGGCAAAGCATTTTGACTCAAATTCAACCACCATCATTGAAGTGTGTCAAAAAAAGCATTTCCATGTGTCTGACAAGTAGCTCAGAGGATTCGATGACAGCTTTGTATTCCAGAGGTTGAGGGTTTGAAACTCACAGCTGTAAGACTTTTGTGGTTTTGACTCTAAATGTAGATAGAAAAGACTGAAAGAAATCCAGGGAACTACTGACAGCGTAGCTCAGGGTGTCAGAGAGCTGCCTGGGGAGTCAGAGGATACAAGTTCAATCCCCTGGGAGGATCTGGGTCAAAGTGATGAAGCCACAAGTTATGATGGTTCAGTTTTTAAGTCCACCGCCTGAAACCAAAGGTTAAATGCGCTACGAGAACCAGCCTCAGTGTGAAGGGGATTGGTGGCGTGGTGGGTAAGTTCATGGCTGTAAGGCACCAGGAGGTCGGTGCACGCCGGTTCAAACCCAACGCCGGTACCTGGAGCCCTTAAAACTGGAGTCACTGTGGTGGATAGAGGAGGATAGAGGAGGATAGAGGAGGATGGAGGAGAGAGAGGGAAAGGGGAGGAGGTGAGGGTGTCTCCTCCCCGAAATACTGGGACACAAATGCTGGGTGTTATGGAGGAGGAAGCAGGAACAGAGAGGATTTTACTGCTGAGACTAGAAGACGATAGAGTAAGTTATTCTAAGTATTCGGAAACTAAGTGACATAAGTAGTAAGAAACTAACTGGGTTTCTTATGCACGTTAGTAACTTAATTTATACTTTTGTACGTAACTAAGTTTCTGAGTACTTAGAATAACGTACGGACTCTTCTAGTCTCGTGTTGAGCAGTAAAACCCCCTCTTCTCCTGCTTCCTCCTCCATAACACCCAGCCTTTGTGTCCCAGTATTTCGGGGAGGAGACACCCTCACCTCCTCCCCTTTCCCTCCATCCTCCTCCATCCTCCTCTTCCCCACCACAGTGACACCAGTTTTAAGGGCTCCAGGTACCGGCGAGGGGTTTGAACCGGCGTGCACCGACCTCCTGGTGCCTTACAGCCGTGAACTAACCCACCACACCACCGATCCCCTTCACACTGAGGCCGGTTCTCGTAGCACATTTAACCTTTGGTTTTAGGCGGTGGACTTAAAAGCTGAACCATCATAAGTTGTGTCTCCATCACTTTGACCCAGATCCTCCCAGGGTTTGAACTTGTATCCTCTGACTCCCCAGGCAGCTCTCTGACACCCTGAGCTACGCTGTTGGTAGATCACTGGATTTCTTTCAGTCTTTTCTATCTACATTTAGAGTCAAAACCACAAAAGTTTTTCAGCTGAGAGTTTCAAACCCTCAACCTCTGGGTTACAGAGCTGTCATCTAACCCTCTGAGCTACTTGTGAGACACATGGAAATGTGTTTTTTTTTAAGCTTTACACTTCAATGTTGGTGGTTGAATTTTAGTCAAATGCTTTGCCAAAGGAAACTCAGTGAGGGACTTGAACCTGGGACCTCCAGGACACCAGGGATCATGTTAGTCCACTGAGCTTTTTACCAGCTGGTTTTCCATCGTGTTAGGCCACGTTTACACATAGGTTTTGAAAAATATCATAATTTACATGAACCTGCATAAATATCTGTTAAGGTGCTATGAGCATCCAAACCTACAGGGGGCAGTGTAACGAGAAGATAAAGTCATGCTAACAATACTTCCAAGATGAACGAGAGCCTTTCATTTGGAGTGACAGAGAAGTGGAGTTACTTCTCAACATTTTGACTTTTTTCTTGAAATTTCGAATTTTTTCTAAAAATTTTGACTTTTTTCTTGACTTTTTTCTCAAAATTTGGACTTTTTTCTCAAAATTTGGACTTTTTTCTCAAAATTTCAACTTTCTTCTCGACATTTCGACTTTTTTCTCAAAATTTCGACTTTTTTCTCAAAATCTTTTTTTTTTTTTAATTTTGACTTTTTTCTAAAAAATTCAGCTCTTTTCTCTAAATTTTGACTTTTTTCTCAAAATGTTGTCTTTTTTCTCGACGTTTCTTTTTTTTTTCAAAATTACTCAAAAACTGATATTTCCCCCTCTACGTTTTGAAAAATACCATCATTTACATTAACCTGCATACCTGCATCAATACGCTGTTAAGGTGCTATGAGCATCCAAACCTACAGGGGGCAGTGTAACGAGAAGATAAAGTCATGCTAGCCAATCAGAATCCTGGAAAAAAACATCAACAAATGACACGAGTAACTTCCAGTTACTTCCAAGATGAACAAGAGTCTTTCGTTTGGAGTGACAGAGAAGTGGAGTTACTTTTAAGTGTGACGTTAGAATATAAAACAGGTAAAATACAAGAAAATATTGACGGTGGCCAAACAAATTGTTGGCCGGAGTTTTCAGAAGTGATGGTTTTTGGAGACTTTGAGCTTCGTTTTCGTGTAAACGAACGGCCAAAACGCATGAAAACACCACCGTTTTTGCTACGTGTAAACAGGGCCTTATTGTCTATAGGTGAGGGCTACAGTGGCCATGTCCCCATGGTCACGGAAAGCAAGAAAAATGTTTCAGCTGTGGAATTATTTTAAAGTCAGTGAAACTGACGTCAGAGTTGCCACTTGGCGAACTTGGTGAAGTAGCGCGAGGAGGGAATAAACCGTCGTCATTTAATACCACAAACTTAAAGACCCACATGAAGATGCAGGATTCCGCCGTCTGGTTTCACAACTGCTATAATCCAACTAACCGGCGCTACTTTTCAGATGTCTTTCTGTCTTTTCAGCAGCGAAAGCAGACACTTAGGCCATGTCCCAATTCTCCCGCCCTCGTTTTCTTCACTAACCCTAAATTTTGCGCGTTCCCGTGAGGGTAGTGGTGTCCCAATTCCTCTTTTCACCTAGGGGGAGGGGGCATAACAAGGGCGAGGGGCTGAAAATAGCCCTTTCACATCGAGTGATTTCAGATGCTGACTTCCCGAGTGAGGGGTTATAAAAATTTCCCAGAATGCTTTTCGTCGTCATTTGCAGACTGAATCCAAAAAAAAAACATGGCGGACATTTTCTTATTTTTGTGTGAATAAAATCAATATTTTGAGTTAGTTTCTGCATAAAAATGCATTTTGATAAAATTTCTAGCGAGAAATATATATTTTACTTTCATAATATTCACTCAGTGAATGTACATAATCCCTTTTTTGTCCGTTGTTCGCGAAGATCGCGCTGGAATAAAGGCTGTTAGGTTACGCTGTAGGCTACGTAGCCTACGCCGTAGGCTACGTAAACTACGCCGTAAGCTACGTAAGCTACGCCGTAGGCTCTGTGTCGATTTGACTCGCCGACCGAGGGCAAACATCATTTGCAGACTCGTCTCAGATTGTGACCAAGGGAGCAAACATTTTTTTCGTGGGAAATAGAGAGAAATAATCCTGTGACTCGTCAGATTTGTTTTGGATGTTTCTGATATAATAGTTTTCAGAAACCACAAAGCTGTTATCTGGCTAATTTACACACTTTCAGATAAAGCTGAAGTGAAGATAGCGGAGCTGTTTTATGGTTCCGCGTTACACCAACGCAGAGCCTACGGCGTAGGTTACGCGGCCACGCGCGCCGTACGCCGTACCCTACGCCGTAGGCTCTGCGTCGATTTAAAGCGGACCCATAAGCTCCGGAGCCGGCAGGCAGAAATCTCTAAATTTTCGGAGCAAATTTCCTAACAGGCGTAGCTACAACTGTTAGATTTCATCTATTAAACCGACATCTTCCTAAATTATTTATTTCAGCCAGCGTAATTCTCAACAGAGCTGCAGGTTTCTCTCCCGGGCTGACGGCGTGGGTCGACCCAGCGATCACGTCTGTACTCGGGCTGTGAGCTGCTGCTGCTGTTACCATGGTAACAGCTGCTGCTGCTCCCCGGGGCCGGGGGCTCTTCTCATCTCCGAAAACGTCGAGTCAAATTTCTTAACAGGCGTTATTTGGATAAACTGAGCCCAGGTTGGGGATCTTAACGGTTACCTTTACGCATGAAAAAATATTAAAACTTAATAAAGTGGCATATTAACAGTGCTACAGCTGAAATTAAAACAGCTTTTGGCTCTCAGCTTCCTGTTCAGGTTAGGGATGAAAACGAGGGGGAGTAGGAGAATTGGGACAGGCCCCTGGGCCAAGTGCCCTAGATCTCAAGTGCCCTAAAATCTCCCCCTTCTTTTTTAGGGGTAGGGAAGAAAAGAAGGGCGAGTGAAGAAAAGTAGGGGGAGTATTGGGATTGGGCCTTAGAAACTGAGTATTGATTGATTGAATATTTAGGACCAAGGCCTCAGGGCAGAGAGCTTATTTCCATTGTGGTCCTGTGTGTTGTCTTCAGTATGCCTAATATGAAAAATACAAACATATTAGGTATTGGAACCGGTATCGACAGATATGACCCTGAAAATATCGGATATCGGTCATAATTTCAATATCGTGCATCTCTAGTTATAAATGGTCCTCTTTTGAATATCTTTAGATTATTGTCTCCTCCTCAGAGCAAGTTACAATAAATCTTTTCTTCCACAACAAGACTGAGGATGATGATCATGTGACCTTAAAGGGGTCACAACTGTCAGAGTGAAGAAAGAAAGCAACATCCAAACCAGAAACATGAAGAAAGTAATGTTGCCGTTATAGTGTTCAATGACTGTTTTTTGTCCGTTTTATTGCTTCATCAAATCTATCAAATCCTCAGACACAATGTTTCTGGGAAAGTTCCTTTTTTTAAAGCCATGTCCGTTTTATTGCATTATCAATCACATGGTGTCAGAAGGACAAAGGGCCGGCTCTTCAGGTAGATGCACGAGTATATTAAAAGAGTGAGCAGACTGTAAAGACAACACTTCTTTATTGAAGGCAGAGACGAACATTTTACATTCTGTCTCAGAAGACAAAGGTGCAACCCAACCCTCCACTGTACAGGTAGACCACACTCTCACTGCAGACTTTCTTTTAATGTTCATGTAAACTTTGCTGGAAATCACATATAAATAGTGTAAAATCAAAAATGTCTTAAACCCTAGCAATATTAAGTAAAACAAATTATATCTTCTGTCAAAGAGCACAGTTTTTGATGTATTGCTCCCAGAGGTGGTAGCCAAAAATTGTACTCAAGTAAAAGTACTGTTACTTCAGAATAATATGACTCAAGTAGAAGTAAAAAGTAGTCATCCAAATAATTACTTGAGTAAAAGTAAAAAAGTACTTGGTGAAAAAACTACTCAAGTACTGAGTAACTGTTGAGTAACGTCTTATTTATTTTTTTAACACAACCATTCAAACAGACAAAAGTACAAAATAATCATCTTCAGGCAAATTAAATCAATAAAATAATACAATAAATTAAAATTAATAAAAAATAAAAAATATCTTAAATTAAAATAATCTTAAAGTAAATTCTAGTACTTTAATAAATAATAAAATAAATAAAATATTAACAGAATAAAAAAAATAAAAAAATAAATTAAGCACAAGTAGCACAAAATTTCAAGCCTTTGTACTTTTCTTTTTTAACCAGGCAGAACTAGAACAAACATGAACTCATAGAAACTCTGTGTGTGTTTGAGTCTGTGTAAATGTGACAAAACATGCAAAAACAAACATTTTTCCCAAAGAATCACCCAGTGATGTCATGAGATTGACGCGTACGTGGAAAAAAGGGATAAAAGAAAAGTAACAGCTCAACGTAGCCTAATGTAGCGGAGTAAGAGTAACAGTTTCTTCTTCACAAATCTACTCAAGTAAAAGTAAAAAGTACAGTGATTCAAAACTACTCCTAAAAGTACAAAATTTCCCAAAACTTACTCAAGTAAATGTAACGGAGTAAATGTAACTCGTTACTACCACCTCTGATTGCTCCATACATGACTTATTGTGTGGAGGTTTGGGGTAACACCTATAAAACAAATACAAACCCTATTTTTTTATTTCAGAAAAGAGCTTTGAGGATAATTAATTGATCTGACTATTATGAACCAACAAATACTCTCTTTATTAAATATAATACTTAAAAATTCCATGATATAGTAGAGCAGAAAACTGTTTTGTTTATCTTTAAAGCCCAGCAGAAACTACTACCAAACTACATTAAGGATTTGTTCCAAATAAAAGAAACCCGCTCTGACCTGAGGGGGAAACTCATGTTTGAGACGACGACAGCAAGAACAAATATTAAAAAGAGATGTACATCAGTTAAGGCTAGAGAAATATGGAATAGTTGTGACAACGACCTAAAAATGTGTAGTTCTATCTACAAGTTTAAGGAAATGTTTAAAGAAAATATTGTAAATAAATATAAAACACTATAACTGTAAAGTATATTATCAAAAACCTTCTAGAATCTGAAACGTCAATTTTATATTTTGTCTTATTTATTTTTGTCTTCTTTATGCATTGTTTGATTCCACGGATTAATGCTAATTTTTCATATTTAAGCTGATCACAAGATAAAAAAGGTGGGCATTATAAGCTACGGCTTCAGCCTACACCTTTTTAACTTTAACTTTTTCATTTCTTTTGTAAAAAACAAAACGAAAATAAAGATAATTAATTAATTAATTAATTAATTAATTAATTAATTAATTCATGTAGGTTTATATCTAGTGACTATTTTACAAAGGGAAAAAATATTATGTTTTTATATCCTTTTATGATATTATGCCCAAGCACTTACAGTGCGAATGCCGTATTGTATCTGAAGGAACTTTTCTAGTTTTTATTCTCTCGAAATGAGGGCCTTTTTGCCCCCCTAAACGTGCCCCAAAAGTCACCAAATTTTGCACGCAAGTCAGGCCTGGCGAAAAATTTGATATTTAATGGTTTGCATTAATGGGCGTGGCCTAATGGCTCAACAGCACGAAAATCGGTACACACCTGTATCATGTCACAACTTAAAGAAAAGTCTCTTGGCGCCATGGCTGAAACCGAACAGGAAGTCGGCCATTTTGAATGAATCGTGTAATTTTGGCGCAATGTATGCCATTTCTTCGGCAGTTAATGCGGCCTGAACCGTAACGTGCACCCAGGTGTGTTATACATCAAAATGTGCGTCTCCATCCTGCGACGACGCACATTACTTTTCTCAGTAAAAAACCTTACCGTGGCGACGCTAGACGCCAAAAAGCGCGCCCCCTTCGTCTGATTGGTCCATATCTGATAGTTCCTACTTTCTGCCATAACTTTTGAATGGTTTGATATAGAGAGTCGTGGGTGGTTTCATCCGCTAAATGTCCAGTTCTGAAGAATCTACATCAAGTCATACAAGCTTCCACTGCAGCCTGAACGTGCACAATGGTGGAGGACCGTTCATCGCTGCTTGCAGCTTTAATTAAAATGAAATGTACGGTATTGTTGAAATGCCTAGAGGGGGCATTTTTTGTGATTTAGCGCTAGATAAATAAAGCATAATTTAAATAGTTTAAAAACAGGTAAAATAATATAACAATAGATAAGAGTTTGATGATATTTCACGTTTTCGGGTTAGTATCGAACACTTGTCCAATTTACATTAACTTTACATTTAACATTTTCAAAATATATCACAATTTTATTGCATCATTTACAGAACATTACTGACTTTTTGAACAGCATCCCTCTCAACCCTTTTGCATCAGCCAGTTGGAGTGGGTACAAATATCTCCATCAGTCCAGGATTGTGTGTCTAAACCAGCTGTACTTGTTTCCAGCTCTCAGGACCAGAGCCTGTCTTCTCCAGACTACAAGATGAGAACTGCAGTATGTGCCATCCTTCTCCTGATGCTTCTGTGTCAAGGTGTGTGGGATCCAGACAAACTTTTATACATGTCTCATAAGAGATAATTCTCTGCTTTTTTAGTACGGTAGCTGGTCACACTGATCTTATACATCAGTAATTACTGTCAAAACGTAATTGTCATAACATCCCCTGACACAGTAGGTCTCACCACTCCAACTTGTTACAGCAGTGATTATAGCACAGTTTCTCTGATTACTGTGGTTATTGCAGCCACTGTAAAAGGTTTTCCTTACTGTGTCCCAGGAGAAGCTCTGAGATGCAACCGCTGCTGGGCGGGTGGGAGCAGAACGTGCACGCCCACATGGCCACAAACCTGTTGGGGAAAAGATGATGTATGTGCTCTCGTCAAATTCAGATGTAAGTAGTCGATGGAGGTTGGATGGTTCCTCTGGGAAACCTAAATCATGATAAATCAATTATCTTAACCATTACAGAGCTGTCAGGACAATCTATTTATAATTGAAGAGATCTCTTCTGAAAGAGTTTAGTGGAAGTGGAAGGAACATTTTTCTGTTTTTAATCTCATGTGAAGTTAGTGTGACTGTCTAAGTTAGTTGAGTTGAGTGTTTATCCTCCAAATTTTTACATTTTACTGCAACATTTTTTTTTTCATTTTAAATTATTTTCTATGTTGAGCTGGAGAGAAGATATTATGCCATATATTTGTATTTATTTATGTGGTTCAAGTTTGGTACAATAAACTCAGTCTAATTCAACATATTTCCTATGTTGCAGTTTAATTTAGACTCTGGAGAATGAAACTTTAGAACTTGTGAACTTCACTGCTGAAATGGAATATTGAGATAAATGTTGGAGAACTTAAAAAAGAGACTTTATTTATAAGGACTGAAGGATTATTACAAACAAGAGGGAACATTAGGACATAAAAAAACCCAGAGTGTTGTAATTTATCCCTAAAGTTTTGATGAAGGTTGACATAAATATCCTGATATAACCTACTGCTGATTTCACTGAATGAGTGAATAATGCTATGCTGGCAGTTTCCTTTTATCAAGTATGTTCACATTCAGAGTGTAATTTATTACCCTTTTTTTTCATTATAGCAAGTATGGTTCGTGAATGCATGCACAGGTGGGTGTGTGAGGGATATAAGGCATCACCTGGCATATCTGCAAGATGCTGCAGCACCGACCTCTGCAACTGAGCCTCTTCATCCCCGGCTGGACCATCATCTCTGATCTATGGAAGCTTCTCTGTTGGATCCACTCTGTTGCATTCACATGAAAATATGTTTGAATTGTTTTGAATAAATGAAAAGAGAATTCATTGATTTGTCCACCTTGTCATCATGAATTCAAATAAACATGGATACATGGATGGATTCATTCACACTTTTAACCAGTAAACTTGAAATGTCTGAACATCAGTACTTCAAAACCTTCAATTATCAGGACTGGTGAAGGGTACTTTACTTTCAGATCTTATTCTGATACTGGTCTTTGTAAAGCTGAACAAGCAGGTCCCAGATGTAAAGCTTGTTCCTGCTGACATCGTTAAATGTAACAAATGTTGAAAATTGACAGAATGATCATCAGAAATCCCTTCAGCTTTACAACTATGTTCTCTGGGCATCTTTCAGTCAGCTTATATTATCAGTTAATGTTTCTAACCTAATTTTTCACAATTGATACATAATTGGCCCACACTTGAATCATAAATATATAATGTTAGGTAGATTCTACAAAGGGCTTCTTAATGTCTTTCTCCTTTGCTCATGAACAGACCGTGGTGTAGCAGGTAGAATATTCTCCAACTTTGGGATCAGGCTCATTGTTCCTCTTTTGAATGTCTTTAGATTATTGTCTCCTCCTCAGAGCAAGTTACAATACATCTTTTCCTCCACAACAAGACTGAGAATCAGGATCATTTGGCCTTCACCTTCGTCTGGTGTTAGGGTCGCCACCGACCCTTTCTTAGGTTTTAAATTAATAAAACTACCACAAAAATGCGTTTATTGCATCAAGGCTTTTTGACTTTGTCAGGAACCTCTATTTCAACAAAATAATATATATATTTTTTTTCACTAAATTATAAAATGCTCTGATTAAAATTGTTACCTTTGTGGTGTTGGGGTCGGTTTCGACCCGGTTACAAAATACGCTTATAAAGCAATAATTAGAGCAAAACTGAAATAATAACTTCACTGTCAGACAGCCAGCTCCTCTCCCAGTCACGTGAGCTTCAGTGGATTCTCATTTTGGATTTTTGTTTTCCAGTTTACCTGCACATAAACAAAAACAAATAAAGTCGGGCATGTCCAGCCATGTAGGTCAATTCACTCATTTCACTTGCCGAGTGCACATCTCCAATTTGCAGCATGCAAAGATGAGAAGAAGATTTACAGTAAGCCAAGTTCTGGACTATATTTTTGGTGAAAATGATAGAGACGACAATGAGCAGCATAGTGATGCAGAGGAGCAGGATTCTGAGGAGGAAGACGATGTGGAGTATCATCCAGAAGATACTGACACATCTGGTGGGTCTGACGAAGAGGTCACTGGTGCTGAAGCTTATCCTGCTGAAAAATTAAAGTCCAAAAATGGAAAGATACTTTGGAGCTCAGTACCTGATGATACATGGCAGGGCAGCTGCTGAAAATGTCATCAAAAAGACCCCTGGAATCACAAGGTTTGCTTTGACAAGCGTCAGTGATATCAAAACATGTTTTGAGCTATTTATGCCATTGTCAATAAAAAGAGTCATAATTGCTATGACAAACCTTGAAGGGAAAAAAGTCCATGGCGACATGTGGAAAGACATGGATGAGGAATGCCTGGATGCTTGTATTGGTGGTGTTCTTCTTGCTGGAGTGTACAGATCCTGCAATGAGTCCACTGATCTCTGGGATGCATCGACAGGCAGAAATATTTTCCGGGCAACAATGTCACTTCAGACCTTTCGAATGATGTCACGAGTCCTCAGATTTGACAACAGGGATACCAGAGCAATATCTGACAAGTTTGCCCCCATCAGGGATGTCTGGGAGAAATGGGTACAGCTCCTTCCACTGATGTTCAACCCAGGGCCAAAGGTGACAGTGGATGAACGTCTTCTCCCTTTCCGAGGAAAATGCCCCTTCCGGCAATACATACCCAGTAAGCCAGGGAAGTACGGCATTAAAATCTGGACAGGCTGCGATGCCAAAAACAGCTATGCCTGGAACCTACAGATTTACACAGGCAAAACTGCGAGTGGCATCCCTGAGAAGAACCAAGGAAAACGCTTGGTCCTTGATTTGACTACTGGCATGCAGGGTCACAATATCACTTGTGACAATTTTTTAAAGTTCTATTGCTGAAAAATACTTTTTTTTCCCATTTCCTTGAAGTAAATGTATATGGGTCAAAAATTGACCCATAACACCATAGATGTTACTATAGTATACACTAGGAGCAGGTCACTGCTACATACTATATAGCAGTGACCTGCTATATAGTAGGCTCCATACTAGGCCCCATCCTCTTTCTGCTGTACGTTTTACCCCAAGGGGAAATCAAAACCAACCATAATATCTTCTTCCACTGTTATACAGATGATGTCCAGCTGTATCTCCCCTTCAGGGTTGATGGGCAGGCTGCACTCCATCCACTGCTTTACTGTCTGGCTGACATCAAAGCATGGATGGGTAGAAACTTCCTCAACCTCAACGAGAGCAAGACCGAGACCATTGTTTTTGGAAAAACCTCTCCAGCCTTCTCTATCAATACCCTGGGCCCTCTCGCCTCTAACATCAGGCCCTCTGGCAGAAATCTGGGCTTGATTTTCAACAGTACCTTTAAGTTTGAGCAGCAGGTCAGTGCAGTAGTTCGTAAAAGCTTCTTCCACCTGAGAACCATTTCTGTGGCAGAGTGGAGGAGCTGCAGCCACTCAGGCTGACGGGACACAGGTGTGGCCCGTCAACCTCTCCACCCTGCCAGCCTTATAAGAGGAGAAGCTGCTGCTGAGACTGGTGGTCAGACTGAAGCTGAAGGGTGATGCTGTGAAGGAGCTGGAAGCACGTGTCTTGGGTGATTATAATAAAAGGCAGGCAGGGTAGAGGCACGGCAGCCACTCAGGCGGATGGGACACAGGTGAGTGTGTCCCATCAACCTCTCCACCCTGCCACAATTTCCAAGGCCAAAGCCTACCTGCCACAGAGCGATCTGGAGAGAGTCATCCATGCTTTCGTCACTTCACAACTGGACTACTGCAACGCCCTGTATACCGGCATGGACCAATCTCAACTCCGACGCCTGCAGTTAGTTCAAAACTCAGCCGTGCTATATGTGCTATACAAATAAAATTTGACTTGACTAATTAATAATATTAAAAAGAAAAGATAAATGAAACAAATGGATTTAAGAGATGTGTTCTAATACCCCTCAGTAATAGCAAGGTAACACAACAACCTTTTATTTATTCATATGATTCTCCTGAGGCTTTTTTTACCAGTTTTTAAAATTGAAATCAAGGGCTATACTAACAAAAAAAGGCCCAGAGTCCCACACCAAGAATATTAAAACCAATATTTTCATGGATAAGGAAGCCTAACAATGTAACCAAGAGATGAGAAACAAATTGGATGATGGATAATTGCTTTTAGTGTATTTTAGAGATGATTTAAAACACGGGTCAAAACCGACCCGTTAACATCGGAGATGGTAACAGAAAGCTAAAAGGGGTCACAACTGTCAGTGTGAAGAAAGAAAGCAACATCCAAACCAGAAACATGAAGAAAGTAATGTTGCCGTTATATTGTTCAATGTCTTTTGTCCGTTTTATTGCTTCATCAAAGCCTCCGTCAAATCCTCAGACACAATGTTTCTGTGAATGTTCCTCTTTTTAAAGCCATTTTGTTGTAGTCAGTGTTGACCAATCACACGGTATCAGAAGGACAAAGGGCCGGCTCTTCAGGTAGATGCACGAGTATTAAAAGAGTGAGCAGACTGTAAAGACAACACTTCTTTATTGAAGGCAGAGACGAACATTTTACATTCAGCCTCAGAAGACAAAGGTGCAACCCAACCCTCCACTGTACAGGTAGACCACACTCTCACTGCAGCCTTTCTTTTTAATCTTCATGTAGGTTTTTAATGTTAATGTAGATTATTTTTTATTCCCCTTTTCTGGGTATAAATAGTTGGACCTATAAAATATACATTTTATCTAAATGTGCAAACCCCCAGACCGGTTGAGGCGTCTGGCCGTCCTTCCTGAGTTTCTCTCTATAGTCTCCTGCTCAGGATGAGGTTGGTATCGAGGGAAAGAATTGATGCTACAATCTGATGGTTTCTAAAACGAGACAATAATTATCATGAATGTTTTTTTACTGGCCTTGTATTAATTGGACTAATTTAAAATAAAATTAACTGTATTGGTGAAGTTTTGTGACTTTGCGCTAGATAAATAAAGCTCAATTTAAATAATTTAAATAAAAACAGATTAAATAATATAACAATAGACAAAAGCATAGATAAAAGTTTGACATTGACATATGGAATATGGACTCAGGTTTCCTGATTTATAACTTTCGAAGATAGAACTCAACAACTTTTTTCAAAAGATATCACAATTTTATTGCATCATTTACAGAACATTACTGACTTTTTGATCAGCATCCATCTCAACCCTTTTGCATCAGCCAGTTCTAAGGATGATGGAGTGGGTACAAATATCTCCATCAGTCCAGGATTGTGTGTCTAAACCAGCTGTACTTGTTTCCAGCTCTCAGGACCAGAGCCTGTCTTCTCCAGACTACAAGATGAGAACTGCAGTATGTGCCATCCTTCTCCTGATGCTTCTGTGTCAAGGTGTGTGGGATCCAGACAAACATTTCTACATGTCTCATAAGAGATAATTCTCTGCTTTTTTAGTACGGTAGCTGTAATTGTCATAACATCCCCTGACACAGTAGGTCTCACCACTCCAACGTGTTACAGCAGTGATTATAGCACAGTTTCTCTGATTACTGTGGTTTTTGCAGCCACTGTAAAAAGTTTTCCTTACTGTGTCCCAGGAGAAGCTCTGAGATGCAACCACTGCCGCTCATATTGGAACAGACCGTGCAAACCTCTGATAGAAGTCTGTCGGGGACGTTCTGATGTATGTGGTTTAGTCACATTCAGAGGTAAGTCTTGGGGTTGAGTGTTTCCAGTGGGGAAACTAATTTATGGTTAGTCAATTATCTAAAGCATTACAGAGATGTCAGGACAATAAATTTATAACTGAGGAGATCTCTTCTGAAATAGAGTTTAGTGGAAGTGGAAGGAACATTTTTGTGTCTTTTTCTTTTTTTTTTTCCCTTGTCTGCACACATATTAATGATTGATACCATGACGGTAGAAACCAAAAGCATATATAAGTGCATTATTACTATATTTAATATATATACATATATATACGCATACATATGCGTACACATACATAAATATACACATACAAACCCAGTGATTTTTTTTTTTTTTGGGGGGGAGGGGGGGTGATGACATCCACTGCCAATCCAGGAAGCAGGAACACACGGAAACACACGTCAAGCACTGGAAATCTGCAACAAAAAACCACAAACAGAACACGAAACCGGCACGGAGCCAACCAAAACAACAACAGCAATCGACCTAAATCTTGAGATCTGATCGCAGTCTGAGCTAAGCTACCGCTACCGCTACCTAACCCCAAAAACTAGAGAGGCAGCATGCAGGTGAACAAGCCAGTGTGTATGTCTATGTGTGTGTGTGTGTGTGTGTGTGTGTGTGTGTATGTATATGATCATGCGTGTGTGTGTGTGTGTGTGTGTGTGTGTGTGTATATGTTTGTGTGGCTGTGTAAGTTTGTGTATATGCATGTGACTAAGTGGCTATGTGTGTGTGTGTGTGTGTGTGTGTGTGTGTGTGTGTGTGTGTGTGTGTGTGTGTGTGTGTGTGTGTGTAATAAACCAAACAAAGCTCCACCTGAAGTGTATCTATAGTGGGGGAGGGGGGGGAGCAACCCCGCCACCCGCGAGACCAGAGGCCGACACGGAAGAGCCCGGAACCCAGGCCACCGGCAACCCCACAGAGGAGAGAAGCAGGAGGGAGGCAACCCACCGCCTGCGAGGCCCCCCCCGAGGGGTCCGCGGGCAGGGCCCCCACGGCGCGGGAAGAAGCAGCCAGGGATCCCGCGGCGGCGGACCGCGACCCAGGCAATCCCCGGCCACCCGGTCCGGGCCGGACACGCGGCCAGGAGGCCCTCACCCTTCAGGCCAACGACCCCCACCCAGCAGGGGGCCAGCCTGCCCGGAGAGACAGAGCCGCCCCGGCCGCCGACGCGGGCAGGCGCACCCGCCCCCCACGAAAGTGGCCCTCCAAGACCAGAGGGGCGCCCCGCCGCAGAGGCAGCGGGGGGGACCGGAAACGGCCCGGAGAGAGGGAACCCCCCAACAAGGCGACACCCGTGTAGGCCCGACAACGGAGGGCCCCAGACCCAGGCATCCCATTCATTCATCCATTCAACTATCCGATATCTATACTAATAATGATATGATATACTATACATAATAATAATACTAATAATAATAATAATAATAATAACCATCTTTGTATAATATAATATTGATAAATTATTAAGTTTTGATGTCCTGCCAATGGAGACCCAAATCCTCCATGGCAGGACCCTTCCATACCGCATTCTCACCGACACAGACACACAATCATGCACCGTTTTTGTGTCTTTAATCTAATGTGTAAGTTAGTGTGATCGTCTAAGTTTTTATCCTTAACATTTTACTGCAACATTTTTTTGTACATTTAAATTATTTTCTATGTTGAGCTGAAGAGAAGAGATTATGCCACAGATTTTTATTTATTCATGTAGTTTGAGTTTGCTAAAATAAATTCAGTCTAATTCAACCTATTTCCTATGTTGCAGTTTAATTTTAGACTTTAGAGAAGGAACCTTCAGAACTTATGAACTTCACTGCTGAACTGGATAATTGAGATAAAAGTTGGAGAACTTAAAAAAGAGACTTTATAAGGGCTGAAGGATTAATACAAACAAGAGGAAAGATTAGGACATAAAAACCCAGAGCGTTTACTTTTATCCGTTAAGTTTTGATAAAGGTTTGTAAAGGATAAAGATAAAGGATAAGTGAAAAAAATATAAGAACGAAGGACAGATACCTGGTAAAAATATTACTAACAGCAGCTAAGAAAGCTATCACGAAGAAATGGGGAAGGGAAGACCCCCCTACTCAAGAACAATGGATTCAACTGGTCAAGGAAATCTACACAAACGAAAAAATGATACATCGCTTAAGGCTACAGGAAGCCCAGTTCAAAGAGAAATGGACGAGATGGACAACATTTATGACTGAACGACAAAACAAAAAAAATGGAATGAAAATGGAATATGAACAGATTGCTTGGAAAGTGACTCCCATTTATTTTTTTAAATGTGTTCTGTACTTGTTTTATTACTATTTTGATTGAGTTGTCCCACCTTTGTAAAGGAAAAAATTTCAATAAAAACTAAAGTGAAAATTTTTTTTTTGATAAAGGTTGACATAATCTTTATTTATAACGTCCTGCTGATTCCATTAAAAGAGTAAATAATGCTACACTGGTAGTTTCCTTTTAATAAAACATGTTCAGATTTAGATTAAATATGAATGTAATATTTTTTTCTTTTCTTCATTATAGGTGGCTCAATTCGTAAATGCATATCCAAGAGGTCGTGGGCGTGTCAGAGAAATAACGGAATCCCTTACTATGCACGATGCTGCAGCACCGACCTCTGCAACTGATCCTCTTCATCACCGGCTGGACCATCATCTCTGATCTCTGGAAGCTTCTCTGTTGGATCCACTCTGTTGCTGTCAGATGAAAGTGTGTTGGACTTGTTTGAATAAAAGAAAAGAGAATACATTGATTTGTCCACCTTGTCATCATGAATTCAAATAATCATGGATGCATGGATGGATTCATTCACACTTTTAATCAATAAACTTGAAATCTCTGAACATCAGTACTTCAAACTTACCTCTAACTTTAACTTTTGCAACTTCTTAGCTTCTTCTCGACTTCTTTACAATGTTTTAAGTCTTATCCTCTTCCAGATTGAAAGCTGACTTCATTTAGCCGTTAATAGATTCAATTTGATAAACTTATAGGTGAGAAGCTTCCACAACAAGACTGAGGATTGTTCATTCGAGAAAAAAAAAAAAAAACAAGAAAAAAGTCCAGAAAACAAATCCAGGTGGGCATTCCACCACATAAAGAAAAAAACAACATCAAAACACATATTTCAAGTTACATGTCTGAAAGGGAGTGGGAGGAAGTATAAACGTATTTTGTATGAATATATATCATTATTACAAAATAACCTGTTTAATACAAGATGTAAACTCTATCATAAATATAATATAACTATGATATAAATATAATACTTATATCTAAGTATATAAACATACAAAGACACACACACAGCTGGTGATCTTTAAACACAGTCTTCACTTTTATACCTCAAATAAACCATTTCTTTGTATTTCTTCTTAAATTGTTTTATGTTTGTACATTCTTTTAACTCCAAATTCAAACTATTCCACACTCCAACTTGTTACAGCAGTGATTATAGCACAGTTTCTCTGATTACTGTGGTTTTTGCAGCCACTGTAAAAAGTTTTCCTTACTGTGTCCCAGGAGAAGCTCTGACATGCAACCACTGCCGCTCAAGTTGGAACAGACCGTGCAAACCTCAGATAGAAATCTGTCGGGGACGTTCTGATGTTTGTGGTCTCGTCACATTCAGAGGTAAGTCTTTGGTTGGGGTTGAATGTTTCCAGTGGGGAAACTAATTTATGGTTAGTCAATTATCTAAAGCATTACAGAGATGTCAGGACAATCAATTTATAACTGAGGAGATCTCTTCTGAAATAGAGTTTAGTGGAAGTGGAAGGAACATTTTTCTGTCTTTAATCTAATGTGAAGTTAGTGTGACCGTCTAAGGTAGTTGAGTATTTATCCTTAACATTTTACTGCCACATTTTTTTGTTCATTTAAATTATTTTCTATGTTGAGCTGAAGAGAAGAGATTATGCCACAGATTTTTATTTATTCATGTAGTTTGAGTTTGCTAAAATAAATTCAGTCTAATTCAACCTATTTCCTATGTTGCAGTTTAATTTTAGACTTTAGAGAAGGAACCTTCAGAACTTATGAACTTCACCGCTGAACTGGAATATTGAGATAAAAGTTAGAGAACTTAAAAAAGAGACTTTTAGGGCTGAAGGATTAATACAAACAAGAGGAAAGATTAGGACATAAAAACCCAGAGTATTTACTTTTATCCGTTAAGTTTTGATAAAGGTTTGTAAAGGATAAAGATAAAGGATAAGTGAAGAAAATATAAGAACGAAGGACAGATAGCTGGTAAAAATATTACTAACAGCAGCTAAGAAAGCTATCATGAAGAAATGGGGAAGGGAAGACCCTGTCGCTACCTGATTTGAGTCCCTACCCGATTTGAGTCCCACATGCGCAGTCGCGTCCAACATCGTCGGCCATCTTGGAAAGCAAAATACGGCAACACCACTTGGACAAACGATATACATAAAAATAAATGGAAAAAAAGGCAAACCTTCCATAGTATGTTTTAAAAACGAAATAAAAAATGTATAACATCTATAAAAGGTACTATCAAAAGAAAATCAGTCTAAGTTACAATCTTGCTACGCTTAAACACTTTTGTTGAAATGTAAACCCCTGTGATTATTTTATTTTGTGATTATTTTATTTTATTTTTTATTTTTTTTATTTAATCTTAGACTCTACTCTACTCACAATACGTTAGGGATATACCTATACATTTTTCCAAGACAATCTTCTAAGATTAAATAAAAAATAAATAAATAAATAAATAAAATAGTCACAAAATAAAATAATCACAGGCATTGACATTTTAAAACATAAATGGTTTCACATAAATCATTTATAGACTGATTTTCTTTTGATAGTACCTTTATAGATGTTATATCATTTTTTATTTCGTTTTTAAAACATACTATGGAGGGTTTGCTGTTTTTCTATTTATTTTTATGTATATAGTTTGTCCAAGTGGTGTTGCCGTATTTTGCTTTCCAAGATGGCCGACGATGTTGGACGCGACTGCGCATGTGTGACTCAAATAGGGTAGGGACTCAAATAAGGTAGTGACAGACCCCCCTACTCAAGAACAATGGATTCAACTGGTCAAGGAAATCTACACAAATGAAAAAATGATACATCGCTTAAGGCTGCAGGAAGCCCAGTTCAAAGAGAAATGGACGAGATGGACAACATTTATCACTGAACAACGACAAAACAAAAAAAATGGAATGAAAATGGAATAAATGGACAGATTGCTTGGAAAGTGACTCCCATGTGTTGATGTTGTTTTATTTTTTTATTTATTTTTTTAAATGTGTTCTGTACTTGTTTTATTACTATTTTGATTGAGTTGTCCCACCTTTGTAAAGGAGAAAAATTTCAATAAAAACTAAAGTGAAAATTTTTTTTTTGATAAAGGTTGACATAATCTTTATTTCTAACGTCCTGCTGATTTCATGAAAAGAGTACA
Organism: Cololabis saira; assembly: GCF_033807715.1. Taxonomy (NCBI): domain Eukaryota; kingdom Metazoa; phylum Chordata; class Actinopteri; order Beloniformes; family Belonidae; genus Cololabis; species Cololabis saira. The sequence continues at coordinate 22,839,895 of NC_084610.1, read as the reverse complement.
TAATGCTACACTGGTAGTTTCCTTTTAATAAAACATGTTCAAATTTAGATTAAATATCAATGTAATATTTTTTTCTTTTCTTCATTATAGGTGGCTCAATTCGTAAATGCATATCCAAGAGGTCGTGGGCGTGTCAGAGAAATAACGGAATCCCTTACTATGCACGATGCTGCAGCACCGACCTCTGCAACTGAGCCTCTTCATCACCGGCTGGACCATCATCTCTGATCTCTGGAAGCTTCTCTGTTGGATCCACTCTGTTGCATTCACATGAAAATATGTTGGACTTGTTTGAATAAAATAAAAGAGAATACATTGATTTGTCCACATTGTCATCATGAATTCAAATAAACATGGATGCATGGATGGATTAATTCACATTTTTAATCAATAAACTTGAAATCTCTGAACATCAGTACTTCAAACTTACCTCTAACTTTAACTTTTGCAACTTCTTTGCTTCTTCTCGACTTCTTTACAATGTTTTAAGTCTTATCCTCTTCCAGATTGAAAACCGACTTCATTTAGCCGTTAATAGATTCAATTTGACAAACTTATAGGTGAGAAGCTTCCACAACAAGACTGAGGATTGTTCATTCGAAAAAAAAAGCAAGAAAAAAGTCCAGAAAACAAATCCAGGCTGGCATTCAACCACATACAGAAAAAACCAACATCAAAACACATATTTCAAGTTACATGTTCGAAAGGGAGTGGGAGGAAGTATAAACTTATTTTGTATGAATATATATCATTATTACAAAATAACCTGTTTAATACAAGATGTAAGCTCTATCATAAATATAATATAACTATGATATAAATATAATACTTATATCTAAGTATATAAACATACAAAGACACACACACAGCTGGTGATCTTTAAACACAGTCTTCACTTTTATACGTCAAATAAACCATTTCTTTTTTTTTTTTTTTTTTTTTTTTTTTTTTTTTTTTTTTTTTTTTTACCTTGTCTGCACACATATTATTGATTGATACCATGACGGTAGAAACCAAAAGTGTATATATGTGCATTATTACTATATGTAATATATACATATATATACGCACACATATGCGTACACATACATAAACATACACATACAAACCCAGTGTTTTTTTTTTTTTTTTTTTTGGGGGGGGGAGGGGGTGGGGGGGGGTGGTGACGACATCCACTGCCAATCCAGGAAGCAGGAACACACGGAGACACACGTCAAGCACTGGAAATCTGCAACAAAAAAACCACAAACAAAGCACGAAACCGGCACGGAGCCATCCAAAACACGAACAGCAATCGACCTAAATCTTGAGATCTGATCGCAGTCTGAGCTAAGCTATCGCTACCGCTACCTAAACCCAAAAACTAGAGAGCCAGCATGCAGGTGAACAAGCCAGTGTGTATGTCTATGCGTGTGTGTGTGTATGTATATGATCATGCATGTGTGTGTGTGTGTGTGTGTGTGTGTGTGTGTGTGTATGCGTGTGACTAAATTACTATATGTGTGTGTGTGTGTGTGTGTGTGTGTGTGTGTGTGTGTGTGTGTGTGTGTGTGTGTGTGTGTGTGTGTGTGTATGTGTGTAATAAACCAAACAAAGCTCCACCTGAAGTGTATCTATAGTGGGGGAGGGGGGGGAGCAACCCCGCCACCCGTGAGACCAGAGGCCGACAAGGAAGAGCCCGGAACCCAGGCCACCGGCAACCCCACAGAGGGGAGAAGTAGGAGGGAGGCAACCCACCGCCTGCGAGGCCCCCCCCCCCACCCGGCGGCGGCCGAGGGGGCCCGCGGGCGGGGCCCCCACGGCGCGGAAAGAAGCAGCCAGGGATCCCGCGGCGGCGGACCGCGACCCAGGCAATCCCCGGCCACCCGGTCCGGGCCGGACACGCGGCCAGGAGGCCCTCACCCTTCAGGCCAGCGACCCCCACCCGGCAGGGGGCCAGCCCGCCCGGAGAGACAGAGCCGCCCCGGCCGCCGACGCGGGCAGGCGCACCCGTCCCCCACGAAAGTGGCCCTCCAAGACCAGAGGGGCGCCCCGCCGTAGAGGCAGCGGGGGGGACCGGAGACGGGCCCGGAGAGAGGGAACCCCCCAACAAGGCGACACACGCGCAGGCCCGACAACGGAGGGCCCCAGACCCAGGCATCCCATTCATTCATCCATTCACCTATCCGATACCTATACTAATAATAATATAATATACTATACATAATAATAATAATACTAATAATAATACTAATAATAATACTAATAATAATAACCATCTTTGTATAAATAAACCATTTCTTTATATTTCTTCTTAAATTGTTTTATGTTTGTACATTCTTTTAACTCCAAATTCAAACCAATCCACAATTTAATTCCACAAACTGATACAGAAAAACTTATTTTTGTTGTACGCATGAATAAAGATTTGAAATTTAGGTTTCCCCTCAAACTATAACCTCCTTTCCTCCTAATGAATCATTTCTGAATGTTTATCCGGTAGCGAATGATTTTTTGCTTTAAACATTACTTGTGCAGATTGAAATGCCACTAGATCCATGAGTTTTAATACTTTAGACTGTAAGAATAGTGAGTTAGTGTGATCTCCATATCCAGCCTTATGAATGTATCGTATTTCTCTCTTTTGAAGTACGAGTAATGAATGTAACCTAGTTTTATAGTTATTGCCCCAAATTTCTGCACAGTAAGTGAAATATGGAAGAACTAGTGAACAGTAAAGAATGTGGAGGCCCTGTAATCCAAAACCTGTTTTGCTCTGTTAAGTACTGCAATGCTCTTTGAAACTTTGTTTTGTACATGCTTAATATGAGATTTCCAGCTAATTTGATCATCCATTATTACTCCAAGACATCTGATTTTGTTTAGTCTTTCAATATCGCTGCCATCCAATCCATCTTCTATTTGCATATCACTTCTCCAATTACCAAAATACATTATTTTTGTCTTACTCATGTTTAATGATAATTTGTTTTCAGTGAACCATAATTTTAATTTATTAAATTCTGTCATGAGATCAAGCATTAGTTTTTGTAAATCAGTACCAGAGCAGAATAGATTTGTGTCGTCAGCAAATAGAATAGGTTTTAATACTTTTGATAATTGGCATCTGTGACGGGTTTCTTTCCAGAAAAAACTCTCCAATTAAAAAAACTGGCAGTCGGATAATATTAGAGTATAATATTATATTTATTTTTTTGTTGCCGGCCTTCAAGGATGCAAAGGTGCATCTTTTATAATAATGCAAGAAAAAAATACTGCAGTTGAAAAAAACGAAATTAATTGAAAAATGCAAAAAAATAAAACAAAACATTCAAACAGGAAGTTTCTCACAAAGTCAAAGTTTCTACTGAGATGCTGCCTTCTGTACAGCTGATTTCAAAAACTCAAAAACTTCATTTATACCTTTAACCCCTCCCACTACACCTGGATTCAATCACTGATCCCTCTGTTTGGCAATCAGACTGAATGGGACACAGCTGATGACCATGCAGTGTGTGGGTGTGTGTGTGTGCATGTGAGTATACATGTATGAATGAATAAACATAGGACAACTAAGTGTGCACCCTCAGTTGAGCTACTAAACTGGGAAAAAAAAGGATAATGGTGATCATTAATGGTGCTTAAGACAGAAAGGGAGCGGAGAGAAAGTACAGCATGCGTGTATGAGTGTAGTTGTGTGAATGTATGTTTGTGCACTGCCTGCAGTCAGGGGAGGACCGCACTCAGTGAGGGAGCCGCTCCGTCACATCATCCACCTCCTCCCGAAGGTTGCCGCTGTACGGCAACCTTCCACCAATCTGCCACCACATTGGCCTTGCCTGATTGATGCCGGATGATGAACTTGAAAGGCTGACGTGAAAGGTACGTCCGGGTAAGGCGGCTGTTGTGATCCTTCATGGAGTTGATCCACGTGAGAGCTCGGTGGTCAGTGTCCAAATCGAACTCTCGACCAAGCAGGTAATACCGCAGGCTCTCCAGCGCCCACTTAATGGCCAGGCCTTCTTTTTCCACCGTGGAATACCTGGTCTCAGGTAGTTGCAGCTTCCGGCTCAGGTACAGGATTGGGTGTTCTTCTCCAGGGTTTCCTTGGGCCAGTACTGCTCCAAGGCCGACTGCAGATGCATCCACTTGTACCAGAAATCTCCTACTGAAATCTGGACTCTTGAGGACAGGGGAAGAACACAAGTAGGCTTTCAAGGTGCTGAAGGCCATTTCACAGTCATCCGACCAGATCACTGGGTTCCTCTGGTCCTTGCCGGTCAGTGCTGTAAGTGGGGCTGCAATGGTTACAAACTGGGGCACGAACCGTCTGTACCAGCCAGCCAGCCCCAGGAAAGACCGCACCTCCTCCTTGGTACGAGGTCGAGGGCAGTACTGGATAGCTTCCGCCTTATCCACTTGCGGACGCACCTCTCCTCGTCCCAGTTGGTAACCCAGATACCGCGTTTCCTGCCGTGCCCACTCACATTTGGAGGGGTTTGGTGTCAACCCAGCCTCGGCATGTCGGACATGCTCCTCCCATGTGCTGCTGAAAATTACCACATCGTCGAGGTAGGCTGCGCTGCTGTGGCCCCACCCTTGGAGGACTCTGTCCATCAATCTCTGGAAGGTGGCTGGCGCGCCATGCAAGCCGAATGGCATCACAGTAAACTGATAAAGCCCAGCTGGCGTTCGGAAAGCAGTGTATGGGCGGCTAGACTTCTCCAATGGCACCTGCCAATGCCCTTTACAAAGGTCAAGGGTGGTGATGTACTTGGCAGCCCCGATCTTCTCCAACAAGTCATCGATTCTTGGCAAAGGGTAGGCGTCAAACTCTGAGATGGAATTGAGCTTCTGAAAGTCCATACGTATTCGGAGTGAGCCATCCTTCTTGAAGACGATAACCATGGGACTGCACCACTCTGAATTGGAAGGCTTGATTACCCCAAGTCTCAACATTTCCTCCACCTCTTGCTGCAGCTTTTCCTGCAGCTTTTTGTTGTGGGACCCGATAGGCCCGTTGTCGGCCGTTGTCGGAAGTCTGATCTACTGCCGGCAATGAGAACCAAACTCCAAACCAGAAACATGAAGAAAGTAATGTTGCCGTTATATTGTTCAATGGTTGTCTTTTGTCCGTTTTATTGCTTCATCAAAGCCTCTGTCAAATCCTTAGACACAATGTTTCTGGGAATGTTCCTCTTTTTAAAGCCATTTTGTTGTAATCAGTGTTGACCAATCACATGGTGTCAATGGAAGGACAAAGGGCCGGCTCTTCAGGTAGATGCACGAGTATTAAAAGAGTGAGCAGACTGTAAAGACAACACTTCTTTATTGAAGGCAGAGACAAACATTTTACATTCAGTCTCAGAAGACAAAGGTGCAACCCAACCCTCCACTGTACAGGTAGACCACACTCTCACTGCAGACTTTCTTTTTAATGTTCATGTAGGTTTATTTCTAGTGACTATTGGAAAACATAGAATGTTTTATTCACCTTTTTATGGGTGAAAATAGTTGGACACATAAAATATACAATTTTTTAAATCTGCAAACCCCCTGAAATGAAAGAGTCTAAAATGTAAACATAGAGAAAATAATAATTTGATATTTCACATTTTCTCTGTAATATGGACTCACTTTTTCTGATTTATATTAAACACTTCTCCAACTTACAATAAACTTTCCTGACTTTTTGATCAGCATCCCTCTCAACCCTTTTACATCAGCCAGTTGTAAGGATGATGGAGTGGGTACAAATATCTCCATCAGTCCAGGATTGTGTGTCTAAACCAGCTGTACTTGTTTCCAGCTCTCAGGACCAGAGCCTGTCTTCTCCAGACTACAAGATGAGAACTGCAGTATGTGCCATCCTTCTCCTGATGCTTCTGTGTCAAGGTGTGTGGGATCCAGCCAAACATTTCTACATGTCTCATAAGAGATAATTCTCTGCTTTTTTAGTACGGTAGCTGTAATTGTCATAACATCCCCTGACACCACTCCAACTTGTTACAGCAGTGATTATAGCACATTTTCTCTGATTACTGTGGTTTTTGCAGCCACTGTAAAAAGTTTTCCTTACTGTGTCCCAGGAGAAGCTCTGAGATGCAACAACTGCCACTCATTAGGGAGCGGAATATGCAGACCTACTGGGAGAGAAACCTGTTGGGAAAGAGATCACGTATGTGCTGTCGTCAAATACAGACGTAAGTAGTCGATGGAGGGTTCGATGGTTCCACTGGGAAACCTAAATCATGATAAATCAATTATCTTAAGCATTACAGAGCTGTCCGGACAATCAATTTATAACTGAGGAGCAGAGCCGCCTGGGAGATTTGCGAGGCCCTGTGCGAAATGGCCAAAAATTTTTGGGTTTTTCGGGTCGGGTCGGATCGGGTGTCTATATGCGCAATTTTAACTCTCCAATTAGCAAAATACTGGATACCTTCCCCTGCCTCATCATCATCTCTTGCCTCGACGCGGGGCCCCACGGCTGCTTGAGACCCGGGCGGATCGGTGATTTTTGTAACAAATTTATCAAACAAGCCTTTCAGAGAGGCATTAAACTCTTCCATTTTCTTTAGTTTTTTTCTTTTTTCATCCCCTGATGGAAATTTCCTGAATCTGTCTCGTTCTCTCGACATTGTGTGACAGTTTGTTCCAACTCCACCGTCTGGATCAGAGCAGCTAGTGTCTGCGCTTGGTCTGACGCAGTTGTATTGAACAACAGACACGCGCATCATTGCACATATATTTATTGATATGCACAGACTAGTACACATTTAGGTCTGTAATGGAACGTGACTGTTGATATTTATAAGGGAAAAACGAAAAAAAAAAAACGAAAAAAAAAAATTGAAAAAAAAAAAATTTTTGGAAAAAAACAAAAAAAACGCCCATAGCGCGAGGCCCCCTGGGGCGCGAGGGCCCGTGCGGTCGCACGGTTCGCACACCCCTTGCGGCGGCCCTGCTGAGGAGATCTCTTCTGAAAGAGAGTTTAGTGGAAGTGGAAGGGACATTTTTGTGTCTTTAATCTCATGTGCAGTCAGTGTGACTGTTCAAGTTAGTTGAGTATTTATCCTTGACATTTTAATGCAACATTTTTTTGTACATTTAAATTATTTTCTATGATGAGCTGAAAAGAAGAGATTATGCCACAGATTTTTATTTATTCATGTAGTTTGAGTTTGCTACAATAAATTCAGTCTAATTCAACCTATTTCCTCTGTTGCAATTTAATTTTAGATTCTGGAGAATGAAACTTCAGAACTTGTGAACTGGAATATTGAGATAAATGTTGGAGAATTTAAAAAAGAGACTTTATAAGGGCTGAAGGATTATTACAAACAAGAGGGAAGATTAGGACATAAAAACCCAGAGTGTTGACTTTTATCCCTTAAATTTTGATAAAGGTTGACATAATCTTTATTTATAACGTCCTGCTGATTTCATGAAAAGAGTAAATATTGCTACACTGGTAGTTTCCTTTTTAATAAAACATGTTCAGATTAAGATTAAATATGAATGTAGTATTTTTGTCTTTTCTTCATTATAGATGGCTCATTTCGTGGATGCGTGTCCAAGTCCATGTGGGTGTGTCAGGGACATATACAAAACCCTTACTATGCAAGATGCTGCAGCACCGACCTCTGTAACTGAGCCTCTTCCTCACCGGCTGGACCATCATCTCTGATCTCTGGAAGCTTCTCTGTTGGATCCACTCTGTTGCATTCAGATGAAAATATGTTGGACTTTTTTTGAATAAAATAAAAGAGAATACATTGATTTGTCCACCTTGTCATCATGAATTCAAATAAGCATGGATGCATGGATGGATTCATTCACACTATTAATCATTAAACTTGAAATCTCTGAACATCAGTACTTCAAAACGTTCAATTATCAGGACTGGGGAAGGGTACTTTACTTTCAGATATTATACTGATACTGGTCTTTGGAAAGCTGAGCAAGCAGGTCCCAGATGTAAAGCTTGTTCCTGCTGACATCGTTAAATGTAACAAATGTTGAAAATGGACAGAATGATCACCAGAAATCCCTTCAGATTTACAACTATGCCCTCTGGGCATCGTTCAATCAGCTTATTTAACCAGTTCATGTTTCTATCCTAGTTTTTCACAATTGATAATTAGTAGCCCAAACTTGAATCATATTGATTGTACAGGTAGGTGTTAATCCTGCTGGGCAAACGTGCCTGACGCGCCTCCTACAGCACCCTAGGTCAGCTGCAGGGTCATCAGCCGGGGACCACCGCTCATCGGAGTTTAGCTCGCTTAACCCCGGAACACCTCCTGGTGGCGGAGCGGTAGCAGGGACGTCTCCCTGCCACCCCCTGCAGCTGACCCACACTATTGCTTAGACCCCCAGATCTTGTCCCTTCTCCTCAGCCACAGCCAGAAACTTCCTTTCTCCGCTTCCTCGGCGAGGGCCTTGGTTACCCTTCGGAGCTCAGCTCCCGTTGTTCCCAACTCCCGTAGCAGCCTCGTCGTTGACGTACCAACAAAGCCCCGACAGCCTACCTCCACCGAGTAGATAGCAGTGGACCAGCCTGCCTCCCTGCACTCGGCAGCCAAGTCAGCATATTTGGCTGCTTTCCGCTCGTAGGCAGCTGGGACTCCCTCCTCCCAGGGGATGGTGAGCTCTACGAGCACAACAGACTTGGTCGCAGCAGACCATAGGACGATGTCTGGCCGGAGTGATGTGATGGAGATCTCGCGGGGGAACTGTAGCTGTTTGCCAATATCAGCCCTCATGCTCCAGTCCCTTGCCTGAGAAAGAACGCTCCGGGGGCCTCGTCGGCAGGTGACTCTGCTTCTTTCTCCCGGCCTAACGAACCTGACGGGCAGCTGTTTGCCTCCGGGATGGTTGTTGGCCTCCCGTCTGCGGTTCTCAAGGACTTCAGCCAGCTTTGACAGGACTTGATCATGCCGCCACCTATAGCGCCCATGCCCCAGCGCAGCCTTGCAGCCCGACAGTAGATGCTGTAGGCTGGCATTGGGGGCACTGCAGAGGGGACAGCTCTCTTCCTTGCCAAACCACTGGTGGAGGTTTCTGGGGCATGGCAAGGTGTCGTAGGTTGCCCTGAGCAGAAAGCTGAGTCTGGCTTGTGGAATCTTCCACAGGTCAGCCCAGCTGAGGGGTCTCTTGATGGTGCCTTCCCACGTAGTCCATCTTCCTTGGCGACCTTGCGACACAGCCTTGATGGTGTACTGCTCCTGATTTGCCCTTGACACTTCCTCCACAACCATGGCTCTCCGTTCCCTCTTCATGGCCTTGGACCACAAGTGTGGGGACTCTCCCCATCCAAGACCCGCTCTCCCTGCTTGCGTCCTGCCGACTATCTCCTGGTGTTGGAGTCTGCCAATGGCCCTGTCGACCTCTGGGCCTGCTCGCCACTTCCGACCTGTTCGGGTGGGGACAAGTGCACTCCTCACAGTGGGGTCCGAGGATTCTTTTAGTTCAAGGACCAACCTGGCCTTTTCCTGCTTGTAGCCCAGGGTGATTGACTGGATTGGCAGCTGCAGCGAAGTCGCCCCAAACAAGCCTGTGTCGGAGAAGCCACGCGGAAGACCCAGCCACTTCCGGATGTAGGAGTTGGCGAGCCTATCCAACCCGTTGACTGTGGAGGAAGGAATGTCACACATCTTCAGGGGCCACAGGACCCTCGGGTACAAAGTGAAGTTGTAGCACCACAATTTGTACTTTCCGGGGAGCTGGCTGTTGTTGATGCTCGCCAGGCCTTCTGAGAGTTGCTTCCGTACAGCCTTGCCCACGTGCTTGTCCGACAGATCGGCACTATACTGCCTTCCCAGGCTTCGGATGGACTGGTTGGCGAGTAGAGGGATTTGCTCGCCACCTGCGACAAAGATCGTACCGTCATTCCTGGTGCCTTTGCGCAAGGAGAGGCTCCGTGATTTGGAGGGTTTTATCCTCATCCTTGCCCATGTAACCAGCTCGTCTAGCCTTTTCGGACTATATAACATTATAAATATATAATGTTATATAGATTCTACAAAAGGCTTTACAATATGTTTCTCCTTTGCTCATGAACTGTCGTGGTGTAGCAGGTAGAATATTCTCCAACTTTAGGATCAGGATCCTTTTTCCTCTTTTGAATGTCTTTATGTAAACTTTATTTGTATAGCGCTCTTCACAGACCATGGTCACAGAGCGCTTCACAGTTAAAATAAAAACACAGTTAAGGGATACATACAAATTTAAGATTAAAAAGGCCAAGACAACACATTTAGATTATTGTCTCCTCCTCAGAGCAAGTTACAATACATCTTTTCTTCCACAACAAGACTGAGGATCATGATCATGTGACCTTAAAGGGGTCACAACTGTCAGAGTGAAGAAAGAAAGCAACATCCAAACCAGAAACATGAAGAAAGTAATGTTGCCGTTATATTGTTCAATGTCTTTTGTCCGTTTTATTGCGTTATCAATCACATGGTGTCAGAAGGACAAGGGGCCGGCTCTTCAGGTAGATGCACGAGTATTAAAAGAGTGAGCAGACTGTAAAGACAACACTTCTTTATTGAAGGCAGAGACGAACATTTTACATTCAGTCTCAGAAGACAAAGGTGCAACCCAACCCTCCACTGTACAGGTAGACCACACTCTCACTGCAGCCTTTCTTTTTAATGTTCATGTAGGTTTATTTCTAGTAGCTGTTTGACAGTGTGAAAACAGATTATGTTTTATTCCCCTTTTATGCAAATAGTTGGACACATAAAATATACACTTTTTTAAATCTGCAAACCCCTTGAAATGAAAAAGTCTCAAATGTAAACATAGAGAACATAATAATTTGATGATATTTCAAATTTTCTCTGTAATTTGGAGTCACTTTTTCTGATTTATATTGAACACTTTCAATTTACGTCCAATTTACAAAGAACCTTCCTGATCAGCATCCCTGTCAACCCTTTTGCATCAGCCAGTTCTAAGGATGATGGAGTGGGTACAAATATCTCCATCAGTCCAGGATTGTGTGTCTAAACCAGCTGTACTTGTTTCCAGCTCTCAGGACCAGAGCCTGTCTTCTCCAGACTACAAGATGAGAACTGCAGTATGTGCCATCCTTCTCCTGATGCTTCTGTGTCAAGGTGTGGGGGATCCAGACAAACATTTCTACTTGTCTCATAAGAGATAATTCTCTACTTTTTTAGTACGGTAGCTGGTCAAACTGATCTTACACATCAGTAATTACTGTCAAAATGTAATTGTCATAACATCCCCTGATACAGTAGGTCTCACCACTCCAACGTGTTACAGCAGTGATTATAGCACCGTTTCTCTGATTACTTTGGTTTTTGCAGCCACTGTAAAAAAAAAAAAAAAAAAAAAGAAAGAAAAAGAGTGCAAATGCTTTTTTTCCGTATTCTGTCCCAGGAGAAGCTCTGAGATGCAACGTCTGCCACGCAGAAGGGAAAAGAGGTTGCAAGCCTACCAGGACACAAATCTGTGTAGGAAGAGATGATGTGTGTGCTGCGGTCGCGTTCATAAGTAAGTCCTATAAGAAAGTCCTCAATGGAGCTTGAATTTTTCCACCGGGGAAACTAATTTATGATTAATCAATTATTTTAAGCATTACAGAGCTGTCAGAACAATCTATTTATAATTGAAGAGATCTCTTGAGTGAAAGAGAGTTTATTGGAAGTGGAAGGAACATTTTTGTGTCTTTAATCTCACATAAGTTAGTTGAGTTGAGTGTTTATCCTCAAAAGTTTGACTTTTTACCGCAACATTTTCTGTTTTTGTACATTTAAATAATTTTCTATGTTGAGCTGAAGAGAACAGATTGTGCCTTAGATTTTTATTCATTCATGTAGATCAAGTTTGGTACAATAAATTCAGTCTAATTCAACCTATTTCCTATGTTGCAGTTTATTTTTAGATTCTGGAGAATGAAACTTCAGAACTTATGAACTGGAATATTGAGATAAATGTTGGAGAACCTAAGAAAGAGATTTTATTTATAAGGACTGAAGGATTAGGACAAAGAAGAGGGAAAATTAGGACATAAAAAACCAGACTGTTGACATTTATCCCTTAAGTTTTGATAAAGGCTGAGATAAATTTCCTGATATAACTTCCTGTTGACTTCATTGAACGAGTGAATAATGCTACTCTGGTAGTTTCCTTTATATAATATAATATGTTCACATTCACTGTATAATTTATAACCTTCTTTTTTCATCATAGACAGCACATCTCATCAATGCATGAACAGGGGTGTGTGTCTGAGATACATCAAATCACCTGGTGTTTATGCGCGATGCTGCAGCACCGACCTCTGCAACTGAGCCTCTTCATCACTGGCTGGACCATCATCTCTGATCTCTGGAAGCTTCTCTGTTGGATCCACTCTGTTGCATCACATGAAAATATGTTTGACTACTTTAAATAAATGAAAACAAAATAAATGGATTTGTTAACTTTGTCATCCTGAATTCAAATAAGCATGGATGGATTTGTTAACTCTCGTAATCAGAAAGCTTGAAACGCTGATGGGGAAGATTTTATTTTGTCCTCATGTTACTGTTTGTTGAGCCCTTTCATCACATGGTTCACTATCACATGCAGGTGTGATCCATTCTTTAGTTGAAGGGACACATAATTGTTCTCCTTGGAGTTGATTTTATAGTTTGATTCACTTGTAAAAAATAATTATACATGAAAATGTTTCTGCTGTAAGTCAATTATATGTCTTGCCAAAGTTAACGGTACATTAATATTAATAATAATTCTGATAATAAAAGAAACTGGTGTTTCTTTTATACAGTAGTTATTTTGTTAACTTATTTATTGATGTTTTTCTTTGTTATTTTTAGTTTAGTTAGTTTCCATTAACATACAAACTGACAAATCTGTAATTATATTCATCAAAATTACTTTCCCTATTCTTGCCAGGGGTGTTATTTTACCTCTTTAATGGCAACAACCTTTAAAAGGGAGGTAAGGTTATAATTAAAATATATAATATACGGATTCGTCTAGAGTTGGAAATCAGAGAAGCCAGTTTGGTTAGTGGTAGTGTACCGACCCCCTGCTAGAGCTTATCTAGAGTTTCTGTATGAATTTTCTGAAATTTCCCATCTGGTTTATTGATCAGTGCAGATAAAGTCATCATAGTGAGGGACTTTAACATTCATATGGATGTTGACAGCAATAATCTTAAATTAGCTTTTAACCTTGTTGTTATTTTCGATCAGATTTTTTCTTTTAAACATTAATCAGGTTTGTAAAACAGTGTTTTTTCCTCTCCTTAATATCACAAAGATTAGGAACATCCTCTCCCAGAGTGATGAGGAAAAATTAATTCACTTGTTTGTATCTTCTAGACTAGATTACTGTCATTTATTATTAGCAGGATGTCCAAGTAATTTGCTGAATATCCTCCAGCTGATCCAAAATGCAGCAGCGTGAGTTCTGACAGGAATCAGCAAGAGAAACCACGTCTCTCCAGCGTTAGCGGCCCTCCGCTGGCAAACTTAGAATCCAATTCAAAAGTTATAGTACTTGCATATAAAGCCCCAAATGACCCAGCTCTGAGATATTTACAAGACCTGATAGTACCTTATGTTCCTGGCAGAACTCTCCGTTCTCAGAGTGCAGGTTTACTCATAGTTTCTAGAGTATCTAAATGTAGATTTGGAGGACGGGTCTTCTGCTATCAGGAACCGTTACTATGGAACCAACTTCCAATCTGGGTTAAGGAGGCTGACACCACCTCCACCTTTAAAACTAAACTTAAAACCTTTCTGTTTAGTAAAGCCTATAGTTAGTGTTTAGTAAACCTCTTGTTAGTGTTTAGTAAACCTCTAGTTATTGTTTAGTAAAGCTCTTGTTAGTGTTTGGTAAACCCTCTAGTTAGTGTTTAGTAAACCTCTAGTTAGTGTTCAGTAAAGCCTCTAGTTAGTGTTTAGTAAACCTCTAGTTAGTGTTTAGTAAAGCCTCTAGTTAGTGTTAGTAAACCTCTAGTTAGTGTTTAGTAAACCTCTAGTTAGTGTTCAGTAAAGCCTCTAGTTAGTGTTTAGTAAAGCCTCTGGTTAGTGTTTAGTAAAGCCTCTAGTTAGTGTTTAGTAAACCTCTAGTTAGTGTTCAGTAAAGCCTCTAGTTAGTGTTAGTAAACCTCTAGTTAGTGTTTAGTAAAGCCTCTAGTTACTGTAGTGTTTAGTAAAACCTCTAGTTAGTGTTAGTAAACCTCTAGTTAGTGTTTAGTAAAACCTATAGTTAGTGTTTAGTAAAACCTCTAGTTAGTGTTTAGTAAAGCCTCTAGTTAGTGTTCAGTAAAACCTCTAGTTAGTGTTAGTAAACCTCTAGTTAGTGTTAAACCCCTAGTTAGTGTTTAGTAAGGCCTCTAGTTACTGTAGTGTTTAGTAAAACCTCTAGTTAGTGTTCAGTAAACCTCTAGTTAGTGTTTAGTAAAACCTATAGTTAGTGTTTAGTAAAACCTCTAGTTATTGTTTAGTAAAGCTCTTGTTAGTGTTTGGTAAACTCTCTAGTTAGTGTTTAGTAAACCTCTAGCTAGTGTTCAGTAAAGCCTCTAGTTAGTGTTTAGTAAAGCCTCTGGTTAGTGTTTAGTAAAGCCTCTAGTTAGTGTTTAGTAAACCTCTAGTTAGTGTTCAGTAAAGCCTCTAGTTAGTGTTTAGTAAACCTCTAGTTAGTGTTTAGTAAGGCCTCTAGTTAGTGTTTAGTAAAGCCTCTAGTTACTGTAGTGTTTAGTAAAACCTCTAGTTAGTGTTAGTAAACCTCTAGTTAGTGTTTAGTAAAACCTCTAGTTAGTGTTTAGTAAAACCTCTAGTTAGTGTTTAGTAAAGCCTCTAGTTAGTGTTCAGTAAAACCTCTAGTTAGTGTTAGTAAACCTCTAGTTAGTGTTAAACCCCTAGTTAGTGTTTAGTAAACCTCTAGTTAGTGTTTAGTAAACCTCTAGTTAGTGTTTAGTAAACCTCTAGTTAGTGTTTAGTAAAGCCTCTAGTTAGTGTTTAGTAAACCTCTAGTTAGTGTTTAGTAAACCTCTAGTTAGTGTTAGTAAACCTCTAGTTAGTGTTTAGTAAACCTGTAGTTAGTGTTAGTAAACCTCTAGTTAGTGTTTAGTAAAGCCTCTAGTTAGTGTTTAGTAAAGCCTCTAGTTAGTGTTTAGTAAACCTCTAGTTAGTGTTTAGTAAACCTCTAGTTAGTGTTAGTAAACCTCTAGTTAGTGTTTAGTAAAGCCTCTAGTTAGTGTTTAGTAAATCATCTAGTTAGTGTTTAGTAAAGCTCTAGTTAGTGTTTAGTAAAGCCTCTAGTTAGTGTTAGTAAACCTCTAGTTAGTGTTAGTAAAGCCTCTAGTTAGTGTTTAGTAAACCTCTAGTTAGTGTTAGTAAACCTCTAGTTAGTGTTTAGTAAACCTGTAGTTAGTGTTAGTAAACCTCTAGTTAGTGTTTAGTAAAGCCTCTAGTTAGTGTTTAGTAAAGCCTCTAGTTAGTGTTTAGTAAACCTCTAGTTAGTGTTTAGTAAACCTCTAGTTAGTGTTAGTAAACCTCTAGTTAGTGTTTAGTAAAGCCTCTAGTTAGTGTTTAGTAAATCATCTAGTTAGTGTTTAGTAAAGCTCTAGTTAGTGTTTAGTAAAGCCTCTAGTTAGTGTTAGTAAACCTCTAGTTAGTGTTAGTAAAGCCTCTAGTTAGTGTTTAGTAAACCTCTAGTTAGTGTTTAGTAAACCTCTAGTTAGTGTTTAGTAAACCTCTAGTTAGTGTTAGTAAACCTCTAGTTAGTGTTTAGTAAAGCCTCTGGTTAGTGTTAGTAAACCTCTAGTTAGTGTTTAGTAAACCTCTAGTTAGTGTTAGTAAACCTCTAGTTAGTGTAACTCTACTGTGTTAGGGCCAGTAGTCGTAGCTGCAGCTGCAGGACCAGACTACAGCAGCTGCTCTGAAACAGCTTCATCCCAGATATGCTGCTATAGAGCTACTCTGCAGGGGGACACCAACATGATCCACTGAACTGTGCCCATCACTCCTCCTCCTCTCCTCTATTTCTCTTTCCTTTCTTCAGATCAACCCTCAGTTATTAATTAGAAGTATCTCATAATCATCATTTTTCTCCATTGTTCTTGTAGTTTGTTGTGCTGGACTGCCGCCCCTCCTTTTCTCTTCTGTGCATGTTTGCAGGCCAGAGCCTCAGGAGCTGCATGCTGCCCTGCAGTTCACCCCTCTGGCCTCCCCAGTGTCTGCTGGCTACATTTGCTTATATAGTCATCCCTGTAGTATCACATATACCATTGTATCTGTGTCTCTCCTGTCTCTGTTCTTCATTCTCTCCTTAACCAGTTTGAAAACAAGTATAAAAACATGATTTTCACAGGGTACAAAGAGGAAGGGGTTTAGCGGCCATTAGGGGCCTGCAGATAACACTATTGGGTGATGGGTAGATTTGTTTATATTTATATACAGAAATGGGCAGCTAAGTATTTGTATATGTATACATGTGCGCATATATATATATATATATATATATATATATATATATATATATATATATATATATATATATATATATATGTATATATGTATATATATATATATATATATATATATATATATATATATATATATATATATATATATATATATATATATGTATATATGTGTGTGTGTGTGTGTATATGTACACATATATATATATATATATATATATATATATATATATATATATATCACTGTTTCTTCAGAGTCGGGACAAAATGCATTCTGAAATTGTTTTTTTGAAAATTGTCCTTTTGTTCATATGAGTTGTATATTCAGGAAGATCAAGATGTGAGCTATTTAACCAAATAAAGGTGCAGGCTGTAGGTATTTATGTATTTTTGACAAATTCACATATATACCACAATGCCTTGATTTTTATCAACTCCGTCACTGACACTAAAAAGTGTTTAATTACTATTATTCCATCCCAACAAGAATCTAACATTCTGATTTGTGTTCTTATAGTGTTAAGTCACTGAAATAGGCAGGAAAATACAATATAAATACTTCTGGCTTAATTACACAGGGTTCTTCGTACAGGAATTCCCAAATATTTGCATTTTCATACTTCATATTTGATTTTAATAGTATTTGAAAACATTCTAAAAGTAAATAAGACAAAACAACATGTTTATCTGATGATACTTTATTACTGTACCAACAAAAATCTGAAAAGCGAATTTGATTCCCGCCAAAAAATAACAAAAATATACATTTCATTGTGCTGATTTCGTGATGACGGAGTTGACAAAAAATGACGGAGTTGACAAAGGAGAACAATTTATCTTTTAAAATTTATTGAGGATATGCTACCTACTTTACTGAACAGAGTATTACTCCTCCTGCTTGAACATACATCTTGAGTCATAACAACTGTCATTAACGTTACAATAAAATGATATGTCAACTCCGTCATCGATAAAAAGTGACGGAGTTGACGATGACGGAGTTGACGAAATGGCATGTTTTTTTCCTCTGCGCAAAAATACACTGCAGCTAGCTAGCTACTTTTTTGTCAGTTGCTAGCTGTCAACATGTCTTCACTAAAATACTTAAATTTAATCCACTAATGTTTTTTAAAACTTTCACAATGGATACACGGAGTTGATATTTTCTGGCTGTGACCATAGAAAAATTAACATTGTTTGTTTAAAATATCAAAAAATGCAAAACTTACCAGAGCATGTGTGCTACTGCTGCATTCACCACAGCCAGGAGAATGAAAAGGGGTCCTCAGGGAAATAGCTGACCATGCTATTATCTGATTTAAATGAGGTTAATGAAAACGATGATGGAGTTGACAAAAAGTGTGACACAACTTCGATGGCCATATTTTTATGGAAAATCTTTTTTTATGTTAAAACTCTATGTTGTCTTAAATACTTTTAACCCTTATCTTTAACTCAATATGAATTTTCTCACAATTTAAGAGGTTTTTGAAGTTTTTTTTAATAATTGAATACTGAGACCCCTTGACTGTGACAAAATAATTAACATGGGTGAGCTTACTACTAGTCATACATTTGAACAAATACCCTCAAAAAAAATTTTTTTTAAGGCTTAAACTTATCATCAGCATTCAGAATTCCTCTTGATCTAACTTTGTAAGCATGCCAATTGTTACACATTTCTTTACTTTTTATTTGAATTAGACTTTTCTACAGTGCACATGTTTTGTCCCGACTCTGAAGAAACAGTGATATATATATATATATATATATATATATATATATATATATAATTTATAATATTATTTATAATAATATAAATAATTATATTTATTATATTTATATAAATATGTATATGGGCACATATATAGAAATATTCAACTATGTGTATGTATGTATAGGTATGTGTGTGAGTATAATTATAGTATAGTTAGGTATTATAAATAATAATAAATTATTAGTGAATGGGGGTAGGATTAAATAAGTTTACACTTCTTCCTACTCCTTTTTGCACATGTAAATTAAGATATTAATTGTTAAAGGATGAAATTCTTTGTATTTTTTTTGTTTTGTTTTGTTTTCTTATCTTCTCTTTTAATTGCTGTCTTTTTACATGTACAAAATAAATAAAATCAAAATCAAATCAAATCCTTCTGATCTCTTTTTTCCTGCTCTACAGCTGGCCTTCAGCAGGACGGCCCCCCTTATGATCCAGGTTCTGCTCAAGGAGTTTTTCTTTGCCACTGTTTGGCTTTAGGCTTTTTCCCACTTTTACCTGCTTTGTTTATGTAATAATTGCTCAGGGGTCATGTTCTGATTTTCTGGAAAGTGCCTAGAGACAGCTTGTGTTGTAATCGACATTATATAAATAAAAATTGAAAAGGATCAAACCTAGAAAATAATCTATGCATGCATGTGGAGAACAAAGAAACTGCTCAAAAGTTTGATGGGAAGAAATGCTGTTAATCACCACTCCACCCCTCCACTGCAAACCATGAAACGGTTAGAAAAGCTGCATTGGTCTTTATTGCAGCTGTGGATGACGGGGGTGAGTCGTTCTCTGCTAGTCGGATGGTCAGTGCTTCAATCTCAAGCCTCCATGATCTTTCTGGCTCCGTCAAAGTGTCCTAGGGCAAAACGCTGCAGCCTGCTGTACGTTGCCTGGCAACCAACCTGGGGTGGAGTCATTTGTTGTGTGGGTTTTTGCATTAAAGAGGGAAAATTAGTTCACTGAGATTATAATGATAATGATTTTAGCCATTGTGCACAACACCATTTTTTATTTTTATATGCAGCTACAACTACCACTTACCTTGCAGTTTTAACCATCTGAGGGTGAAACTCGGCCAAAACTGGGTTATGTAAAAGTGCTACGATTCCAAGTAGACCAGTAAGACTTTTGAAACGTTTCTTTTGGATGAAATTCTGTAACTCTGTTTCAAAACCATTATTTGCCTCATGGTTTTCTGAAACGGCTGCACCTGAAACAGATGATGTAACCCTCGACTGTTGGCTCTGATAAAAATGGGATTTTTGCTCTTTGCTCAACATTTCTACTGACTTTGTGTAACTGTTCTTTCAAAGCTCTGATTCCAGAAGATCTTTAATACATTACAACAGAAACATATACAGAAACATTTACATTTTCAATTGATAAATTAAAATGAGTGTATGTGTGTTTTAATTGTTGCTGAAATGGTGTCCAGTGATGTATTGTTTTGTCATTGTAGCTGTCAAGGCATTTGTGGCCCAGCTTCCGAGTCCAAGACAAATTTCCCCAAGTGACAAGTATATTATATTGAATTGAAAACCCTGTGATGACATCAATAGGTTTTCTTAAGAGTACTTTTAGGCCTCTGTTTTCCCTGCGCCATATGAGCTGCTTCTGCTCTAGTGGCCCATTGCATTGTGGGATACAGTTGTGGTCAATTGTGCATTGTAGCAAGGCTAGTGCTACGGGGGTCACCCGACAGGACAGAGGACACTGGGTTTAGTGCAGGAACTCCTTTATTCTTCCACCCAGACACACGTGCACCAGCAGAACCTTCAGCAGAGACCTGTGCAGCCGCTCTTTATGAAGCCAGGCAAGGTGGAGAGGCGGATTGGGCACACCTGTGCCCAACCAGCTGAGTGGCTGCACCTCCACCCTGCCACACGCACAAACGCCAAACATCTCATTATCTGTTATCGCTGAGATAACACAGAAAGAAACTCAAACTGAACTCAATAATTCAAAATTACAGTTTGAAAATTTAACACGCAACAAGAAAGTTTCTCATTCAACAACCTAAATATGAAAACTTTGGCATGTCGTGACATAACTGGGAAATTTTTAGCAAATCAATAGTAGTCTACAAAAAGAGAAATAAGTGATCTCATCTATGATCAACTCTTCAGGAGGATTAATTCAGAACCCTCAGGAAATAAATTCTGTATTTACAGTCGGATGTACAGACAAGACCAGAAGTCAAAGCAGTCAGCAGGTTGTGGAGGGAAAAAAATCTGCTTATTTTATCCAGTTCATAAAACTTAGCAATGTATAAATGTTTCACAATAGATAAATAAGTGGTACACACTTGAATCAAAAATATAACACGTTATACAGATTCTACAAAGGGCTTTACAATGTGTTTCTTCTTTGCTCATGAATTCACCGTGGTGTAGCAGGTAGAATATTCTCCAACTTTGGGATCAGGATCATTTTTCCTCTTTTGAATGTCTTTAGATTATTGTCTCCTCCTCAGAGCAAGTTACAAAACATCTTTTCTTCCACAACAAGACTGAGGATCATGATCATGTGACCTTAAAGGGGTCACAACTGTCAGTGTGAAGAAAGAAAGGAACATCGTAACCAGAAACATGAAGAAAGTAATGTTGCCGTTATATTGTTCAATGGCTGTTTTTTGTCCGTTTTATTGCTTCATCAAAGCCTCTGTCAAATCAACAGACAAAATGTTTCTGTGTCTTTTAAAAGCCAGTTTGTAATGCCAGAGTACATGAAGTAAGTTGGTGTGAGAGAAGAGGATGCAGAGAATTGGGTTAGATGGAGGGGGATGATTCGCAATGGGGATCCCTGAAAGGAAAATTTAACAGATTTGAATTTTATTTTTTTTTAAGTACAAATGAGAGGAAAATGTGAATAGAATATAACAAAAATCAGTAAATAAAGAGAGTTGGAGAGTTAAGTATACAGGTCCAGGTGACAATTGTTTATATTTATCATAACATGTGTGCTGTAATGTTTAAATAAGGGACATGGGCAATACAATACTCTAAATGACAAGTGATTAATACTTTCATGGTTTTAGGTTTTTCTACAGTTTTTGTAGTTAGGTTCCTGTTTTATTTTCAAACCCCATGTCCTTGTGTTTAAGTTTTGTCTTGACCTCCCTTGTTCCCATCGGCGCTGATTGTCTGCACCTATGTCTCGTCAAGTCCATCCATCCCTCCATCCATCCATCCATCCATCCATTTTCTTCCGCTTATCCGGAAGAGATGGGCAGGGGCAGCAGTCTCAACAGAGATGCCCAGACTTCCTTCACCCCAGACACTTCCTCCAGCTCTTCCGAGGGGAGTCCGAGACGTTCCCAGGCCAGCCGAGAGACATAGTCTCTCCAGCATGTCCTGGGTCTTCCCCGGGGTCTCCTCCGGAGAGACATGCCTGGAACACCTCCCTAGGGAGGAGGGACATGCCTGGAACACCTCCCTAGGGAGGAGGGACATGCCTGGAACACCTCCCTAGGGAGGAGGGACATGCCTGGAACACCTCCCTAGGGAGGCGTCCAGGAGGATCCGGTACAGATGCCCAAGCCACCTCAGCTGACTCCTCTCAATGTGAAGGAGCAGCGGCTCGACTCCGAGCTCCTCCCGGGTGACCGAACTCCTCACCCTATCTCTAAGGGAGCGTCCAGCCGCCCTGCGGAGGAAACTCATCTCTAAGGGAGCGTCCAGCCGCCCTGCGGAGGAAACTCATCTCTAAGGGAGCGTCCAGCCACCCTGCGGAGGAAACTCATCTCTAAGGGAGCGTCCAGCCACCCTGCGGAGGAAACTCATCTCGGCCGCTTGTATCCGCGATCTTGTCCTTTCGGTCACTACCCAAAGTTCATGACCATAGGTGAGGGTAGGGGCGTAGATTGACCGGTAAATCGAGAGCTTCACCTTTCGACTCAGCTCCCTCTTCACCACGACTGTCCAGTACATCGGCCGCATAACTGCGGACGCTGCACCGATCCGTTTGTCAATCTCACGCTCCATCTTTCCCTCACTCGTGAACAAGACCCCGAGATACTTGAACTCCTCCACCTGAGGCAGGACTTCTCCACCCACCCGGAGAAGGCAGGCAACCTTTTCCCGGTGGAGAACCATGGCCTCGGTCTTGGAGGTGCTGATTCTCATCCCTGCCGCGTCACACTCGGCCTCAAACCGCCCCAGCACATGCTGAAGGTCCCGGTCCGATGAAGCCAACAGGACAACATCATCTGCAAAAAGCAGAGATGAAATCCTGAGGTTCCCAAACCGGATCCCCTCCGGCCCCTGGCTGCGCCTAGAAATCCTGTCCATAAATATTATGAACAGGACCAGTGACAAAGGGCAGCCCTGCCGGAGTCCAACATGCACCGGGAACAAGTCTGATCTACTGCCGGCAATGCGAACCAGATTCCTGCTCCGATCATACAGAGACCGGACAGCGCTTAATAGAGGGCCCTGGACTCCATACTCACTGAGCACCCGCCACAGAATGACACGAGGGACACGGTCAAATGCCTTCTCCAGCTCCACAAAACACATGTGGACTGGTTGGGCAAATTCCCATGAACCCTCGAGCACCCTGCGGAGGGTATAGAGCTGGTCCAGTGTTCCACGACCGGGACAAAAACCGTGAAGTCAAAACCTCGTCAAGTCCTCTGTGTTTATTTTGTCTTGTCCTTTTCTTGCTCCCTGCTGGTCTGTATTGTTTCTACCTCCTACTAGTGTGTCACGTCAGGTTTTTGGATTTTTGGTCATGTTAAAGCTCTTGTTATTTTTTGCAAACCCGCTCAGCAGCGCTCGTCTTTGACTTAAGTTAATAAACCATGTGTTTTTGGAACTCCTGCATCCTGGTCCAAGTCAGCCAAACCCTGACAAATACTATCTTAATCACAACAAAGACTTTTCTTTTTCAAAAACGTCATAGATTTCCCCCTCTTGGATTAATATACTATTACTGAACTGATTTGAATGTAAATCTTTTCTTGCAGTACGAATGAGAGGAAAAAGTAAATAAAAGATTATAAAAACCAGTAGATAAAGAGTTTTGTTAGAGAAGGAGGCATGGGGGATATTTCAGGAGTTGTTCTCTTTGCAAACTTACTGATGACTTCACGTTTCACCTGCAGCATCAGCAGGTAACACAGGTGACCTTACACCGGAGCCTGCACCAAGTAACTTAGAACGAACGGTTCAAGGTGAACAAGTGGTCGGATATAGATTCTACAAAGGGCTTTACAATGTGTTTCTCCTTTGCTCATGAATTGACCGTGGTGTAGCAGATAGAATATTCTCCAACTTTGGGATCAGGCTCATTATTCCTCTTTTGAATGTCTTTAGATTATTGTCTCCTCAGAGCAAGTAACAATACATCTTTTCTTCCACAACAAGACTGAGGATCATGATCATGTGACCTTAAAGGAGTCACAACTGTCAGAGTGAAGAAAGAAAGCAACATCCAAACCAGAAACGTGAAGAAAGTAATGTTGCCGTTATATTGTTCAATGACGGTTTTTTGTCCGTTTTATTGCATCATCAAAGCCTCTGTACAATTAATTCTCGGACACAATGTTTCTGGGAATGTTCCTTTTTTTAAAGCCATTTTGTTGTAGTCATTGTTGACCAATCACATGGTGTCAGAAGGACAAAGGGCCGGCTCTTCAGGTAGATGCACGAGTATTAAAAGAGTGATCAGACTGTAAAGACAACACTTCTTTATTGAAGGCAGAGACGAACATTTTACATTCAGTCTCAGAAGACAAACCTGCAACCCAACCCTCCACTGTACAGGTAGACCACATTTTCACCAACATGCTGTTTTTCTAATCTTTATTTCTTAATGTATGTTTATTGTAGTGACTATTTTACAGTGGGAAAACCTGGCATCTTTCCCCCCCTTTGTATTGGAGCAGATGGTTGCACACATAAAGTGTATTAATCCCCTAATGGGGCTATAAGGTTGTTTTTTATGTTTTTTCCCCCCCAAATGACTGCATTGATAAATATGTATTACTCTTCAGTCAGTTGGAGCAGACGGCCGTCCTTCCTGAGTCTGGTTCTGCCAGAGGTTTCTTCTTGTTGAAGGGGAGATTTTTCCTGGTGCTTGTTCTGAATGGGAGATAATATCAATATTGTAACAATATTTTATTCGACTGATTTGGAATGACATGAACTGTACTGTTGAATTGTTTTGAGTGGGCTTTTTTTAGGGCCCGAGCACTTGCAGTGCGAAGGCCCTATTGTATCTGTAGGAATTTTTTTTCTTTCTTTCTTTCTTTCTTTCTTTCTTTATTTTTCTGACGAAAGGAGGGCCTTTTTGCCCCCCTAAACGTCCCCAAAAAGTCACCAAATTTTGCATGCAAGTCAGGCCTGTCGAAAAATTTGATATTTAATGGTTTGCATTAATGGGCGTGGCAAAATGGCTCAACAGCGCCCCCTTGAAAACTTTGTGCCTCAAGCCCCACGATACGGTTTGACATACATGCACGAGAATCGGTGCACACCTGTATCATGGGACAACTTAAACAAAAGTCTCTTGGCGTCATGCCCGAAACCGAACAGGAAGTCGGCCATTTTGAATTAATCGTGTCACTTTGGCGCAATTTATGCCATTCATTCGGCAGTTAATACGGCCCGAACCGTAACGTGCACCCAGGTGTGTTATACATCAAAACGTGCGTCTCCCTCCTGCGACCACACGCATTACTTTTCTCTTTCAAAAGCGTTACCGTGGAGACGCTAGACGCCAAAAAGCGCGCCCACCCTTCATCTGGTTGGTTCAGACAGAAAAAACTTTGCGCCTCAAGCCCCATAATATGGTTTGACGTACATGAACGAAAATCGGTACACTCCTGTGCACACCTGTATCATGGGACAACTTAAACAAAAGTCTCTTGGCGTCATGCCCGAAACCGAACAGGAAGTCGGCCATTTTGAATTAATCGTGTCACTTTGGCGCAATTTATGCCATTCATTCGGCAGTTAATACGGCCCGAACCGTAACGTGCACCCAGGTGTGTTATACATCAAAACGTGCGTCTCCCTCCTGCGACCACACGCATTACTTTTCTCTTTCAAAAGCGTTACCGTGGAGACGCTAGACGCCAAAAAGCGCGCCCACCCTTCATCTGGTTGGTTCAGACAGAAAAAACTTTGCGCCTCAAGCCCCATAATACGGTTTGACGTACATGAACGAAAATCGGTACACTCCTGTATCATGTCGCATCTAAAAGAAAAGTCTCTTGGTGCCATGGCCGAAACCGAACAGGAAGTCGGCCATTTTGAACATTCTGAATTAATCGCGTAATTTTGGAGCAATATATGCCATTCCTTCGAGAGTTAATTCAGCCCGAACCGTATCGTGAACCCAAATGTGTTATACATCAAAATGTGCGTCTCCATCCTGCGACTACACGCATTACTTTTCTCTTTCAAAAGTGTTACCGTGGCGACGCTAGACGCCAAAAGGCGCACCCCCCCTTCATCTGATTGTTCCATATTTGATAGTTCCCCAAAAGGCACCAAATTTGGCACGCAAGCCAGGCTTGGCAATAAATTTGATATTTCATGGTTTGCATTAATGGGCGTCAACAGCGCCCCCTAGAATACTTTTATCTGCCATAACTTTTGAATGGTTTGACATAGAGAGTTGTGGGTGGTGTCATGGGACTCTGTAATGAGTCCTTAAGCTTCGTTGGCCTTAATTAGACCCGCCCCTTCTTCTGATTGGTTGTCCCGATTTTCTGCTATAACTTTGGAATGGTTTGACATAGAGAGTCGTGGGTGGTGTCATGGGAATTTGTACTGAGTTCTTAAGCTTCGTTGGCCTTAATTAGCCCCGCCCCTTCTTCTGATTGGTTGTCCCTTTTTTCTGCTATAACTTTTGAATGGTTTGACATAGGAAGTCGTGGGTGGTGTCATTTTTGATATGCTTATGGGGGGCGGTGGCCGTGAGTGCGAGGGCCCGTTCATCGCTGCTCGCAGCTTTAATTTTTTACTTGACTTTTTATAAATAAAACTAAAATTGATTAAATGGAAATTGTTCCAAATAAAAAAACAGAGATAAAATAATACAACAAGAGATTAGAGTTTGATGATATTGACCATTTTCTCTGCAATATGGACTCCCGTTTTCTGATTTATATCGAACATTTGTCCAATTTACATTAACTTTATAAGATGGAACTGAACATAACTTTTTTCAAAATATATCACAGTTTAATTGCATACATTTCAGAACCTTACTGACTCTGAATCTTCATGCAGAAATGTTCAACTGATACTTGCAGCCATTTAGACACCATCTATAGGTTTGAACCCTGACAATTTATGATTTTTGATCAGCATCCCTCTCAACCCTTTCTCTCAGCCAGTTCTAAGGATGATGGAGTGGGTACAAATATGTCCATCAGTCCAGGATTGTGTGTCTAAACCAGCTGTACTTGTTTCCAGCTCTCAGGACCAGAGCCTGTCTTCTCCAGACTACAAGATGAGAACTGCAGTATGTGCCATCCTTCTCCTGATGCTTCTGTGTCAAGGTGTGTGGGATCCAGACAAACATTTCTACTTGTCTCAACACTTGTGTGATCATAAGAGATAATTCTCTGCTTTTCTAGTACGTCAGCTGGTCACACTGATTTTAACACCCTAACTTGTTCTTAAAAGCAGTGATTATAGCACAGTTTCTTCGATTGCTGTGATTTTGCAGCTGCTGAAAAAAAAACAATAAAACAACAAATAAAATAAGAAAAAGACAGTACTTACTATGTTTCTGTACGGTTTCACAGGAGAAGCGCTGACATGCAACCAATGCTTTCGACCTGGGAGAGGAATGTGCAGTCCTACCTCCACACAAACCTGTAGGAGTAGAAGTGATGTATGTGCTGCCTTCTCAAATGGAAGTAAGTCCTCTAAGAAAGTCCTTGATGGAGTTGGATGGTTCCACTGGAAAACTAATTTATGATTAATCAATTGTCTTTAGCATTACAGAGATGTCAGGACAAACAATTTATAACTGAGGATATCTCTTCTGTAAGAGAGTTTAGTGTAAACGGAAGGAAGATTTGCTATGTTGCAGTTTAATTTTAGACTCTGGAGAATTAAACTTCCAAAGAAATGGAGCACTAAATACACCACTAAATAATGATCCCAAATAACAGTGACATAGAAACTACTGACCACCTTTCTTTGACTGCATGTACACCAGGAAATTCTGGGAAGATCTGCAGGACATTTTTGAAGACCCCCAGTGTGCAACTGATTGCTTTCTATGTCTTTATTTCATTTTATTATATTTTTGTGGCAGGGTGGAGAGGTTGATGGGACACACGCACCTGTGTCCCATCCGCCTGAGTGGCTGCCGCGCCTCCACCCTGCCTGCCTTATAAGGCAGAGCTGGACAGAAGCAAGGGGCTTGGTATGCTGATGCTGTGGGAGAAGGTGCTTCTAAACGTGTGTGGCGGTGATCTGGGTGATCTGGTCTAATAAAAGGGTCTGCACTAAACTCTGTGTCCTCTCCATCCTGTCGGTCGGGCCCCGTGGCACTCACACTGCTACAATTTTATTTTCTTAATTTTTTTATTTAGTTTGTTTTGATAATACGTTTGTATAGTTTATATCAGGCATCGGCTGACGTGTCTTGAATGTGATACTGTATGTTAGAATGCATTTGCTTGATTATTTAAAATGCCTTGTTTTTCTATATGAAAACAGAATAGGTTCACATTCAGAATATAATTTAATACCTGTCTTTCTCCGATTTTCATTGCAGATTACTCAATGCGTGGTTGCATGAACAGGAACCGTTGCTGGCTCCAAACGCGAATACGTAACGGACGATGCTGCAGCACCAACCGCTGCAACTGAGCCTCTTCCTCACCGGCTGGACCGTATCATCTCTGATCACTGGAATGAATGAAAATAAATGAATGAAAAAAAAAAATTAAAAAAATGTATCACCACCAAGCATGAACACTTAGGTCACAACCAAAGGGTCAGGGCTGAAGCCTCGGCTTGTGATTCACCCCCACCCCCTTCTTTCATTTCAAAATGTTCTTTTGTTTTGGAAGCTTCTCTGTTGCCTCCATTCAGATGAACATTTGACTTGTTTCAATAAAACTAAATGCAATAAAAGACATGGATTTGTTCACTGTTGTAATCAGTAAGCTTGACATCTCTAAACATCAATACCTCAAAACTATCAAATATCAGGACTGGTGAATGGTACTCGATCTGGGGTCCGTTTCACAAAGCAGGTTCAACAAACTCTGAGTCTAATCCTGAACTCTTAGTTGATCTACTCTGAGATCGGAAACTCTGAGTTTTCGGTTCCAGAACGGCGGATTTGAGGTAATTTACTCAACTCTAAGTA
Source organism: Cololabis saira (assembly GCF_033807715.1). Lineage (NCBI taxonomy): Eukaryota > Metazoa > Chordata > Actinopteri > Beloniformes > Belonidae > Cololabis > Cololabis saira. The sequence goes on along the minus strand of NC_084610.1, from coordinate 22,811,327 downwards.
GTTTCACCTGGAGTTAAGTGCGTGCGCCACAACTATCAAAAGCAAGCATCTATAGAGCCCTGATACATCAATTCACCATGGCAACCGGCCACAACAAAAGATCCACATACTTTTTCTTTTTTTTTTTTAAACTGAGGAAACATTAGTTTGCATCTGAAGATCCACATACTTCACGCCGTGTCCTTTTTCACCCAAATGGAATTAGAGATTTGAATGCGCGCATACGGCGAATTTGAACATGTTTTTCAAAAAAAGAGTAACACCGCAGCACAGAATATAATATAAAATGAATTTACTGTAACAGATCTTACATCATTCACCTGCAATCCTGTGGAACTCCTTTTATGGCTTGGACAGGTTTATGATAGGCTTGCCACCCGTCCCTTGAAATACGGAATCGTTACTTAATTGGGAATTAAAAGTTGCGTTCCGTATTGAACCAATACAGACACATATTATGCTCTTATTTATTCATGTAATAATATACAGGTGGAGGTCGGAAAATGTAAATATATTGCAAAACGTAATTCGTAGTAAATTCAACTAAAGGTGAAACAAATATATTATTTCCCACTACATGCAAAGTGAGATATTTCAAGCCTTTATTTGTTATAATTTTGGTGATTATGGCTCACAGTTTATGAAAACCCCAAATAAAAAATCTCAAAAAATTAGAATATATTATGAAATCATTAAACAATTCAATCATCAAAATTATAAAAAATAAATGATTAACATATATTGCTCTGCGAGTACTGAGACTATGTAATATACATGTATTACGTGGTCTGATATCCATCTCCCGACGAATATTTAATTCTCTGCGCATTAATGCTGCACCTTCATCAATTGTGTCTTCATCAAAAGGACATGCCGTGTTCGTGACAATGGACTTCTAATATATATACTGACTCTGTTTTTAATCACAGACGGCAGAACTTCGCCAAAACTCGCCTGCTGACTGAATGAATGAGGAAATGAAATGTGCGTGTGTCTCTGAAAGAGGCGGAGACGCAGAAAAACTCCAGGTTCATTGAGAAAAACCTGGTCCCGACCAGGTTAGGTTCAGAGCGTCTGTTACTACGGTAACTGACCGAGAGCTTAAGTTACCTCTCTTTGTGAAACAGGCTAGAGTTACCTCTCTTTCTCTGGTTTGAGTTACATCCCTTTGTGAAACAGAAATCTCAGAGTTTCCCTCATTTCAGGGTTAACAGACTCAGAGTTTTCACTAAACCTGCTTTGTGAAACGGACCCCTGATCTGCTTATCCAGTTTAAAAGACAGGGGGACTTTCTGAAGCCAAATGGCCAAGAACACAACCAGAACTGCTGAACAGATCACAGATTCCAGTCCTAACCATGTCAGTCTAATACTTGTTAAGATTCAGGAGGTTCAGTTCATTCAGGTTTGTGTCTTTCTTTAGTAAATACTGCAGTGGCTTTCTGTTTTAGGCAAAAAAAAAAAAAAAAACTTGAACATTACCAGCAAAACAAAGGAGAGAAATAAAATGCTTCCCCATTTGCCCTGGTTTTATACCGGATGTCCGTCCTACTTAACTCTGAAAGCTCGGGGAGACGCACACAAATACCTATTATCTGGACTGTGGGAGGAAACCCATGCAGGGTTTTTCAGAACAATGTGAAATAAAACCATGTCAATGAAGATTTTTCTAAACCAATATGTGGCCTCATTTGTAAGTTTGATGCCTAGATTTTAACATTCAATTATTTAAAATGAGTGTGGCATGTTTCAGTTTTTTTAATTTGAGACATACACCTGACAGTTCTCTGAAGAGATAACGCAAATAAGGCTATACTTCATTTTAGGATTTTGCAAACAGCCATTGAAGATCTCAATTTATTGGAATCTAAAGCAAAAGTTGCTGTTTTTAACCTTGCAGCTATGTGTGACAGGACGGGGCTAAAATGGGCAGTTACAAATTAAGACTGGCAGCTCCTGAAGCTCCGGCCTGCAAACATGCACAAAAGAGATAGAGAGAGAGAAAAGGGGGGGGTCAGAACAAGAAACTACAGGAACTATGGACAAAAATGATGGCTATGAGATACTTATAATAAATAAAAATGGAAAAGGAGAAGCGAGGAAGGGAAGAGGAGAGGAGAAGAAGGGTGAGAGGCACCGCCCAGCGGATCATGTCGGTGCCCCCTGCAGCATAAGCCTATAGCAGCATATCTACCACGAACCTATATTTGACTAACTATTATAGTCTTGTTCTATAGCTGCAACTATGACTACTGACTCTAACACACTAGAGTTTACACTACCTAGAGATTTACCAACACCAGCTAGAGGTTTACTAAACACTAACTATAGGCTTTACAAAACAGAAAGGTTTTAAGTTTAGTTTTAAAGGTGGAGAACCCAGATTGGAAGTTGGTTCCATAGTAATGGTGCCTCATAGCATAATAATGGGCCCAAAGTGTGCAAAGAACATACCCCCCACACCATTACATTGCTATTGCTTTCATCTTGTTGACGCCAAACTCAGATCCTACCATTCGAATCTCACAGCAGAGATTGAGACTCATCAGACCAGGCAACGTGTTTCCAATCTTCTGTTGTCCAGTTTTGGTGAGTATGTGTGAATTGTAGCCTCAGTTTCTTGTTCTGACCTGACAGCAGTGGTATCCGGTGTAGTCTTCTGCTGCTGTAGACCTTCCGCCTCAAGGTTTGACGGGTTTTGCGTTCAGAGATACTCATCTTCATACCTCGGTTGTAACGAGTGGTTATTTGAGTTACTGTTTCTATCAGTTCCAACCAGTCTGGCCATTCTCCTCTGACCTCTGGCATCAACAAGGCATTTGGGTCCACAGAACTGCTGCTCGCTGGATGTTCTCTCTTTTTGGGACCATTCTCTGTAAATCCTAGAGACAAGAGACCCTGCTCTCTCTCTCTCTCTCTCGATTGTTGAAAGCATCACTACAACCGGCGCCCGTTCCACACCTGACCCAGTTTACAGGAACCCACTGGAGGGGAATCCAGTCCAGGACAGAGGGTAACGTGGCACAGGGGTGAACTTGAACCCCTGACCCCACCAGAGATGTCATCACACCTTGGCGTGTATGTGGATCCTACGGACAGACCGAGGTCATTTCTACTTTATAAGTGTACAAAAAAGTGTGTAAAAGGGACATTTGTAGCTGCTCGCTGCCGTCAGCATCACAAGTCTGAACATCGATGTCTAAAATGATCTTGTAACAAGACGGACAAATAATCTTTGCAAACACACGTACAAGGCTACGTCTGTCTGGAGGTTTGGCTCAAATCCTGTTTGGGTGAAAGACTCAACAGTTTGGTCCATATTGACATGACAGCATTACATTGTTGCTGTAGATTTGTCGGCTGCACATCCATGATGCAGATCTTATTTATACTCAGATACTTATTGTATGTTCAAGAAACCAGTCTGAGATGATTCTTTATGACATGGCGCGTTATCCTGCTGGAAGTAGCATCAGAAGATGCTCCACTGTGGTCATAAAGGGATGGACATGGTAGCAAAAAAATACTCAGGTAGGCTGTGGCGTTGACACGGTGCTCAATTGCTACTAATGTCAGTTGACCACACTTGAATCATAAATATATAACGTTATATAGATTCTACAAAGGGCTTTACAATGTGTTTCTCCTTTGCACATGAACTGACCGTGGTGTAGCAGGTAGAATATTCTCCAACTTTAGGATCAGGATCCTTTTTCCTCTTTTGAATATCTTTAGATTATTGTCTCCTCCTCAGAACAAGTTACAATACATCTTTTCTTCCCCAACAAGACTGAGGATCATGATCATGTGACCTTAAAGGGGTCACAACTGTCAGAGTGAAGAAAGAAAGCAACATCCAAACCAGAAACATGAAGAAAGTAATGTTGCCGTTATATTGTTCAATGGCTGCCTTTTGTCCGTTTTATTGCTTCATCAAAGCCTCTGTCCAATCATCAGACACAATGTTTCTGGGAAAGTTCCTTTTTTAAAGCCATGTCCGTTTTATTGCATTATCAATCACGTTGTGTCAGAAGGACAAAGGGCCGGCTCTTCAGGTAGATGCACGAGTATTAAAAGAGTGAGCAGACTGTAAAGACAACACTTCTTTATTGAAGGCAGAGACGAACATTTTACATTCAGCCTCAGAAGACAAAGGTGCAACCCAACCCTCCACTGTACAGGTAGACCACACTCTCACTGCAGCCTTTCTTTTTAATGTTCATGTAGGTTTATTTCTAGTGACTATTTTAGAGTGGGCAAACATAGAACGTTTTATTCCCCTTTTATGGATGCAAATATTTGAACCTATAAAATATACATTTTATCTAAATGTGCAAACCCCCAACCGGTTGAGGCATCTGACCGTCCTTCCTGAGTTTATCTCTCTACAGTCTCCTGCTCAGGATGAGGTTGGTATCGAGGGAAAGTTTTGATGCTACCGTCTGTTGGTTTCCAAAGTGAGACAATAATTATTACAAATGTTTTTTTACTGGCCTTGTATTAATTTAAAATTAAATTAACTGTATTGTTGAAGTGCCTTGAGAGGGCATTTCTTGTGATTTAGCGGTACATAAATAAAGCTGGATTGAAGAAGTTTAAAATCGAAACAGATAATAGATAAGAGTTTGACGATATTTCACATTTTTGTCTGTAACATGGACTCACATTTTCTGATTTATATTGAACACTTCTCCAATTTACATTAACTTTATAAGATGGAACTGGAAATAACTTTTTACAAAAGATATCACAATTTCATTGCATTTAATTTATAGCAGAACCTTACCGACTCTGAATCTTCATGCAGAAGTGTTCAACTGATGTTTGAAGCCATTCAGATAGTGCAGGAGATAATAAAAACTATTCAGTTTCTGATACAAGCATGAAATTTGGTACACATTAGCCAAAGGCATTCCAAAAATAATTGGACGTGGAGCCATGGTGAATTTTCAACATGGCGCCCATGGCAGCCATTTTTCAAAATGGACGCCAGAAACAACTCTTTTTATATGACTTAGGGACATAATATGATATTTTAGACATATTTACCACATATAGTACTTGGTAGATGTCTCTTGGATAATTGAAAAGTTGTTATTTGATATTCAAGATGGCCGCCATTTTTTAAAGATGGCAGCCATCATTTGTGTGACTGTCTGATACGGATGATCTTGGTGTCTAATCAAATCATTATTTATGATGCAGAAATCAAATTTGAAACATTGGAATTCGCCAGAAGCTTCCTTCTTCCTCAAAACTGAACATGACAACTGTTTCTTTCATGATAACATAAAAATAAAATAATAAAATATATACCGTAATGTCATGAAAATAGATCTATTATACATAAAACCAAACTTTGAACTAATAAACCCAAAAAAGATCCTCATATCTGCAAGGACTGACACATCCAATGAATGTATAAGTAATAAAGTGGATGTTGAAGCTCAGCCAGGGCAAACTGACAACTCATTTCCACTAATCACTCATTAGAAAACACTTGTTTCTGGCGGCCATTTTGAAAAATGGCTACCATGGGCGCCACGTTTGTTTTTTTTTTTTTTTTTCTTCTTACCTTGAAAAAACCCCGATTTTTTTACCCACGTCCACATCTTTTGGGGAAACCTTTGGCTATTTGTCTACCAAATTTCATGCTTGTATCACAAACTGAACGATTCCTATACATTTTATAGCTAAACAGCTGGACTAAGACACCATCTATAAGTTTGAACCCTGGGGATTTATCATTTTTGATCAGCATCCCTCTCAACCCTTTTGCATCAGCCAGTTGTAAGGATGATGGAGTGGGTACAAATATCTCCATCAGTCCAGGATTGTGTGTCTAAACCAGCTGTACTTGTTTCCAGCTCTCAGGACCAGAGCCTGTCTTCTCCAGACTACAAGATGAGAACTGCAGTATGTGCCATCCTTCTCCTGATGCTTCTGTGTCAAGGTGTGTGGGATCCAGACAAACATTTATACATGTCTCAACACTTGTGTGATCATAAGACATAATTATCTGCTGGTCACACTGATTTTAGCACTGATTTTTAACACCCCAACTTGTTCTTAAAAGCAGTGATTGTAGTACAGTTTCTTCGATTGCTGTGATTTTGCAGCTGCTGAAAAAAAAAAAACAATAAAACAACAAATAAAATAAGAAAAAGACAGTACTTACTATTTTTCTGTACTGTTTCACAGGAGAAGCTCTGACATGCAACAAATGCTTTGGACCTGGGAGAGGAATGTGCAGTCCTACCTCCACAGAAACCTGTAGGAGTAGAAGTGATGTATGTGCTGCCGTCTCATTTGGAAGTAAGTCCTCTAAGAAAGTCCTTGATGGAGGTTGGATGGTTCCACTGGAAAACTAATTCATGATTAATCACTTGTCTAAAGCATTACAGAGATGTCAGGACAAACAATTTATAATTGAGGATATCTCTTCTGTAAGAGGGTTTAGTGGAAACAGAAGGGAGATTTGCTATGTTGCAGTTTATTTTCTTTTTTCTTTTTTATTTAGTTTGTGTTGATAATACGTTTGTATAGTTTATGTCAGGCATCGGCTGACGTGTCTTGAATGTGATATGTTAGAATTAATTTGCTTTATTACTTAAAATGCCTTGTTTTTCTATATGAAAACAGAATACATTCTCATTCAGAGTATAATTTAATACCTTTCTTTCCCCCCATTTCATTGTAGCCTACTCACATCGTGGTTGCATGGGCAGAATACAGTGTTGGTTCCTAGCGAGATCCCGTAACGGACGATGCTGCAGCTTCAACCGTTGCAACTGAGCCTCTTCATCGCTGGACCGTATCATCTCTGATCTCTGGAAGCTTCTCTGTTGGATCCATTCAGATGAACGTTTGACTTGTTTCAATAAAACTGAATGCAATAAAAACATGGATTTGTTCACTGTTGTAATCAGTAATCTTTAAATCTCTAAACATCAGTACTTCAAAACCATCAAATATCAGGACTGGTGAATGTTACTAGATCAGAACAATACCAAGAATAAAAGCAGCAACTGTGGTGTGTGTGCAGACGTGCTGGTGGGGAAGATTTCATTTCATCCTGATGTTACTGTTCATTGAGGCCTTTCATCACAGGTTTATTAATGGTTTGTAAATGCAAATGTGATCCATTCTTCAGTGGAAGACGAACATAGATAGAGGTGTTCTTGGACGTGAGGTGATGGTTGGTTTGTCACTTGTAAAACAAACTAATGCAAAGACTTTTACATTTTAGCCATTAGGTGGTAAAACCCTGATTTGACTACTGCACTGATTTACTTATCCAGTTTAAAAGACAGGGGGAATATCTGAAGCCAAAGGGCCAAAAACACAACCAGAACTGCTGAACAGATCACAGATTCCATTCCTAATCACGTCAGTCTAATACTTGTTAAGATTCAGGAGGTTCAGTTCACTCAGGTTTGTCTCTTTCTTTAGTAAAAACTGCAATGGCTTTCTGCCTTAGGCAAACTCTAGCAAGGCTAGTGCTACGGGGGCCGACCGACAGAACAGAGGACACGGGGTTTTAGTGCAGGAACTCTTTATTCACCAGACACACGTGCAGTCATCCTCAGAAGCTTCCTCCAGCAGCAGCTGCTCCTTATCAAGGCAGGCAGGGTGGAGAGGTTGATTGGGCACACCTGTATCCAATCTCCTGAGTGGCTGCACCTCCACCCTGCCACACAAACATTTAAAAACAACTTGAATATTACCAGCAAAACAAAGGCGAGAAATAAATGCTTCCCCATTTGAATGAATGAATGAGTGAAAAAAAAATGTATTGGTCACCACCAAGCATGTACACTTAGGTCACGACCAAAGGGGCAGGGCTGAAGCCTCGGCTTATGAATGCCCCCCCCTTCTTACATATAAATATAAATAAATACAACAAATGAATAATAGCTAACAACAACAAAAATCATATGCACATTTACATGCATACCTATCTACTTACGTACGTACATACGTACCTACACATATATCCATACATGTACATACATATATACAAGCACATTACATATCCACATACATATGTACACTACACATGCTTACACTTACATACATGCCTGTATCTGCACACACATATGTTAAAAAAAGGATTATTTAAATTATTATAAAAATAATACTCAATGTACCCATCCTTTTGTTTCCTTTCTTTAAGACATCATTCCATTACCCAGGAACAAGTCTGTACTTATCCATCATCATGTCTTTATACGTTTTTCTTAAAATTCAACACATTTTTGCTATATTTTAATTTGTCCGGTAATGCATTCCATAATCTCACGCCACAGACAGAAATGCACCTACTTTTCACAGCTGTATTCCAGATCGGTTGTTTCCAGTTGAATTGGTCTCTGAGGGCATAACCCCCCTCTCTCTCTCTTAACATGGTTTGTATGTTGAGAGGAAGTAGATTTTTTCTGGCTTTAAACATAAGCAAAGCTGTTTTCTGATCCACCAGGTCAATGAATTTGAGTGCTTTTGACTTGATGAATAATAAATTGGTGTGATCATGAAAACCAACATTATTCATCATTCGTATTGCTCTTTTCTGTATTGTGCAAACGGTCTGTAGTGTGGTCTTGCAGGCATTACCCCAGATTTCAACACAGTAAGTCAAGTAAGGTAGAATAAGCGTGCAGTATAGAGTATTCATAGATCTAAAGTTAAAAAAAATGTCTGACTTTGCTCAATACTCCGATACTTCTGGAAATGTTTAATCTTACCTGGCTTACCTGTGGTTTCCAACTGAATTTATGGTCAATTATTATCCCCAAAAAGGTGTTCTCATATACTCTTTATAAATCAACTTTTTCTATTCTTAAACCTACCTGAGTTGTTAAATGTGTTTTTTACGGTTTCCAAAAATCATAAATTTGGTTTTGTTTAAATTCAAAGATAATTTGTTGACATCACACAGCATTTTCAGTTTGCCTAGTTCAACTGTCACCTTCTCCATTAACCTCTGTAAACAATCATCTGAACAGAAGACAGTTGTATCATCTGCAAAAGTTATACATTTCAAAATGTTCGATACTTTACAGACGTCATTTATGTACATAATAAATAATTTTGGTCCAACTATCGACCCTTGTGGCACTCCACATGTGATGTTTGCTGGCATAGACATGGCATCCCCCACCTGAACATACTGGTTTCTATGTCTAATGTAGCTCTTCAGCCATTCCAGTCCCACCCCTCTGACTCCATACCTTTCCATCTTTTCCAAAATAATATCATGGTCTATTGTATCGAATGCTTTCTTCAGATCTATGAAAACCCCCACAGCAAACTTTTTCTCATCAACTGCACTTGAAAGCTCTTCTATAAGCTCCATCAAAGCCATCGACGTTGATATATTTTCTCTGAAACCATATTGACAATCAATAATTTATGTTTTTCAACAAAGCTGTCCAGTGTGGCAACAAAAAGTTTTTCAAGTATCTTTGAAAATTGGGATAAAAGAGAAACTGGTCTATAATTTGTGTATAATTTTTTTTTCTATCTCCAGCTTTGAACAGTGGAATTACTTTCGCTACTTTCATTTTATCTGGGAAGCAGCCCAATTGAAAAGATAGGTTACAGATGTATGTCATAGGCACTACAATAACTGAGATTACTTCTTTTACTATAGACATGACAATCCCATTCCAGTCAGTAGAAGTTCAATAATCTCTTTATCCTCCACTTTTCTCAGGAAAATTGTTGCAGAATTTCTAGCACCATGGAATTGCTCAGCCCTGCCCTTTTCTGGCGGTGTTATTTCCCCGGCCAGTTTGGGGCCCAATGATTAAAAGAATTTATTAAAACCTTCTGCCACTTCATTCATGTCACTGATAACTTTTCCATTGTCAATAAAATTTGCCCCGGTTTTATACGGGATGTCCATCCTGCTTAACCCTGAAAGCTCGGGGAGACGCACACAAATATCTGTTATCTGGACTGTGGGAGGAAACCCACACAGTGTTTTTAGGAACAATGTGAAATAAAACCATGTCAGTGAAGATCCTTGTCACAACCCGGCTTGCAGGGGAAAAAGGAAGTGTTGAAGAATAATATAAAATCCAGTTCAGGAATCCACTGTGGGGTTGAGAGTTTTATCCGGTCAGCCGGCGGTGGGCAGACCAGCACAGACCGTGTCTGAAGTTGGTATGCCGACCAAGAGTAATTTTACAACAGTGTTTTTATACAAGAAGTTCAAACAACAAAAGGCAGGAATAAACAAGCCAAGTGAGAGACAAAAAGTAATTTACAGTCAGATGTGATCTGTGGCCAAATGTATTTATCTGGCATTTGGCATGACTGTCACTAACTTCTAAATTACCCCTAGGGTGTTCTCGCGATTCAAGTCTGTTTGAACCAACTTCCAAGGTGTCATCTTCTGCAGGGGGGTTATCTGGGTAGGAAGTGAAGCTACCACAAAGGTGTTGAGTCCACAGTTCGAAGCCCTGCAGGAGGTAGGAAGCTGGAACTTCACGTGACCATCTGTCTCGACAGAAACAACCCAAAACCCAGCTGGTATTAGGTAAGGTAGTTTACTCGTCACTCAAATGCCGGAATACCGGTTAACAGATTAACAAAAAAAGAACAAACCAAAGAAGAGGGCCGGTGGGTGCTGTTTAAATCAAAAACAAAATATAACCGAAAGACGACTCTCTAAGAGGTAAAAATGGATAACCAAACTAACTCAAAACAAAAAGGAAAACAAAGGCTGTCTACACTCACTAAAACCAAAGTACAACAAAAACAGCAACCCTGCACCCAGTGTGTCTAAACCTAAAAGGAACTAGGTGTGGAAACTTAGCGGAATCAGTCACAGATTAAACACAAACTAAACCCTGGCCACACTTCACAGGTTTAGTAAACAAAAAAACCCACAACAAAGGAACACACGGTAGCTGCTAGCTTATGTTAGCTTTCTCTCAAACAAAGTTCTGCTCAACACAAAGAGGCGAGCTGTCACACAATCAGCCGCCCAGACCGACAGAGTGGCAGGGGTTTTGTAGACGTCCACTTCTGATTGGGCGGCTGGGATTGGGCAGCCCAAGACACGCCGCACCAATCAGGAACCCAGGTGAACGGAGGGATGGACTGCCAGGAGCCGGCAGTCCGCACCAATCAGGTCAAAGAGGGCAGAGCTTCTGTGGTGAGTTGTGCAGCTTGGCAGGGTGGAAGGGAGAGAAAAATTAAAATTTAGTAAAGGAGGAAAGGGCAGCGGCCGTAACTAACTAACTAAACCAATATGTGGCTTCATTTGTAATTTCGATGCCTAGATTTTAACATTCAATTATTTAAAATGAGTGTGTCATGTTTCAGTTTTTTTAATCTGAGGCATACACCTGACAGTTCTCTGAAGAGATAACGCAAATTAGGCTAATACTATATTTTAGGACTTTGCAAACAGCCATTGAAGATCTCAATTTATTGGAATCTAAAGCAAAAGTTGCTGTTTTTAACCTTGCAGCTATGCATTGACAGGACGGGGCTAAAATGTGCAGTTACAAATTAAGACTACAATGAGACAGGTGTATTGCAGTTGCCATGGTAGTCACAGTATGACAACCACAAGAGCGGCTCGTGGAAAATGCATTTAAATTGAAGAACTGGCAGTAGACTTTAGAAAATATACTCAATAATATTGAAGTGTGGCGTTGACACGATGCTCAATTGGTACTAATGGGCCCAAAGTGTGCAAGGAACATATCCCCCACACCATTACACTACCAACAGCCTGAACCATTGAAACAAGGCAGGATGGATCCATGCTTTCATGTTGTTGATGCCAAATTCAGACCCTACCATTCGAATGTGGCAGCAGAAATGGAGATTCATCAGACCAGGGAACGTGTTTCCAATCTTCTGATGTCCAGTTTTGGTGAGTCTGTGTGAATTGTAGCCTCAGTTTGGCGCAGCAGGTAGTGCAGCCGTCTCACTGCAAGAAGGTCCTGGATTCGATTCCCGCCGGGGACGCTGTGGGAGCTAAAGTGCGTGTTAGTTCCCCCATGACTTCAGCGGCCACACCCTGGGTGGGGTTGGCGAAAAGGCCTTTCTGTGTGGAGTTTGCATGTTCTCCCCCTGTTTCCTTGGGTAGCTAATGTGAGCTTCCCTCACAAAAACATGCAACAGTCCTGGGCTCTGGCCAGCCGGGCGCCAGATGTGGGTGGGGAGGATCCCGCCGGAATAACGTGATCCTTCCACGCGCTACGTCCGGCCGGAGAAGCCCCACCCTGTCTGGTGAAAAGAAGCGGCCTGCTCACTCCTCAGGTTAAGGAGGAGACCTGAGCTTAGTGCAGGAACTCCCGGGGTTGGTAGAGGATGGAAATACCCAGGACTGTCACTTAGGTAGGAGCACTGGGTGATAAAATGGGGGGAAAAAACAGGATAAAAATATTTAAAAAAAAAATAAAAATAAAAATAAGGTTTGACAACCCGGCAAACCTTGAGATGCCCTCGGTTGTAACGAGTGGTTATTAGGGCCTGAGCACTTACAGTGCGAAGGCCCTATTGTATCTGTAGGAATTTCTCGTTTTATTTTTAATACAACAAGACTGAGGAAAATTATCATGTGGCCTTTAAAGAGGTCACAACTGTCAGTGTGAAGAAAGAAAGCAACAACCAAACCAGAGACATGAAGAAAGTAATGTTGCCGTTATATTGTTCAATGGTTGTCTTTTGTCCGTTTTATTGCATCAAAGCCTCTGTCAAATCCTCAGACACAATGTTTCTGGGAAAGTTCCTTTTTTTAAAGCCATTTTGTTGTAGTCAGTGCTGATCAATCACATGGTGTCAGAAGGACAAAGGGCCGGCTCTTCAGGTAGATGCACGAGTATTAAAAAGAGTGAGCAGACTGTAAAGACAACACTTCTTTATTGAAGGCAGAGACGAACATTTTACATTCAGTCTCAGAAGACAAAGGTGCAACCCAACCCTCCACTGTACAGGTAGACCACACTCTCACTGCAGCCTTTCTTTTTAATGTTCATGTAGGTTTATTCCTAGCGACTATTTTACAGTAGGAAAACATATTATGTTTTATTCCCCTTTCATGGATGCAAATAGTTGGACCTATAAATTATACTTTTTTTAAATCTGTAAACCCCCTGAATTGAAAGATTCTAAAATGTAAACATAGGAAAATAATAATTTGATGATATTTCACATTTTCTCCGTAATATGGACTCACTTTTTTTTATTCATATTGAACACATTTACGATGAACCTTCCTGACTTTTTGATCAGCATCCATCTCAACCCTTTTGCATCAGCCAGTTGTAAGGATGATGGAGTGGGTACAAATATCTCCATCAGTCCAGGATTGTGTGTCTAAACCAGCTGTACTTGTTTCCAGCTCTCAGGACCAGAGCCTGTCTTCTCCAGACTACAAGATGAGAACTGCAGTATGTGCCATCCTTCTCCTGATGCTTCTGTGTCAAGGTGTGTGGGATCCAGACAAACATTTATACATGTCTTAACACTTGTGTGATCATAGGAGATAATTCTCTGCTTTTTTAGTACGGTAGCTGTTCACACTGATCTTACACATTAGTATGTAGCATTCATACTTAAAGCAGCACAATGTAACTTTTCCACCTTAAAGGAGCTTGAGGCTCCTTTTAAGAAATGAGACTCTCTAGCGCCACCCTTCACCACGACGGCCGTCGGGGATACTGCAGCCAACAGTGAAGCCGGCACGGGAGAACGGGGAGAACGCACATGCAGCGTCATGTGACGTCACATCCGCAGCCCAGCGCGGGAAATTCGGGACCGAATTGCAGCACATTTTGCAGCTCACAGCCTGTTCAAGGCAAAGGAGAGATACGCTAGAGGGCTCATTCTTTTGGGTTTGGAACGCTTCATCTGACATTATTACTAGAAAACGTAAAATGTATACGGATTTTTTTCATAAATCTTGCCACAATCCGGCCTCAAGCTCCTTTAATATCATATTTCCAGAGTCATTGTGATGGTATATCAACTTCCAACAGGTTTAATGACACCTCTGTCATGGTCTGAGGGGTCTGTATCGCCTTCACTGGCACTATGTAACTTTGAGGTGCATGGTAGGAACCCTGCCACACTACTGGTAAAGCACTACCGCTTTTGTCCAAAGGAGACGCCAAATTCAACAAAAGCTGAAAGTTACATTGTGCTGCTTTAATTTAAAGGAGCCATCTGTAAGAAATGGCCAAAACTGGTACTGCAGTCACTTTCAAAATATTGTTGAGCGGCGTGTACCCTCCCCCCCCCCGACCAGGTAGGCTGCAGAATGCAGCAGGAACGTAGGCTGCCATGGCTGCGATAATTAGAGCTGAGCTGGCAACCCGGATGCCGAAACAATACTGACTTGGTGATTGGGAGATAGGTGGAGGGTGGAGCTTCAGAAACAATACTGACTTGGTGATTGGGAGATAGGTGGAGGGTGGAGCTTCAGAAACAATACTTTTTTTTTTTTTTTTTTTTTTAATTTTTAATTTTTTTTTCCCATTTTTACCACCCCGTGCTCCTACCTAAGTGACAGTCCTGGGCATTGCCATCCTCTACCAACCCCGGGAGGGCCCTGCACTGAGCTCAAGTCTCCTCCTTAACCTGATGAGTGAGCAGGCCGCATCTTTTCACCAGACAGGGTGGGGTTTCTCCGGCCGAACGTAGCGCGTGGAAGGATCACGTTATTCCGGCCGGATCCTCCCCACCCCATCTGGCACCCCAGTTGGCCAGAGGGGGCATGTGTAGCCCAGGACTGTGTGCATGTTTTTGTGAGGGTAGCTCACATTAGCTACCCAAGGGAACACGGGGAGCACATGCAAACTCCACACAGAAAGGCCCTTTCGCCAACCCCACCCATGGTGTGGGCGCTGAATTCATGGGGGAACTAACACGCACTTCAGCACCCACAGCGTCCCCCAGCGAGAATCGAACCCAGGACCTTCTTGCTGTGAGACGGCTGCACTACCAGCTGCGCCACCGTGCCCCCTTCAGAAACAATACTGACTTGGTGATTGGGAGATAGGTGGAGGGTGGAGCTTCAGAAACAATACTGACTTGGTGATTGGGAGATAGGTGGAGGGTGGAGCTTCAGAAACAATACTGACTTGGTGATTGGGAGATAGGTGGAGGGTGGAGCTTCAGAAACAATACTGACTTACAAGAGTACCACTTCCTTTCCATTTTACGCACATTTTGTCTCAACATGTGGATATCTGAATTGTACCAGGGAGTTATGTTAGGAATGCGATTGGAGTAGGACCCAGATGTAGGAGAGCAGGAGGTAGAAGATTCCAAAAAGGGTGATTTATTTAATCAAACAAACAAAAAGCGCTGCTGAGCAGGGTTGCAAAAACAAGAGCTTGAACATGACTCAAAAACTAAAAAAATATGACATGAAAACACAGAGGGAGGAAACAATACGGACCAGCAGGGAGCAGGGGAAAGACAAGACCAGATATACAGAAGGATTAACGAGACACAGGTGCAGACAATCAGGGTGATTGGGAAACAGGAAAGTCAAACACCAAGGATTCAAAATAAAACAGGAACTATCAAAACCAAAACAAAAACAAGCTCCTATAGTTGTAAACCCTATTTTCCAAAGCAGCATCTAAGGCTGAGTGCAACAAATCAGCAGTGTTACGAACAAGGATATCAACAGGTCACTGGCCTCGACTGCTTCACTATGTTCCACTGTGGTAAGATGAACAATGGCCTCCCTAAATTTAGCTTCATCAGACAAACATTTGCTAAAATAATACCTCCTATTTTGCGCTTCAACATCGACAATATTAAATTCAAACGTTATTAAATAGTGGTTGGATAGGGGGGAGTTTACGGGGGACACCAACAGATTATCGGGTTTGATACCGTAGGCGAGGACGAGATCGAGGGTATGATTACAACAGTGCGTCAGTGTTAGGATTTTATGAAATTCTTAAAGGTATGAGGGGTTTTTCCTAAAAGATTGTATACTAATGACTAGACTGATTAGCTGAGTTCTTCTTTAAGTGAGGACGGTGAAGAGAAACGGATGTTTAAGATTGATGGGTCCCCTCCTATTTTTCTGATTTTTGGTCGTTGTAGATCTTTGCTAGGTTGGCATGTCGGATTAGAGATAGACAACAGAAAATATATGGCTGAAAGTGTGACATGTTTAAGTTTCTTTCACTGCAGTTGGCCTCACAGATAAGGTTCAACATCGGCTCCTATAACGTACAAAATACCTCCCTTTTTAGTATAAATAGGACTGGATTGATGACCACAGTGTGCATTTTTCTCCTACCTATGTGGTTTGAGAGAAGTGTACCTCCGGCTGGAAAATATTGTGCATGATATAATAAAAGCTTGTATTAATATTTGATTCTGTTCCATGGTTTTCTTCTTTCCAAACAAACGAACATGAGGATGTTTAATCGGTTTGTCCACTTTTTGTGACATATCCAATCGATTCTAAAAGAGAACTAGAAAATTTCAGGAAATTTTGATATGGGCATGCCCTACTGCCCATTCGTCCCATCTTGGTGCTTTGGTTTGGGGCTGTAGTGGTTGTGTAGTAGTTGTGTAGTGTTTGTGTTCGGGATGGTTCTATGTCAATTTGAGGCTTTTACGGTTGTATTGCATTCATTCCTGTGCTCCCTGCAGGGGGTGTGGTTTAGGGTTGTTAATAAACCCCAGCGCCTGCTTCGGGGCTGTGTGGTTAAGGGTGATTAATAATGGCCAATAAGTAGTTTAGAGTTGTTAATAAACCGTTAAAGGTTGTTAATAAACCTTTTGGGATGGGGCCATTAGGCATAATCACAGCTTCATGAAATTTGAATATGTTGTAGTCGACAGCGTGCTGAGTCAGGGAACATTTGTACGATGTCCCTACGTTGCCCAGCAACAAGCGTCCAAAGTCAAATGGACTTTTTTTTTTTATTGAAAGTTTAATATCTCAAAATCTGTAATAATTGGCATAATGAGGTTGAAACATATTTTGGTCCGAAGCAAACTGAGACTGGAAACATTTGAATGATGTCTCTACGATAGAATTCGGCCAAGCAATAAGCGTCCGAATTTTCACCTTTTTTTCCGATTCTTGGCATCTAGCGTTGCCACCATAACGCTTTTGATGGAGAAAAGTAATACCCATCGACGCACGATGGATCCACATGTGTTGATGTTGCTCCATTGATTACCCGTGAAATTCAGAATCCAATTAAAAATTTTATTACTTGCGTATAAAGCCCAAAACGGCTTAGCTCCGCATTATTTGCAAGACCTGATAGTGCCTTATGTTCCTGGCAGAGCTCTCCATTCTCAGAGTGGAGGTTTACTCGTAGTTCCTAGAGTATTCAAATGTAGATTTGGAGGGGGGGCGTTCTGCTATCAGGCACCACTACTATGGAACCAACTTCCAATCTGGGTTAAGGAGGCTGACACCACCTCCACCTTTAAAACTAAACTTAAAACGTTTCTGTTTAGTAAAGCCTATAGTTAGTGTTTAGTAAACCTCTAGCTGGTGTTGGTAAATCTCTAGGTAGTGTAAACTCTAGTGTGTTAGAGTCCATCCTGTAGTTTCTTGTGCTGGCCCCCCCTTTTCTTCTTTTTTTTCCTCTTTTGTTCATGGTGCAGCATCCTCTGCCGGTGGCAAAGAGCATCTCTGAATGCACAACACCAGAACCTGCAGCGTGGGAGTGAGGGTGGCAGGGTAACGGCCCGGGCAGGCGGGGGAGAGGCTTATCCGTCAAGACTCCTCTCCCTGGCCCTGCCCATTTCAACCTTTCCCCGACCCTGCACCCCAACCTGGGACTTGATGATTGGGCCGGAGCTTCGGGAGCTGCGTGCTGGCCTGCGGTCCCCACCCCTGGTCATCCCGTTGCTGCTTCCACCTGCCTGCTGTGCTGTTGCCGTCCCTGACCCACCAGTCTGGCCCTCGGCAGGAGGGTCCCCCCTTATGAGCCTGGTCCTGCTCAAGGTTTCTTCCCTCCTAAAGGGGAGTTTTTCTTGCCACTGTTTGGCTTAAGGTTTTTCTCCCACTAGGGGAGTTTTTACCTGCCATTGTTTATGTAATAACTGCTCGGGGGTCATGTTCTGGGTATGGGTCTCTGGAAAGCATCTAGAGACAACTTTTGTTGTATTAGACGCTATATAAATAAAATTGAATTGAATTGAATTTAATGTATGCCATGGGTGGGTACATGTTCCGGTTCAGGTTACAGTTGAGGCTACAGAACTGATAACCATGGTAATCATGGTAACCATGGTAAAAAGCCCCATCCGAATGAATGGGTCCATTTGGCCTGGATTTTTTCCTTAAATCACAGCTTCATGATATTTGAATATAATACTATAAAAAAAAAATTGCAAATGCTTTTTTTTCTGTATTGTGTTCCAGGAGAAGCTCTGAGATGCAAGTACTGCAATTCAAGAGGGAGAAATCTGTGCCCGTCTACCTTCATACAAACCTGTAGGAGACGTTCTGACATATGTGGTGCCGTCTTTTTCGGAAGTAAGTCCTATAAGAAAGTCCTCAATGGAGGTTTGATGGTTCCACTGGGAAAACTAATTCATGATTAGTCAACTTTCTAAACTAAAGCATTACAGAGCTGTCTGGACAATCAATATATGATTTGAGGAGATCTCTTCTGAAAAACAATTTAGTGGAAGTGGAAGGAACATTTTTGACTTTTTACTGCAACATTTTCTGTTTTTGTACATTTCAGTCATTTTCCATGTTTAGCTGAAGAGAACAGATTATGCCACAGGTTTTATTTATTGATGTAGTTGAAATTTGCTACAATAAATTCAGTCTAATTAAACCTATTTCCTATGTTGCAGTTTAATTTAGACTCTGGAGAATGAAACTTCAGAACTTGTGAACTTCACAGCTGAACTGGAATATTGAGATAAATGTTGGAGAACCTCAGAAAGAGACTTTATTTATAAGGACTGAAGGATTAATACAAACAAGAGAGAAGATTAGGACATAAAAACCCAGAGTGTTGACATTTATCCCTTAAGTTTTGATAAAGTTTGACATAAATATCCTGATATAACCTACTGCTGATTTCACTGAATGGATGAATAATGCTACTCTGGCAGTTTCCTTTTAATCGAGTATGTTCACATTCAGAGAACACCATTATTTTTTTCATTTTAGGCAACTCATTTCGTGGATGCATGAGCTGGTCTCGGTGCCAAAGCTTTCAGTGGCCAACTTTTAAAACAATATGCTGCGTCTCGGACCTCTGCAACTGAGCCTCTTCATCACCGGCTGGACCATCATCTCTGATCTCTGGAAGATTCTCTGTTGGATCCACTCTGTTGCATTCACATGAAAGTGTGTTGGAATTGTTTTTAATAAAGGAAAATAAAATAAAAGAGATGTATTTGTGCCCTGTTTTAAGTTAGCTTTAAGAACTTATGAACATCAGTACTTCAAAACCACGAAATATTAGTACCATATTTTCCGCACTATAAGGCGCACCACATAATAAGGCGCACTAAATATCTGGTAAAATACCGTACTATAGTGTCTGGGGTTGAGTTACGTATCTACCTGATGGAGATGCGCTACAGGAAATGCTACAAAATCCTACAGCAAATGCAAAAAAAAGCAAGAAAAGTACCGTATGTCAAACTTTATTAACAAATAAAAACCAGCTTTGCTCCGTCTCGTCAAAGTCTCCATTATGCGAGTCAGCGTCGCTGCTGTGTTCTTGAACGCCTGTGATGATTCCTGACGTTTTTAGCGCTGTTACTTTGGCGACACCAACTACATTACCCACAATCCCCCTGACTACAGGAACAGAAATTACCATAATGATCATATATAAGGCGCACTGCCGGTTTTTGAGAAAATTAAGGGCTTTTGGGTGCGCCTTATAGTGCGGAAAATAAAATGGCAGTAAACAATATCGACAATTTAAAGCGGCAACTGTGACGTGTCACAGACCTGCTGGTCGGAGTATTTTATTTTATTTCTTTTTTTGATGCCATTTATCACCGGTTTAATAATGGTTTACTGATTGGGAAACATGCAAATGTGATCCATTCTTCAGTCGAAGGCACACAGAGATGGAGGTGGATGGATTTGAAATTCAAATTCTAAAGTGATAACATGATAACAGTATAAAGTAACTGACTTCCTTAAACACATTCAAATTCAATTTGGGATTCAAATTAAACCTGACTTTATTGTACATGTCAGGGAATATTCATCTCCTGGTCCCAGTCACATGTTGGCTGCTTCAAACTTCTTTTTTGGGTCCAATGCTCCTCCTCCTGAAGAATGGATCACATTTGCATTTGCAAACCATTAATAAATCTGTGATAAGAGGCCTTAATGAACAGTAACATCAGGATGAATGAATCCATCCATGCATCCATGCTTATTTAAATTCATGATGACGAGGTGGACAAATCAATTTATTTTATTTTCTTTTATTAAAACAAGTCCAACATATTTTCATGTGAATGCAACAGAGTGGATCCAACAGAGAAGCTTCCAGAGATCAGAGATGATGGTCCAGCCGGTGATGAAGAGGCTCAGTTGCAGAGATTGGTATGGCAGCATCGTGCAGAATAAACCGGCTTACGTGTATATACATGACACTCCCACATGCTCATGCATTGACGAACTGTGCTTGCTATAATGAAAAAAAGGGTAATAAATTACACTCTGAAAGTAAACATGCTTGAATAAAAGGGAACTACCAGGTTAGCATTATTCACTCATTCAGTGAAATAAGCAGTAGGTTATATCAGGATATTTATCAACCTTTATCAAAACTTAAGGGGTTAAAGTAGACCGTCTGGGTTTTTACGTCCTAATCTTCCCTTTTGTTTGTATTTATCCTTCAGTCCTTATAAATAAAATATCTTTCTTAAGTTCTCCAACATTTATCTCAATATTCCAGTTCATAAGTTCTGAAGTTTCATTCTGCAGAGTCTAAAATTAAACTGCAACATAGGAAATAGGTTGAATTAGACTGAATTCATTGTACCAAATTTAAACCACATGCATAAATAAAATCTGTGACATAATCTCTTCTCTTCAGCTCAACATAGAAAATAATTTAAATGTACAAAAACAGAAAATGTTGCGGTAAAAAGTCAAAATTTGGAGGATAAACACTCAACTCAACTAACTTAGACGGTCACACTAACTTCACATGAGATTAAAGACACAAAAATGTTCCTTCCACTTCCACTAAACTGTCTTTAATTATAAATAGATTGTCCGGACACCTCTGTAATGCTTTAGATAATTGATTTATCATGATTTAGGTTTCCCAGTGGAACCATCCAACTCCCATCGACTACTTACATCCGAATGAGACGGCAGCACATACAACATCTCTTCCCCCACAGACTTGTATCCCAGTAGGTTTGCACATTCTGCTCCCACGCCCCCAGCAGGTGTTGCATCTCAGAGCTTCTCCTGGGACACAGTAAGGAAAACTTTTTACAGTGGCTGCAAAAACCACAGTAATCAGAGAAACTGTGCTATAATCACTGCTGTAACAAGTTGGAGTGGTGAGACCTACTGTGTCAGGGGATGTTATGACAATTACAGCTACCGTACTAATAAAGCAGAGAATGATCTCTTATGAGACATGTATAAATGTTTGTCTGGATCCCACACACCTTGACACAGAAGCATCAGGAGAAGGATGGCACATACTGCAGTTCTCATCTTGTAGTCTGGAGAAGACAGGCTCTGGTCCTGAGAGCTGGAAACAAGTACAGCTGGTTTAGACACACAATCCTGGACTGATGGACATATTTGTACCCACTCCATCATCCTTACAACTGGCTGAGAGAAAGGGTTGAGATGGATGCTGATCAAAATGTCACTAAGTTTCTGTAAATGATGCAATAAAATTGTGATATATTTGGGGAAAAGGGATGTCTAGTTCCATCTTGTAAAGTTAATGTAAACTGGACAAGTGTTCAATATAAATCAGAAAAGGTGAGTCCATATTACAGAGAAAATGTGAAATATAATCAAACTATTATTTTCTCTATGTTTACATTTTAGACTTTTTCAATTGGAGGGTTTGCAGATAAAAAAAAAATTAAAGCTGCAAGCAGCAATGAACGGGCCCTCGCACTCACGGCCACCGCCCCCCATAAGCATATCAGAAACGACACCACCCACGACTTCCTAGGTCAAACCATTCAAAAATTATAGCAGAAAAAAGGGACAACCAATCAGAAGAAGGGGCGGGGCTAATTCAGGCCAATGAAGGTCAAGGACTCCATACAGAATCTGATGACACCACCCACGACTCTCTATGTCAAACCATTCAAAAGTTACAGCAGAAAATCGGGACAACCAATCAGAAGAAGGGGCGGGGCTAATTAAGGCCAACGAAGCTTAAGGACTCATTACAGAGTCCCATGACCCCACCCACGTCTCCCTATGTCAAACCATTAAAAAGTTATAGCAGAAAAAAGAGACAACCAATCAGAAGAAGGGGCGGGGCTAATTAAGGCCAACGAAGCTTAAGAACTCAGTACAAAGTCCCATGACACGACCCACGACTCTCTATGTCAAACCATTCCAATGTTATAGCAGAAAATCGGGACAACCAATCAGAAGAAGGGGCGGGGCTAATTAAGGCCAACGAAGCTTAAGGACTCATTACAGAGTCCCATGACACCACCCACAACTTCCTATGTCAAACCATTCAAAAGTTATGGCAGATAAAAGTATTCTAGGGGGCGCTGTTGAGCCGTTAGGCCACACCCATTAATGCAAACCATGAAATATCAAATTTATCGCCAAGTCTGGCTTGCATGCAAAATTTGGTGACTTTTGGAGAACTATCAAATATGGACCAATCACATGAAGGGGGGGCGCGCCTTTTGGCGTCTAGCGTCGCCACGGTAACACTTTTGAAAGAGAAAAATAATGCGTGGTGTCGCAGGATGTAGACGCACATTTTGATGTATAACACACCTGGGTGTACGTTGCGGTTCGCGCTGAATTAACTGCCGAAGGAATGGCATAGATTTCGCCAAAATGACACAATTTATTCAAAATGGCCGACATCCTGTTCGGTTTCGGCCATGGCTCCAAGAGACTTTTCTTTAAGTTGTGCCATAATACAGGTGTGTAGCGATTTTCGTGCATGTACGTCAAACCGTATTTTGGGGCTTGAGGCACAATGTTTTCCGGGGGACGCTGTTGAGCCGTTAGGCCACGCCCATTAATGCAAACCATTAAATATCAAATTTATCGCCAGGCCTGGCTTGCGTGCAAAATTTGGTGTCTTTTGGGGAACTATCAAATATGGACCAATCAGATGAAGGGGGGGTGCGCTTGTTGGCGTCTAGCGTCGCCACGGTAACACTTTTGAAAGAGAAAAGTAATGCGTGTAGTCACAGGATGGAGACGAACATTTTGATGTATAACAAATCTGGGTTCACGATACGGTTCGGGCCGTATTAATTCTCGAAGGAATGGCATATATTGTTCCAAAATTACGCGATTAATTCAGAATGTTCAAAATGGCCGACTTCCTGTTCGGTTTCGGCCATGGCGCCAAGAGACTTTTCTTTTAGTTGCGACATGATACAGGTGTGTACCAATTTTCGTTCATGTACGTCAAACCGTATTATGGGGCTTGAAGCGCAAAGTTTTTTCTGTCTGAACCAACCAGATGAAGGGTGGGCACGCTTTTTGGCGTCTAGCGTCGCCACGGTAACGCTTTTGAAAGAGAAAAGTAATGCGTGTGGTCGCAGGAGGGAGACGGACATTTTGATGTATAACACTCTTGGGGGCACGTTACGGTTCGGGCCGTATTAACTGCCGAAGGAATGGCATAAATTGCGCCAAAGTGACAGGATTAATTCAAAATGGCCGACTTCCTGTTCGGTTTCGGGCATGACGCCAAGAGACTTTTCTTTAAGTTGTCCCATGGTACAGGTGTGTACCGATTTTCGAGCATGTACGTCAAACCGTATCGTGGGGCTTGAGGCACAAAGTTTTCCGGGGGGCGCTGTTGAGCCATTTTGCCACGCCCATGAATAAAAACCATAAAATATCAAATTTTTCGCCAGGCCTGACTTGCATGCAAAATTTGATGACTTTTTGGGCACGTTTAGGGGGGCAAAAAGGCCCTCCTTTCGTCAGAAGAAAAAGAAAAAGAAAAAGAAAAAAAAAAATTCCTACAGATACAATAGGGCCTTCGCACTGCAAGTGCTCGGGCCCTAATTATAGGTCCAACTATTTGCACCCATGAAAGGTGAATAAAACATTCCATGTTTTCCCACTGTAAAACACCTACTAGAAATAAACCTACATGCACATTAAAAAGAAAGGCTGCAGTGAGAGTGTGGTCTACCTGTACAGTGGAGGGTTGGGCTGCACCTTTGTCTTCTGAGACTGAATGTAAAATGTTCGTCTCTGCCTTCAATAAAGAAGTGTTGTCTTTACAGTCTGCTCACTCTTTTAATACTCGTGCATCTACCTGAAGAGCCGGCCCTTTGTCCTTCTGACACAACGTGATTGATAATGCAATAACAAACGGACAAAAGACAACCATTGAACAATATAACGGCAACATCACTTTCTTCATGTTTCTGGTTTGGATGTTGCTTTCTTTCTTCACTCTGACAGTTGTGACCCCTTTAAGGTCACATGATCATGATCCTCAGTCTTGTTGTGGAAGAAAAGATGTATTGTAACTTGCTCTGAGGAGGAGACAATAATCTAAAGACATTCAAAAGAGGAATAATGATCCTGATCCCAAAGTTGGAGAATATTCTACCTGCTGAAGACAGACCGGGCTGTTTCAAGGTCCAGGAGGAGCAACATATATCAAGTAAACGTGAAGAAATGCAGCTGTGTTTTCCCTCTCCCTTAGAGCTGCAACTCTTATTATAACTGGGGACCACCCTAAGGAAATAAAAAGAGAGGTGCGCTTCAGAGCGGTAGGAGATTGTAACTGAACGTTTCTCTTTCCGTTCTCCTTGCAAGTAAAAATTTTACCTCTTGTCTTTCTCTCTTGTGTATTATGTTTTTGATGTTCTACGTTGTTTAAACCCGACACACATTGTAAAGCCCTTTGTAGAATCTACATAATGTTATATATTTATGATACAAGTGTGGACCACTTATGTATCAATACTGGATGTTTTGGCTTTTGGGCTTCATTTTTAGGGAGGCATTTTATCTCATTCCATTTTTTTACTGTTTACATTCAGGTCTTTTTTTTTTCTTTTGTTTTGTTTTGGGGTTTATTGCCAAAAGTAGAAAGCTACTGCAGCATTTATCAAAAAGAGACACAACTGGATGAACTGGCACTTTCTGAATCTTAATGAGTGTTAGACTAAAGTGATTACTGGAAACTGATCCGTCCTGCAGTTCTGCAGGTTTTCATGGTCCTTTGGCTCTGGATATTCCCCCTGTTTTGTTTTATTAAACTGGATAAGCAGATCAGTGCAGTATTATAATCAGTGGTTTTACCACCTAATAGTTAATATGGAGGGTCTTTGCATTAATTAGTTTTACAAGTGACAAACCAAGCATCACCTCACGTCCAAGAACACCTCTATCTATGTTCGTCTTCCACTGAAGAATGGATCACATTTGCATTTACAAACCTTTAATAAACCTGTGATGAAAGGCCTCAATGAACAGTAACATCAGGATGAAATGAAATCTTCCCCAGCAGCACGTCTGCACACACGCCACAGTTGCTGCTTTTAATTGTTGATATTGTTCTGATCTAGTAACATTCACCAGTCCTGATATTTGATGGTTTTGAAGTACTGATGTTCAGACATTTCAAGTTTACTGATTAAAAGTGTGAATTAATCCATCCATGCATCCATGTTTATTTGAATTCATGATGACAAGGTGGACAAATCCATTTATTTTCTGTTCTTTTATTTAAACAAGTCAAACATATTTTCATGTGAATGCAACAGAGCTGATGCAACAGAGAAGCTTCCAGAGATCAGAGATGATGGTCCAGCCGGTGATGAAGGGGCCCAGTTGCAGCGGTCAGTTCTGCAGCATCTTGCAGGCAAATGTTGTGCTATCTTATATCTCAGACACTCCCACATGTTCATGCATCTATAAACTGTGTGTCCTATGATGAAAAAAAGAAGGTTATAAATTATACTCTGAATGTGAACAAAAGGGGTCACCAGACAGGACAGAGGACACAGGGTTTCCTGGAGAAATAGTGGTTCTTTATTTCCCTCAGACACAGACGTGAATAAATAATATATTAAAAGGAAACTACCAGAGTAGCATTATTCTCTCGTTCGATTAAGTCAGCAGTAAGTCATATCAGGAAATTTATGTCAACCTTTATCAATCATTAAGGGATAAAAGTAAACTTTCTTAGGTTCTCCAGTTCTGAAGTTTCATTCTCCAGAGTCTAAATTAAACTGCAACATAGGAAGCATTGGAAACATTCAAGCTCCATCAAGGACTTTCTTAGAAGACTTACCTCTGAACGCGACCACAGCACACACATCATCTCTTCCTGCACAGGTTTCTGTCCTGGTAGGCCTGCAACCACTTCTCCCTGGGGCGCAGACGTTGCATCTCAGAGCTTCTCCTGGGACATAATACGGGAAAAAAAAAGCATTTGCACTCATTTTCTTTTTTTTTTTTTACAGTGGCTGCAAAAACCACATTAATCAGAGGAACAGCTATAATCACTGCTGTAACAAGTTGGAGTGGTGAGACCTACTGTGTCAGGGGATGTTGTGACAATTACAGCTACCGTACTAAAAAAGCAGATAATTATCTCTTATGAGACAAGTAGAAATGTTTGTCTGGATCCCACACACCTTGACACAGAAGCATCAGGAGAAGGATGGCACATACTGCAGTTCTCATCTTGTAGTCTGGAGAAGACAGGCTCTGGTCCTGAGAGCTGGAAACAAGTACAGCTGGTTTAGACACACAATCCTGGACTGATGGAGATATTTGTACCCACTCCATCATCCTTACAACTGGCTGATGAAAAACGGTTGAGATGGATGCTGATCAAAATGTCACTACGTTTCTGTAAATGATGCAATACAATTGTGATATATTTGGGGAAAAGGGATGTCTAGTTCCATCTTATAAAGTTAATGTAAACTGGACAAGTGTTCAATATAAATCAGAAAAGGTGAGTCCATATTACAGAGAAAATGTGAAATATCATCAAACTATTATTTTCTCTATGTTTACATTTTAGACTTTTTCAATTGGAGGGTTTGCAGATAAAAAAAAAATGTAGGTCCAACTATTTGCACCCATAAAGGGGGAATAAAACTAGCAAAATAGTCACTAGAAATAAACCTACATGAACATTAAAAGAAAGTCTGCAGTGAGAGTGTGGTCTACCTGTACAGTGGAGGGTTGGGTTGCACCTTTGTCTTCTGAGACTGAATGTAAAATGTTCGTCTCTGCCTTCAATAAAGAAGTGTTGTCTTTACAGTCTGCTCACTCTTTTAATACTCGTGCATCTACCTGAAGAGCCGGCCCTTTGTCCTTCTGACACAATGTGATTGGTCAGCACTGACTACAACAAAATGGCTTTAAAAAGAGGAACATTCACAGAAACATTGTGTCTAAGGATTTGACAGAGGCTTTGATGAAGCAATAAAACGGACAAAAGACATTGAACAATATAACGGCAACATTACTTTCTTCATGTTTCTGGTTTGGATGTTGCTTTCTTTCTTCACTCTGACAGTTGTGACCCCTTTAAGGTCACATGATCATGATCCTCAGTCTTGTTTTGGAAGAAAAGATGTATTGTAACTTGCTCTGAGGAGGAGACAATAATCTAAAGACATTCAAAAGAGGAATAATGATCCTGATCCCAAAGTTGGAGATTATTTTACCTGCTACACCACGGTCAGTTCATGAGCAAAGGAGAAACATATTGTAGGATGAAATGAAATCTTCCCCACCAGCACGTCTGCACACACACCACAGTTGCTGCTTTTAATTGTTGATATTGTTCTGATCTATTAACATTCACCAGTCCTGATATTTGAAGGTTTTGAATTACTGATGTTCAGAGATGTCACGTTTACTGGTTAAAAGTGTGAATTAATCCATTCATGCATCCATGCTTATTTGAATTCATGAAGATAAGTTGGATAAATCAATGTATTCTCTTTTCTTTTATTCAAACAAGTCCAACATATTTTCATGTGAATACAACAGAGCTGATCCAACAGAGAAGCTTCTAGAGATCAGAGATGATGGTCCAGCCGGTGAGGAAGAGGCTCAGTTGCAGAGGTCGGTGATGCAGCATCTTGCATACGCACTATTGAATCCCTTATATCTCTGACACTTATAAATGGGCATGCATTGACGAAAGGAGCGAGCTACAATGAAAAAAATAAATAAAAAATCACTCTAAATCTGAACATGTTTTATTAAAAGGAAACTACCAGTGTAGCATTATTTACTCTTTTAATGAAATCAGCAGGAGCTTATAAATAAAGATTTTGTCAACCTTCATCAAAACTTAAGGGATAAATGTCAACAGTCTGGGTTTTTATGTCCTAATGTTCCCTCTTGTTTGTCCTAATCCTTCAGTCCTTATAAATAAAGTCTCTTTCTTAAATTCTCCAACATTTATCTCAATATTCTATTCAACAAGTTCTGAAGTTTCCAGAGTCTAGAATTAAACTGCAACATAGGAAATAGATTGAATTAGACTGAATTCATTGTACCAAACTTGAACTAAATAAATAAATAAAAATCTGTGACATAATCTATTTTATTCAGCTCAACCTAGAAAATTATTTAAATGTACAAAAACAGAAAAAGTTGCAGTAAAACTGAACTCAAATAACTTAGACGGCCACACTAACTTCACATGAGGTTATTAATACAAGAAAGTCCCTCCAACCTCCATCGAGGACTTACATCCGAATATGACGGCACCACACACGTCGTGTCTTCCCCTACAGGTTTGTGTCCTGGTAGGTGAGCACAGTCCGCTTCCCATTGAGAAGCAGCTGTTGCATCTCAGAGCTTCTCCTGGGACACGGTAAAGAAAAAAGAAAAGCATTTAACCTCTTTTTTTTTTATTTAACAGTGGCTGCAAAACCACAGTGATCAGAGAAATGGTGCTATAATCACTGCTGTAACAAGTTGGAGTGGTGAGATCTACTGTGTCAGGGGATGTTATGACAATTACGTTTTGACAGTAATTACTGATGTATAAGATCAGTGTGACCAGCTACCGTACTAAAAAAGCAGAGAATTATCTCTTATGAGACATGTATAAATGTTTGTCTGGATCCCACACACCTTGACACAGAAGCATCAGGAGAAGGATGGCACATACTGCAGTTCTCATCTTGTAGTCTGGAGAAGACAGGCTCTGGTCCTGAGAGCTGGAAACAAGTACAGCTGGTTTAGACACACAATCCTGGACTGATGGAGATATTTGTACCCACTCCATCATCCTTACAACTGGCTGAGAGAAAGGGTTGAGAGGGATGCTGATCAAAAAGTCACAAAGTTTCTGTAAATGATGCAATAAAATGGTGATATATTTGGGGAAAAGGGATGTCTAGTTCCATCTTATAAAGTTCATGTAAACTGGACAAGTGTTCAATATAAATCAGAAAAGGTGAGTCCATATTACAGAGAAAATGTGAAATATCATCAAACTGTTATTTTCTCTATGTTTACATTTTAGACTCTTTCAATTCAGGGGGTTTACAGATTTAAAAAATATGTATAATTTATAGGTCCAACTATTTGAATTCTATGTTTTCCCACTGTAAAATAGTCACTAGAAATAAACCTACATGAACATTAAAAGAAAGGCTGCAGTGAGAGTGTGGTCTACCTGTACAGTGGAGGGTTGGGTTGCACCTTTGTCTTCTGAGACTGAATGTAAAATGTTCGTCTCTGCCTTCAATAAAGAAGTGTTGTCTTTACAGTCTGCTCACTCTTTTAATACTCGTGCATCTACCTGAAGAGCCGGCCCTTTGTTCTTGCTGACACCATGTGATTGATAACGCAATAAAACGGACAAAAGACATTGAACAATATAACGGCAACATTACTTTCTTCATGTTTCTGGTTTGGATGTTGCTTTCTTTCTTCACTCTGACAGTTGTGACTCCTTTAAGGTCACATGATCATGATCCTCAGTCTTGTTGTGGAAGAAAAGATGTATTGTAACTTGCTCTGAGGAGGAGACAATAATCTTAAAACATTCAAAAGAGGAATAATGATCCTCATCCCAAAGTTGGAGAATATTCTACCTGCTACACCACGATCAGTTCATGAGCAAAGGAGAAACATATCGTAAAGCCTTTTGTAGAATCTATATAACGTTATATATTTATGATTCAAGTGTGGTCCACTTATTTATCAATTGTGAAACATTAGGTTAGAAACATGAACTGGATAATATAAGCTGACTGAACGATGCCCAGAGAGCATACAGTAGTTGTAAATCTGAAGGGATTTCTGATGATCATTCTGTCAATTTTCAACATTTGTTACATTTAACGATGTCAGCAGGAACAAGCTTTACATCTGGGACCTGCTTGTTCAGCTTTCCAAAGACCAGTATCAGAATAAGATCTGAAAGTAAAGTACCCTTCACCAGTCCTGGGGCCTCATCTATAAAGCTTGCTTGCGCAGAAAAGGCGGCTGAAAGTTGCGGAAGCCACCATCTACGCAAAGCCTCGGATCTAAAAAGAAAAATCTGCGGATCCCTACGGCAACCATCACCCTCCCGTAAGAATCTACTTAAGACACGGGGAACTGGCGACGCATGTGGTGAGGTGGTGAAATGGAGCCAGATACATGTCATACTCCCAGTGACTGCGTCCACATGCACTCAACAACCACTTTAAAACGCAGAGATTGGCAATAACACGAATGTGGACTTCATGTAAACATAGTCAATGTCATCACATATCAGACTTACAGATCCATTTACACCCAAGCCGGCACCATCATAGATCCATGTGTTCCACGAGTAAGCCATTACGCAGGCATTTGCAGGACGTACATATATCATACTCCCATCCTCAAATGAGTGGTTAATAGCAGCGGTCTAATCATCTAATGATCAATCGTGACAAGGTGTGTGACAATCAGTCTAATTGCTGTGTAAGAATATAAAATGCACGGTGACAGCCGTGCGTAATGCTGCACAATGTATGCGCTGGCACTACTCGAGGACCACGGAAATGGTTGGATCAGGATGGAGAGACAAGGGGCCCGAGCCGAAGAGGAAAAAAGAAAGTGTTCTGATTAAAATAAGGTTGGACTATATAACAATTCCGTTCATAAGGATAAAGTTTTAAACAAATACAAATTAAAGAAATAGTCTCTTCTCCCCGTGTGTATCTGCCTGTCATGCCGGGTGCGCACATGTTGTGTTTACTTTTAAGCCTGAATTATGGTTCTGCGTTACACCAACGCAGAGCCTACGCCGTACGGTACGGCGTAGGGTGCGCGTCGCCGCGTACCCTACACCGTAGGCTCTGCGTTGGTGTGACGCGGAACCATAAATCAGCCCTGAGCAGCTCTGAGGGGAGGAAGGGGAGCGGGGCTCCGCTCCCGTCTTCGCATCGCTTTCGCACAGACAGTCTTGAGGATTTGCAATCACAGGCTGAGCCCACCGTTAGTTTTTAAACTGTAAAGTGGGGGGGACAAATACATGATTTTGACAAGTGGGGGGGGGAAATGTCCCCCCTGTCCCCAGTGGTAATTGCGTCGTGGCACTAACGGGCAGCAACGGCGTGCTGCCACTCACTCGCTTTATTTTATTGTATACTATTTATATACTTATTCTAACTTTTACTGTGACCACCAAATAATGTGGTTTTCCTGTCCTCCACATCATCTACAACATCTAGATCTAAGTCTCCGTGAAAGTCAGTGTCACGGTGGCTGGACACCCTCTCATTCATTCTGACGCCAAACAGGCTGCAGGAAGCCACTGCGCATGCTCAGTAGGCTCATTCATATGCATTTATGGTAAAAAGTGAGCGTGTAGAGGGCGGGATATGAGGCGGATTCAGCTGCGCAACCTTCCAGCTGGACTGTGATTTATAAAGCGAACATTGCGTGCAGATGTGCGTGCACATGGTTTTATTGATCCAGATTTTTTTGCGCCCGGCATTTTCGGCTTTTGGGTGTACGTACGTTAGTATGAATCCTACGCAGTCCATTTTAAATGAGGCCCCTGGTATTTGATGGTTTTGAAGTACTGATGTTCAGAGATTTCAACTTTACTCATTAAAAGTGTGAATGAATCCATGCATCCATGCTTATTTGACTTAATGATGACAAGGTGGACAAATCAATGTATTCTCTTTTATTTTATTCAAACAAGTCCAACATATTGTCATCTGAATGCAACAGAGTGGATCCAACAGAGAAGCTTCCAGAGATCAGAGATGATGCGGTCCAGCCGGTGATGAAGAGGCTCAGTTGCAGAGGTCAGTGCTGCAGCATCGTGCATAGTAAGGGTTTTGTAAATGTCCCTGACACACCCACATGGACTTGGACACGCATCCACGAAATGAGCCATCTATAATGAAGAAAAGACAAAAATACTACATTCATATTTAATCTAAATCTAAACATGTTTTATTAAAAGGAAACTACCAGTGTAGCATTATTTACTCTTTTCATGAAATCAGCAGGACGTTATAAATAAAGATTATGTCAACCTTTATCAAAACTTAAGCCCTTATAAAGTCTCTTTTTTTAAGTTCTCCAACATTTATCTCAATATTCCAGTTCACAAGTTCTGAAGTTTCATTCTCCAGAATCTAAAATTAAACTGCAACAGAGGAAATAGTTTGAATTAGACTGAATTTATTGTAGCAAACTCAAACTACATGAATAAATAAAAATCTGTGGCATAATCTCTTCTTTTCAGCTCATCATAGAAAATAATTTAAATGTACAAAAAAATGTTGCATTAAAATGTCAAGGATAAATACTCAACTAACTTGAACAGTCAATCTGACTTCACATGAGATTAAAGACACAAAAATGTCCCTTCCACTTCCGCTAAACTCTCTTTCAGAAGAGTTCTCCTCAGTTATAAATTGATTGTCCGGACACCTCTGTAATGCTTAAGATAATTGATTTATCATGATTTAGTTTTCCCAATGGAACCATCCAACCCCTATCGACTACTTACGTCTGTATTTGACGACAGCACATACATGATCACTTTCCCAACAGGTTACTCTCCCAGCAGGTCTGCATATTCCGCTCCCTAATGAGTGGCAGGTGTTGCATCTCAGAGCTTCTCCTGGGACACAGTAAGGAAAACCTTTTACAGTGGCTGCAAAAACCACAGTAATCAGAGAAACTGTGCTATAATCACTGCTGTAGTTGGAGTGGTGAGACCTACTGTGTCAGGGGATGTTATGACAATTACAGCTACCGTACTAAAAAAGCAGAGAATTATCTCTTATGAGGCATGTATAAATGTTTGTCTGGATCCCACACACCTTGACACAGAAGCATCAGGAGAAGGATGGCACATACTGCAGTTCTCATCTTGTAGTCTGGAGAAGACAGGCTCTGGTCCTGAGAGCTGGAAACAAGTACAGCTGGTTTAGACACACAATCCTGGACTGGTGGAGATATTTGTACCCACTCCATCATCCTTAGAACTGGCTGATGCAAAAGGGTTGAGATGGATGCTGATCAAAAAGTCAGGAAGGTTCATTGTAAATGTGTTCAATATAAATCAGAAAAAGTGACTCCATATTACAGAGAAAATGTGAAATATCATCAAATTATTATTTCTGCTTTGTTTACATTTTAGACTCTAAACCACTTGCACCCATAAAAGGGAAATAAAACATAATCTGTTTTTCCACTGTAAAATATTCACTAGAAATAAACCTACATGAACATTAAAAAGAAAGGCTGCAGTGAGAGTGTGGTCTACCTGTACAGTGGAGGGTTGGGTTGCACCTTTGTCTTCTGAGACTGAATGTAAAATGTTCGTCTCTGCCTTCAATAAAGAAGTGTCGTCTTTACAGTCTGCTCACTCTTTTAATACTCGTGCATCTACCTGAAGAGCCGGCCCTTTGTCCTTGCTGACATAAAACGGACATGGCTTTAAAACGAGGAACATTCCCAGTAACATTGTGTCTGAGGATTTGACAGAGGCTTTGATGAAGCAATAAAACGGACAAAAAACAGCCATTGAACAATATAACGGCAACATTAGTTTCTTCATGTTTCTGGTTTGGATGTTTCTTTCTTTCTTCACTCTGACAGTTGTGACCCCTTTAAGGCCACATGATCATGATCCTCAGTCTTGTTGTGGAAGAAAAGATGTATTGTAACTTGCTCTGTGGAGGGTACTGTTGGGCCACAGTCCTATGGATGATGAACTCATGTAATTATGAACTTGTGTGATTATGTGAATTTCGACTTTAAAGCCTCAGTCTGAGACCAGCATCGAGTTTCATTCACCGGCCGCTTGGTTTGGGAAATAAAAGAAAAGACTACAAAACCCA